>NC_086448.1:694015506-694321804 GCF_028390025.1 Pseudophryne corroboree
TGAAGTTCCGGGTACCAAGTCCTTCTTGGCCAATCCGGAGCCACGAGTATAGTTCTTACTCCTCTCCTTCTTATAATTCTCAGTACCTTGGGTATGAGAGGCAGAGGAGGGAACACATACACCGACTGGTACACCCACGGTGTTACCAGAGCGTCCCAGCTATTGCCTGAGGGTCTCTTGACCTGGCGCAATACCTGTCCAGTTTTTTGTTCAGACGGGACGCCATCATGTCCACCTTTGGTCTTTCCCAACGGTTCACAATCATGTGGAAGACTTCCAGATGAAGTCTCCACTCTCCCGGGTGGAGGTCGTGCCTGCTGAGGAAGTCTGCTTCCCAGTTGTCCACTCCCGGAATGAACACCGCTAACAGAGTTATCACATGATTTTTCGCCCAGCGAAGAATCCTTGCTGCCATTGCCCTCCTGCTTCTTGTGCCGCCCTGTCTGTTTACGTGGGCGACTGCCGTGATGTTGTCCGACTGGATCAGCACCGGTTGACTTTGAAGCAGAGGTCTTCCTAGGCTCAGAGCATTGTAAATTGCCCTTAGCTCCAGTATATTTATGTGGAGAGAAGTCTCCAGACTTGACCACACTCCTTGGAAATTTCTTCCCTGTGTGACTGCTCCCCAGCCTCTCAGGCTGGCATCCGTGGTCACCAGGACCCAGTCCTGAATGCCGAATCTGCTGCCCTCTAGTAGATGAGCACTCTGCAGCCACCACAGAAGAGACACCCTTGTCCTTGGAGACAGGATTATCCGCTGATGCATCAGAAGATGCGATCCGGACCATTCGTCCAGCAGATCCCACTGAAAAATTATTTCGTGAAATCTGCCGAATGGAATCGCTTCGTAAGAAGCCACCATTTTTCCCAGGACTCTTGTGCATTGATGCACTGACACTTGGCCTGGTTCTAGGAGGTTCCTAACTAGCTCGGATAACTCCCAGGCTTTCTCCTCCGGGAGAAACACCTTTTTCTGGACTGTGTCCAGAATCATCCCTAGTAACAGCAGACGTGTCGTCGGAATCAGCTGCGATTTTGGAATATTTAGAATCCACCCGTGCTTTCGTAGAACTACTTGAGATAGTGCTACTCCGACCTCCAACTGTTCTCTGGACCTTGCCCTTATCAGGAGATCGTCCAAGTAAGGGATAATTAAGACGCCTTTTCTTTGAAGAAGAATCATCATTTCGGCCATTACCTTGGTAAAGACCCGGGGTGCCGTGGACAATCCAAACGGCAGCGTCTGAAACTGATAGTGACAGTTCTGTACCACGAACCTGAGGTACCCTTGGTGAGAAGGGCAATTTGGGACATGGAGGTAAGCATCCTTGATGTCCAGGGACACCATATAGTCCCCTTCTTCCTGGTTCGCTATCACTGCTCTGAGTGACTCCATCTTGATTTGAACCTTTGTATGTAAGTGTTCAAAGATTTCAGATTTAGAATAGATCTCACCGAGCCGTCTGGCTTCAGTACCACAAATAGTGTGGAATAATACCCCTTTCCTTGTTGTAGGAGGGGTACTTTGATTATCACCTGCTGGGAATACAGCTTGTGAATTGTTTCCAATAATGCCTCCCTGTCGGAGGGAGACGTTGGTAAAGCAGATTTCAGGAACCTGCGAGGGGGAGACGTCTCGAATTTCCAATCTGTACCCCTGGGATACTACTTGTAGGATCCAGGGGTCCACTTGCGAGTGAGCCCACTGCGCGCTGAAACTCTTGAGACGACCCCCCCCCACCGCACCTGAGTCCGCTTGTACGGCCCCAGCGTCATGCTGAGGACTTGGCAGAAGCGGTGGAGGGCTTCTGTTCCTGGGAAGGGGCTGCCTGCTGCAGTCTTCTTCCGTTCCTCTACCCCTGGGCAGATATGACTGGCCTTTTGCCCGCTTGCCCTTATGGGGACGAAAGGACTGAGGCTGAAAAGACGGTGTCTTTTTCTGCTGAGATGTGACTTGGGGTAAAAAGGTGGATTTTCCAGCTGTTGCCGTGGCCACCAGGTCCGATGGACCGACCCCAAATAACTCCTCCCCTTTATACGGCAATACTGCCGTTTGGAATCTGCATCACCTGACTACTGTCGTGTCCATAAACATCTTCTGGCAGACATGGACATCGCACTTACTCTTGATGCCAGAGTGCAAATATCCCTCTGTGCATCTCGCATATATAGAAATGCATCCTTTAAATGCTCTATAGTCAATAAAATACTGTCCCTGTCAAGGGTATCAATATTTTCAGTCAGGGAATCCGACCAAGCCACCCCAGCGCTGCACATCCAGGCTGAGGCGATCGCTGGTCGCAGTATAACACCAGTATGTGTGTATATACTTTTTAGGATATTTTCCAGCCTCCTATTAGCTGGCTCCTTGAGGGCGGCCGTATCTGGAGACGGTAACGCCACTTGTTTTGATAAGCGTGTGAGCGCCTTTAATTTTCTATCGGGGGAAACCCACGCATCATCACACACTTCATTTAATTTATCTGATTCAGGAAAAACTACAGGCAGTTTTCTCACACCCCACATAATACCCTTTTTTGTGGTACTTGTAGTATCAGAAATATGTAACACCTCCTTCATTGCCCTTAACATGTAACGTGTGGCCCTAATGGAAAATACGTTTGTTTCTTCACCGTCGACACTGGAGTCAGTGTCCGTGTCTGTGTCTGTGTCGACCGACTGAGGTAATGGGCGTTTTAAAGCCCCTGACGGTGTTTGAGACGCCTGGACAGGTACTAATTGGTTTGCCGGCCGTCTCATGTCGTCAACCGACCTTGCAGCTTGTTGACATTATCACGTAATTCCCTAAATAAGCCATCCATTCCGGTGTCGACTCCCTAGAGAGTGACATCACCATTACAGGCAATTGCTCCGCCTCCTCACCAACATCGTCCTCATACATGTCGACACACACGTACCGACACACAGCACACACACAGGGAATGCTCTGATAGAGGACAGGACCCCACTAGCCCTTTGGGGAGACAGAGGGAGAGTTTGCCAGCACACACCAAAACGCTATAATTTTACAGGGACAACCTTATATAAGTGTTTTCCCTTATAGCATCTTAATATGTAATAATATCGCCACAAAAATGCCCCCCCTCTCTGTTTTAACCCTGTTTCTGTAGTGCAGTGCAGGGGAGAGCCTGGGAGCCTTCCCACCAGCAGTTCTGTGAGGGAAAATGGCGCTGTGTGCTGAGGAGAATAGGCCCCGCCCCCTTTTCGGCGGGCTTCTTCTCCCGTTATTCTGACAACCTGGCAGGGGTTAAATACATCCATATAGCCCCAGGGGCTATATGTGATGTATTTTTAGCCAGCATAGGTACTTTCATTGCTGCCCAGGGCGCCCCCCCAAGCGCCCTGCACCCTCAGTGACCGTTGGTGTGAAGTGTGCTGAGAGCAATGGCGCACAGCTGCAGTGCTGTGCGCTACCTTAAGAAGACTGGGAAGTCTTCAGCCGCCGATTTCTGGACCTCTTCTCTCTTCAGCATCTGCAAGGGGGTCGGCGGCGCGGCACCGGTGACCCATCCAGGCTGTACCTGTGATCGTCCCTCTGGAGCTAGTGTCCAGTAGCCTAAGAAGCCAATCCATCCTGCACGCAGGTGAGTTCACTTCTTCTCCCCTAAGTCCCTCGATGCAGTGAGCCTGTTGCCAGCAGGACTCACTGAAAATAAAAAACCTAACAAAACTTTTACTCTAAGTAGCTCTTTAGGAGAGCCACCTAGATTGCACCCTTCTCGGCCGGGCACAAAGATCTAACTGAGGCTTGGAGGAGGGTCATAGGGGGAGGAGCCAGTGCACACCACCTGATCCTAAAGCTTTTACTTTTGTGCCCTGTCTCCTGCGGAGCCGCTATTCCCCATGGTCCTTACGGAGTCCCCAGCATCCACTTAGGACGTCAGAGAAAAAGACAAGACACACACACCGTGAAAGTAAAGATTTATTACATACATGCACACAAACATACATACATACTTACCTTATGTTCACACGCAGGTCGGTCCTCTTCTCCAGTAGAATCCACAACCATTTGTAATCCAGGTACTTGAATAAAATAACAAAACGGATACCCGAGCCACGAACTGAAAGGGGCCCCATGTTTTCACATGGGACTCCTTTCCCCGAATGCCAGAAACCCACTCTGACTTCTGTCTAAGTGGGTTTCTTCAGCCAATCAGGGAGCGCCACGTTGTAGCACTCTCCTGATCGGCTGTGTGCTCCTGTACTGTATGACAGGCGGCACACGGCAGTGTTACAATGTAGCGCCTATGCGCTCCATTGTAACCAATGGTGGGAACTTTCTGCCCTGCGGTTGACCTAAAGTGACGTCACCGCTGAGCAGAAAGTTCCCACCATTGGTTACAATGGAGCGCATAGGCGCTACATTGTAACACTGCCGTGTGCCGCCTGTCACTCAGTACAGGAGCACACAGCCGATCAGGAGAGTGCTACAACGTGGCGCACCCTGATTGGCTGAAGAAACCCACTTAGACAGAAGTCAGAGTGGGTTTCTGGCATTCGGGGAAAGGAGTCCCATGTGAAAACATGGGGCCCCTTTCAGTTCGTGGCTCGGGTATCCGTTTTGTTATTTTATTCAAGTACCTGGATTACAAATGGTTGCCCCGAGGACCCTGGGACCCGGGATCTGGTGAGTAGAATTTATTCAACAGGTACCCCTTGGATTCTACTGGAGAAGAGGACAGACCCTCGTGTGAACATAAGGTAAGTATGTATGTATGTTTGTGTGGATGTATGTAATAAATCTTTACTTTCACGGTGTGTGTGTCTTGTCTTTTTTTGGGTATTTTTTTAGTAGTAGTACTACAGGTACCAGCGGGACCGTTTTTCCGCCGCATGCTGGTACTTGTGGTTCTCCAAGTACCAGCATGCGGGGGAGGCTTGCTGGGCCTTGTAGTACTGCTACTAAAAACAATATCTTTTCATTATCACAAAAGGCTATCAGCCCCCCCATCCGCAGCCCATTGGATGGGGGGGACAGCCTCGGGCTTCACCCCTGGCCCTTGGGTGGCTGGGGGGGGGACCCCTTGATTGAAGGGGTCCCCACTCCCCCAGGGTACCCCGGCCAGGGGTGACTAGTTGGATTTTTGATGCCACGGCCGCAGGGCACTATATAAAAGGGACCCCCGGCTGTGGCATTATCTGTCCAGCTAGTGGAGCCCGGTGCTGGTTTTAAAAATACGGGGGACCCCTACTCTTTTTGTCCCCCGTATTTTTGGAACCAGGACCGATGCTGGTTGCTTAAATATGGGGGGAACCCCTGTCATTTTTTTCCCAATATTTCTGCAACCAGGATCGGCTCAAAGAGCCCGAGGCTGGTTATGCTTAGGAGGGGGGACCCCACGCAATTTTTTTTTTTATTTTACACTGTTTAATTAAAAAAAAAAAAAAAAAAAATGAACCCCAGCACGGATCACACAGATCCGGCCGAGATTCATTTTTAAAAAGTCGGCAGTGTTTTGCTAATCACTGCCGTAAAAAAAAAAACCACGAATTACATCGACATCGGAACAAAAGAAAAACCCGAATACGACAGCTTAGTAAATTAGTCGTAATAAATTCAAAAAGTTGCAGTTTTACACTTTCGATGTCATTCGTGATTGAACTTTGACCTGAAACGGGAAAATACGAATGTTAGTAAATTTACCCCCTAGATGGGACAGGTGTTTGTGTCGGCCACTTGGGTTGCTTAGCTTAGCCATCCAGCGACCTTGATGCACCTCTTTTTTTCTGTGCATCATGTGCTGTTTGGGGACAATTTTTTTAAGTGCCATCCTGTCTGACACTGCAGTGCCACTCCTAGATGGGCCAGGTGTTTGTGCCGGCCACTTGGGTCGCTTAGCTTAGTCATCCAGCGACCTTGGTGCAAATTTTAGGACTAAAAATAATATTGTGAGGTGTTCAGTGTTCAGAATAGACTGGAAATGAGTGGAAATTATGGTTATTGAGGTTAATAATACTATGGGATCAAAATGACCCCCAAATTCTATGATTTAAGCTGTTTTTGAGAGGTTTTTGGAAAAAAACACCCGAATCCGACAAAAAAAATTTCAGGGAGGTCTTGCTAAAACGCGTCCGAATCCAAAACCAAAACACAAAACCCGAAAAATTTCCGGTGCACATCTCTAGTAACAGCACAGTCTGGAACCTGATCCCTAGAGGAGGGGGTGGGCCCCCAGGCAGTAGGGCCCATTGGTGGTTTCCCCTGTATCCCTGTGGGCCAGTCCAACCCTGAGTACACATCCCCCTTTCACCAGGGTCCCCCTGTCTTAAGTGCCCCGGCCCCCCCAAGGCTTAATTCGGCCTGTAAGGGGCACTAGTGTGTGGTGTAATGTGAATAATAGACACTAACTACTATGTGGTGTAATGTGAATTGGTATTATTCTGTGGCCACGCATATTCCCAATAAAGCCATTATTTATTTATTATTATTTATTATTACTAGTTATTTATATAGCATACACATATTCCGCAGAGCTTTACAGAGCATATATTGCCATTCACATCAGTCCCTGCTCCATGAGAGCTTACAATCTATGGGGCAGATGTATTAAGCCTGGAGAAGTGATAAAGCAGTGATAAGTGGAAGGTAATAATGCACCAGCGAATCATTACGCATTTGAAAAATGACAGTTAGGAGCGGATTGACTGGTGCGTTATCACCTTCCAGTTATCACTGCTTTATCACTTCTCCAGGCTTAATGCATCTGCCCTTATATTCCTTATCACACACACACACACACACACACACACACACACACACACACACACACACACACACACACACCACAGGGTTCATTTTTGTTGGGAGCCAATTAACCTACCAATATATTTTTGTTTAGTGGGAGAAAAACAGAGTACCCAGGAGAAACCCTCATAAGCATGTAGAGTGTAGATGAATGCCATACACTTAGGACCATGGTGGGAATGGAACCCATGACCTCAGTGCTGTGAGGCAGTAGTGCTAACCATCACACCATCCGCACTGCCATGCCCCTATATTGATGTGGCAAGCCTTCGGCATGCACTGACCCTATTTTAAACATTGGGGCACACAAAGAAAATTTTCACTCTGAGTTCCACAAGGTCTAGAACCGGTCCTGTCACCAATTTAGGATTTTTAAATATTTGTTTCTTTTCAAATTAAACATACCACCACGTGTTGGCTAGGACCCCAACTAAGTACAGGGGAGGGGGGCGCCAAAACGTACTCTTGCTCCGAGCATCATGGCGCCTAGCTACACCTCTGCCCGTGACTATTCGGTAGAGATGTGCACCGGAAATTTTTCGGGTTTTGTGTTTTGGTTTTGGGTTCGGTTCCGCGGCCGTGTTTTGGGTTCGAACGCGTTTTGGCAAAACCTCACCGAATTTTTTTTGTCGGATTCGGGTGTGTTTTGGATTCCGGTGTTTTTTTCAAAAAACCCTAAAAAACAGCTTAAATCATAGAATTTGGGGGTCATTTTGATCCCAAAGTATTATTAACCTCAATAACCATAATTTCCACTCATTTTCTGTCTATTCTGAACACCTCACACCTCACAATATTATTTTTAGTCCTAAAATTTGCACCGAGGTCGCTGGATGACTAAGCTCAGCGACCCAAGTGGCCGACACAAACACCTGGCCCATCTAGGAGTGGCACTGCAGTGTCACGCAGGATGGCCCTTCCAAAAAACACTCCCCAAACAGCACATGATGCAAAGAAAAAAAGAGGCGCAATGAGGTAGCTGTGTGACTAAGCTCAGCGACCCAAGTGGCCGACACAAACACCTGGCCCATCTAGGAGTGGCACTGCAGTGTCAGGCAGGATGGCCCTTCCAAAAAATACTCCCCAAACAGCACATGACGCAAAGAAGAAAAAAAAGAGGCGCAATGAGGTAGCTGTGTGACTAAGCTCAGCGACCCTAGTGGCCGACACAAACACCTGGCCCATCTAGGAGTGGCACTGCAGTGTCAGGCAGAATGGCCCTTCCAAAAAACACTCCCCAAACAGCACATGATGCAAAGAAAAAAAGAGGCGCAATGAGGTAGCTGTGTGAGTAAGCTCAGCGACCCTAGTGGCCGACACAAACACCTGGCCCATCTAGGAGTGGCACTGCAGTGTCACGCAGGATGGCCCTTCAAAAAAACACTCCCCAAACAGCACATGATGCAAAGAAAAAAAGAGGCGCAATGAGGTAGCTGTGTGACTAAGCTCAGCGACCCAAGTGGCCGCCACAAACACCTGGCCCATCTAGGAGTGGCACTGCAGTGTCAGGCAGGATGGCCCTTCCAAAAAATACTCCCCAAACAGCACATGACGCAAAGAAAAAAAGAGGCGCAATGAGGTAGCTGTGTGAGTAAGCTAAGCGACCCTAGTGGCCGACACAAACAACTGGCCCATCTAGGAGTGGCACTGCAGTGTCACGCAGGCTGGCCCTTCCAAAAAACACTCCCCAAACAGCACATGACGCAAAGAAAAAAAGAGGCGCAATGAGGTAGCTGTGTGAGTAAGCTAAGCGGCCCTAGTGGCCGACACAAACACCTGGCCCATCTAGGTGTGGCACTGCAGTGTCACGCAGGCTGGCCCTTCCAAAAAACACTCCCCAAACAGCACATGACGCAAAGAAAAATGAAAGAAAAAAGAGGTGCAAGATGGAATTGTCCTTGGGCCCTCCCATCCACCCTTATGTTGTATAAACAGGACATGCACACTTTAACCAACCCATCATTTCAGTGACAGGGTCTGCCACACGACTGTGACTGAAATGACAGGTTGGTTTGGACCCCCACCAAAAAAGAAGCAATTAATCTCTCCTTGCACAAACTGGCTCTACAGAGGCAAGATGTCCACCTCATCATCATCCTCCGATTCATCACCGTGTACATTCCCCTCCTCACAGATTATCAATTCGTCCCCACTGGAATCCACCATCACAGCTCCCTGTGTACTTTGTGGAGGCAATTGCTGCTGGTGAATGTCTCCATGGAGGAATTGATTATAATTCATTTTAATGAACATCATCTTATCCACATTTTCTGGAAGTAACCTTGTACGCCGATTGCTGACAAGGTGAGCGGCGGCACTAAACACTCTTTCGGAGTACACACTTGTGGGAGGGCAACTTAGGTAGAATAAAGCCAGTTTGTGCAAGGGCCTCCAAATTGCCTCTTTTTCCTGCCAGTATACGTACGGACTGTCTGACGTGCCTACTTGGAAGCGGTCACTCATATAATCCTCCACCATTCTTTCAATGGGGATAGAATCATATGCAGTGACAGTAGACGACATGTCCGTAATCGTTGGCAGGTCCTTCAGTCCGGACCAGATGTCAGCATCAGCAGTCGCTCCAGACTGCCCTGCATCACCGCCAGCGGGTGGGCTCGGAATTCTGAGCCTTTTCCTCGCACCCCCAGTTGCGGGAGAATGTGAAGGAGGAGATGTTGACAGGTCGCGTTCCGCTTGACTTGACAATTTTCTCACCAGCAGTTCTTTGAACCCCTGCAGACTTGTGTCTGCCGGAAAGAGAGATCCAAGGTAGGTTTTAAATCTAGGATCGAGCATGGTGGCCAAAATGTAGTGCTCTGATTTCAACAGATTGACCACCCGTGAATCCTTGTTAAGCGAATTAAGGGCTCCATCCACAAGTCCCACATGCCTAGCGGAATCGCTCTGTGTTAGCTCCTCCTTCAATGTCTCCAGCTTCTTCTGCAAAAGCCTGATGAGGGGAATGACCTGACTCAGGCTGGCAGTGTCTGAACTGACTTCACGTGTGGCAAGTTCAAAAGGTTGCAGAACCTTGCACAACGTTGAAATCATTCTCCACTGCGCTTGAGACAGGTGCATTCCACCTCCTATATCGTGCTCAGTTGTATAGGCTTGAATGGCCTTTTGCTGCTCCTCCAACCTCTGAAGCATATAGATTGTTGAATTCCACCTCGTTACCACTTCTTGCTTCAGATGATGGCAGGGCAGGTTCAGGCGTTTTTGGTGTTGCTCCAGTCTTCTGTACGTGGTGCCTGTACGCCGAAAGTGTCCCGCAATTCTTCTGGCCACCGACAGCATCTCTTGCACGCCCCTCTCGTTTTTTAAATAATTCTGCACCACCAAATTCAAGGTATGTGCAAAACATGGGACGTGCTGGAATTTGCCCATATTTAATGCACACACAATATTGCTGGCGTTGTCCGATGCCACAAATCCACAGGAGAGTCCAATTGGGGTAAGCCATTCTGCGATGATCTTCCTCAGTTGCCGTAAGAGGTTTTTAGCTGTGTGCGTATTCTGGAAAGCGGTGATACAAAGCGTAGCCTGCCTAGGAAAGAGTTGGCGTTTGCGAGATGCTGCTACTGGTGCCGCCGCTGCTGTTCTTGCGGCGGGAGTCCATACATCTACCCAGTGGGCTGTCACAGTCATATAGTCCTGAGTCTGCCCTGCTCCACTTGTCCACATGTCCGTGGTTAATTGGACATTGGGTACAACTGCATTTTTTAGGACACTGGTGAGTCTTTTTCTGAGGTCTGTGTACATTTTCGGTATCGCCTGCCTAGAGAAATGGAACCTAGATGGTATTTGGTACCGGGGACACAGTACCTCAAACAAGTCTATAGTTGGCTCTGCAGTAATGATGGATACCGGAACCACGTTTCTCACCGCCCAGGATGCCAAGGCCTCAGTTATCCGCTTTGCAGCAGGATGACTGCTGTGATATTTCATCTTCCTCGCAAAGGACTGTTGGACAGTCAATTGCTTGGTGGAAGTAGTAAAAGTGGTCTTACGACTTCCCCTCTGGGATGACCATCGACTCCCAGCAGCAACAACAGCAGCGCCAGCAGCAGTAGGCGTTACACGCAAGGATGCATCGGAGGAATCCCAGGCAGGAGAGGACTCGTCAGAATTGCCAGTGACATGGCCTGCAGGACTATTGGCATTCCTGGGGAAGGAGGAAATTGACACTGAGGGAGTTGGTGGGGTGGTTTGCGTGAGATTGGTAACAAGAGGAAGGGATTTACTGGTCAGTGGACTGCTTCCGCTGTCGCCCAAAGTTTTTGAACTTGTCACTGACTTATGATGAATGCGCTGCAGGTGACGTATAAGGGAGGATGTTCCGAGTTGGTTAACGTCCTTACCCCTACTTATTACAGCTTGACAAAGGCAACACACGGCTTGACAAATGTTGTCCGCATTTCTGTTGAAATACTTCCACACCGAAGAGCTGATTTTTTTGGTATTTTCACCAGGCATGTCAATGGCCATATTCCTCCCACGGACAACAGGTGTCTCCCCGGGTGCCTGACTTAAACAAACCACCTCACCATCAGAATCCTCCTGGTCAATTTCCTCCCCAGCGCCAGCAACACCCATATCCTCCTCATCCTGGTGTACTTCAACACTGACATCTTCAATCTGACTATCAGGAACTGGACTGCGGGTGCTCCTTCCAGCACTTGCAGGGGGCGTGCAAATGGTGGAAGGCGCATGCTCTTCACGTCCAGTGTTGGGAAGGTCAGGCATCGCAACCGACACAATTGGACTCTCCTTGTGGATTTGTGATTTCGAAGAACGCACAGTTCTTTGCTGTGCTTTTGCCAGCTTAAGTCTTTTCATTTTTCTAGCGAGAGGCTGAGTGCTTCCATCCTCATGTGAAGCTGAACCACTAGCCATGAACATAGGCCAGGGCCTCAGCCGTTCCTTGCCACTCCGTGTGGTAAATGGCATATTGGCAAGTTTACGCTTCTCCTCCGACGATTTTATTTTAGATTTTTGAGTCCTTTTTTTACTGATATTTGGTGTTTTGGATTTTACATGCTCTGTACTATGACATTGGGCATCGGCCTTGGCAGACGACGTTGATGGCATTTCATCGTCTCGGCCATGACTAGTGGCAGCAGCTTCAGCACGAGGTGGAAGTGGATCTTGATCTTTCCCTATTTTTGGAACCTCAACATTTTTGTTCTCCATATTTTAATAGGCACAACTAAAAGGCACCTCAGGTAAACAATGGAGATGGATGGATACTAGTATACTTATGGATGACGAGTGACTGCCGACACAGAGGTAGCTACAGCCGTGGACTACCGTACTGCGTCTGCTAGTATAGACTGGATGATAATGATATAAAAAATATATATATATATATCACTACTGCAGGACAGGTATATATTATATAATGACGGACCTGCTGGACACTGTCAGCAGCAGACTCCTAAACTACTAGTATGAAGAAGATAGAAAAAAAAAACCACCACAGGTAGGTATACAATTATGGACGAGCACTGCCGACACAGAGGTAGCTACAGCCGTGGACTACCGTACTGCGTCTGCTAGTATAGACTGGATGATAATGATATAAAAAATATATATATATCACTACTGCAGGACAGGTATATATTATATAATGACGGATCTGCTGGACACTGTCAGCAGCAGACTCCTAAACTACTAGTATGAAGAAGATAGCAAAAAAAAACCTCCACAGGTAGGTATACAATTATGGACGAGCACTGCCGACACAGAGGTAGCTACAGCCGTGGACTACCGTACTGCGTCTGCTAGTATAGACTGGATGATAATGATATAAAAAATATATATATATCACTACTGCAGGACAGGTATATATTATATAATGACGGACCTGCTGGACACTGTCAGCAGCAGACTCCTAAACTACTAGTATGAAGAAGATAGAAAAAAAAAAAACCACCACAGGTAGGTATACAATTATGGACGAGCACTGCCGACACAGAGGTAGCTACAGCCGTGGACTACCGTACTGCGTCTGCTAGTATAGACTGGATGATAATGATATAAAAAATATATATATATCACTACTGCAGGACAGGTATATATTATATAATGACGGACCTGCTGGACACTGTCAGCAGCAGACTCCTAAACTACTAGTATGAAGAAGATAGAAAAAAAAAACCACCACAGGTAGGTATAGAATTATGGACGAGCACTGCCGACACAGAGGTAGCTACAGCCGTGGACTACCGTACTGCGTCTGCTAGTATAGACTGGATGATAATGATATAAAAAATATATATATATCACTACTGCAGGACAGGTATATATTATATAATGACGGACCTGCTGGACACTGTCAGCAGCAGACTCCTAAACCACTAGTATGAAGAAGATAGAAAAAAAAACCCACCACAGGTAGGTATACAATTATGGACGAGCACTGCCGACACAGAGGTAGCTACAGCCGTGGACTACCGTACTGCGTCTGCTAGTATAGACTGGATGATAATGATATAAAAAATATATATATATCACTACTGCAGGTATATATTATAATATAATGAATGACGGACCTGCTGGACACTGTCTGTCAGCAGAATGCGTTTATAGAATAAAAAAAAAAAACACCACACGAGTGTTTAACTTTTTCAGGCAGACAATATACTGGTGGTCACACTCACTGGTCAGTCACACTGGCAGCAAAAGTGTGCACTGTTATGTACTCCTGCTATAACTGCTCCCCAGTCTCCCCCACAATTAAGCTGTGTGAGCAGTGAGCACTCAGCACAGTCAGATATACATAGATGATATTATCATGCAGCACACTGAGGCTGAGCACAGATATGGTATGTGACTGTGTATCGTTTTTTTTTTCAGGCAGAGAACGGATTTTAAATAATAAATAAAACTGGTGGTCACTAGTATAACTATCAGCAAAACTCTGCACTCTCTGAGTACTCCTAATGCTCCCCAAAATTACTAAAATTAAATTACTAGTAAATCAAGTGTCTCACTCTCTATCTAAACGGAGAGGACGCCAGCCACGTCCTCTCCCTATCAATCTCAATGCACGTGTGAAAATGGCGGCGACGCGCGGCTCCTTATATAGAATCCGAGTCTCGCGATAGAATACGAGCCTCGCGAGAATCCGACAGCGGGATGATGACGTTCGGGCGCGCTCGGGTTAGCCGAGCAAGGCGGGAAGATCCGAGTCTGCCTCGGACCCGTGTAAAAAGGCTGAAGTTCGGGGGGGTTCGGATTCCGAGGAACCGAACCCGCTCATCTCTACTATTCGGGGCAATTCCTTCCATGTATGAGCTCTCAATTTAAAGTTAGCAATACCAGTAAAAGGGGTCAACTAAAAAATGGGTAGCTGTTGATTTACCAACGGACACAATACAAATGGTCATAATCCCAGCAGACATTTACCGAAAGTCAAAATACTGACATTCATTATGCCGACATGTCAAAATGTCGACATGCGTTTATAAGAAAATTTGGCCCCAAAACAGACTTGTTCATACTTTACCATCCCAGTGGACCTGGAGCGGGGAATATAATAGTATGCCGAGCATAGCAAAGTACTGTGCCTGAAGCATGGCGAGCGCAGCGAGATATGTGAGGGGATGCGGTACACTATGTCAACAATGACACAAACCACCCCAGAAAAACTCATGTCAGTATTTTGACATGTCGGCATAATGAATGTCGGTATTTTGACATATCGCCTTTTCAAGTGTCGGTATTCTGACTATGTAGGCATTTTGAACATGCTGGCATAATGAATGTCGGTATTTTGACCGTGTCAGTATTTTGACTGTAGGCCAATGGCTGTCGGGATTATGAACATCGATATTGTGTAAATCATACTGAACCCCTGAAAATGGCTGAGGTATTTCCTACACTTATTTTTTTGTTTAAAGGCGGCATGCCCAACCCTCCGGAATAAGGCCACACCCCATTTCATCACCGGGGCCTGGGGATCCTTTCTACAACTCTGACCAGAAGCTCCTGCAGTGCCTGCCCTTATCAGAAATGTTTGGCACATATACAATTTTGATCATATTATTACTAGTGATGTGCACCGGAAATTTTTCGGGTTTTGTGTTTTGGATTCGGTTCCGCGGCCGTGTTTTGGATTCGGACGCGTTTTGGCAAAACCTCCCTGAAATTTTTTTTTTGGATTCGGGTGTGTTTTGGATTCGGGTTTTTTTTTACAAAAAACCCTCAAAAACAGCTTAAATCATAGAATTTGGGGGTCATTTTTATCCCATAGTATTATTAACCTCAATAACCATAATTTCCACTCATTTCCAGTCTATTCTGAACACCTCACACCTCACAATATTATTTTTAGTCCTAAAATTTGCACCGAGGTCGCTGGATGACTAAGCTAAGCGACCCAAGTGGCCGACACAAACACCTGGCCCAGTGGCGGAACTAGCGAGCGGTGGGCTCAGGTGCGACAAAATGCTTTGCCCCCCCCCCCCGCCCCATCCCATCCAAGTCCACCCCCTCACCGCTGGAGAGGATCTGGTGAGGGGGACCTGCTCAGGGCCAGAGAAATGGATACCTAGCTACAGTGCCGTAACTAGACATTTTAGCACCGTGTGCAAGAAACGGCATTGGAGCCCCACCGCTGCATGCAAAACAGGGGCAGTGCACGTCGTAGGCGCGCGCAAAAATACATAGTGGCGTGGCTTCGTGGGGAAGGGGTGTGGCCACAAAATAATACCAATTCATAAAACGGTGCACAGTAGTCTCCATTATTCAAATTACGCGGCACAGTAGCACCACTACACCAGGTAGAGACCCTTTTACACCTTACGGCGGACAGATTCCTCTTTTTACACATTACAGCAGACAGTGTCCCCTTTTTACACCTTACGGCAGACAACGTCCCCCTTTTTACACATTACGGCAGACAGCGTGCACTTTTTACACATAACGGCAGACAGCGTCCCCTTTTTACACATAACGGCAGACAGCGTGCCCTTGTTACACATAGCGGCAGACAGCGTACACTTTTTACACATAACGGCAGATAGCGTGCCCTTGTTAAACATAGCGGCAGAGAGCATGCCCTTTTTACACATAACGGCAGATAGCGTCCCCTTTTTACACATTACGGCAGACAGCGTGCCCTTGTTACACATTACTGCAGACAGCGTCCCCCTTTTTACACATTACGGCAGGCAGATTCCCCCTTTTTACACATTGCGGCAGGCAGATTCCCCCTTTTTACACATTGTGGCAGGCAGATTCCCCCTTTTTACACATTGCGGCAGGCAGATTCCCCATTTTTACACATTGCTGCAGGCAGAGTCCCCCTTTTTACACATTGCGGCAGGCAGATTCCCCCTTTTTACACATTGCGGCAGACAGTCCCAAGAAAGAAAGAAAGAAAGAAAGAAAGAAAGACAGACAGAAAGAAAGAAGAATTATACTTACCCTCTCCGCTGGCTCAGGCTCCTCGGTGCAGCTTCTGACGATTCCCGGGCAGGAGAGAAGGAGGAGGAGGGAGGTGGAGGAGGGAGCCGCAGCAGCGCTGTGTTATTGGTTGAGGCGCTGCTGCTGCTGCCCCTCTGCTTCACTATAGGCTGTTCTCGGAAGACAGCCTATAGTGAAGCAGAGGGGCAGCAGCAGCAGCAGCGCCTCAACCAGTAACAAAGCGCTGCTGCGGCTCCCTCCTCCACCTCCCTCCTCCTCCTTCTCCCCCGTACCGCTGCAGTGCGCTCCTCTCCTCTCTGGGCGGCTGTGCGCTGCTGGCAGCGGTTGCCCGCAGCACACAGCGGCATGTAATGAGTCAGGTTGACTCATTACATGCTTTGGGCCCCTGGACAGAGGCGGGTCCCAGTGCAACGCACTGGTTGCACTGGCGGTAGTTCCGCCTCTGACCTGGCCCATCTAGGAGTGGCACTGCAGTGTCAGACAGGATGGCTGATTTAAAAAACAGTCCCCAAACAGCACATGATGCAAAGAAAAAAAGAGGTGCACCAAGGTCGCTGGATGGCTAAGCTAAGTGACCCAAGTGGCCGACACAAACACCTAGCCCATCTAGGAGTGGCACTGCAGTTTCAGACAGGATGGCTGATTTAAAAAATAGTCCCCAAACAGCACATGATGCAAAGAAAAAAAGAGGTGCACCAAGGTCGCTGGATGGCTAAGCTAAGCGACCCAAGTGGCCGACACAAACACCTGGCCCATCTAGGAGTGGCACTGCAGTGTCAGACAGGATGGCCGATTTAAAAAATAGTCCCCAAACAACACATGATGCAAAGAAAAAAAGAGGTGCACCAAGGTCGCTGGATGGCTAAGCTAAGCGACCCAAGTGGCCGACACAAACACCTGGCCCACCTAGGAGTGGCACTGCAGTTTTCTAGCGAGAGGATGAGTGCTTCCATCCTCATGTGAATCTGAACCACTAGCCATGAACATAGGCCAGCCGTTCCTTGCCACTCCATGTCGTAAATGGCATATTGGCAAGTTTACGCTTCTCATCAGATGCTTTTAATTTTGATTTTTGGGTAATTTTACTGAACTTTTGTAGTATACTTGACGACACAGAGGTAGGTAGAGCAGTGGACTACTGTACCGTACTGCTATATATTATATACTGGTGGTCAGCAAAATTATGCACTGTCCTCCTACTATATAATACTGCGCACAACTAAAATGCACCACAGGTATGAATGGATAGTATATTTGACGACACAGAGGTAGGTAGAGCAGTGGACTACTGTACCGTACTGCTATATATTATATACCGGTGGTCAGCAAAATTCTGCACTGTTCTCCTACTATATATACTGCGCACAACTAAAATGCACCACAGGTATGGATGGATAGTATACTTGACGACACAGAGGTAGGTAGAGCAGTGGACTACTGTACCGTACTGCTATATATTATATACTGGTGGTCAGCAAAATTCTGCACTGTCCTCCTACTATATAATACTGCGCACAACTAAAATGCACCACAGGTATGGATGGATAGTATACTTGACGACACAGAGGTAGGTAGAGCAGTGGACTACTGTACCGTACTGCTATATATTATATACTGGTGGTCAGCAAATTTCTGCACTGTCCTCCTACTATATAAGACTGCGCACAACTAAAATGCACCACAGGTATGGATGGATAGTATACTTGACGACACAGAGGTAGGTAGAGCAGTGGACTACTGTACCGTACTGCTATATATTATATACTGGTGGTCAGCAAAATTCTGAACTGTCCTCCTACTATATATACTGCGCACAACTAAAATGCACCACAGGTATGGATGAATAGAATACTTGACGACACAGAGGTAGGTAGAGCAGTGGACTACTGTACCATACTGCTATATATTATATACTGGTGGTCAGCAAAATTCTGCACTGTCCTCCTACTATATAATACTGCGCACAACTAAAATGCACCACAGGTATGGATGGATAGTATACTTGACGACACAGAGGTAGGTAGAGCAGTGGACTACTGTACCGTACTGCTATATATATACTGGTGGTCAGCAAAATTCTGCACTGTCCTCCTACTATATCTACTGCGCACAACTAAAATGCACCACAGGTATGGATGGATAGTATACTTGACGACACAGAGGTAGGTAGAGCAGTGGACTACTGTACCGTACTGCTATATATTATATACTGGTGGTCATCAAAATTCTGCACTGTCCTCCTACTATATAATACTGCGCACAACTAAAATGCACCACAGGTATGGATGGATAGTATACTTGACGACACAAAGATAGGTAGAGCAGTGGACTACTGTACCGTACTGCTATATATTATATACTGGTGGTCAGCAAAATTCTGCACTGTCCTCCTACTATATAATACTGCGCACAACTAAAATGCACCACAGGTATGGATGGGATAGTATACTTGACGACACAGAGGTATGTAGAGCAGTTGACTACTGTACCGTACTGCTATATATTATATACTGGTGGTCAGCAAAATTCTGAACTGTCCTCCTACTATATATACTGCGCACAACTAAAATGCACCACAGGTATGGATCGATAGTATACTTGACGACACAGAGGTAGGTAGAGCAGTGGACTACTGTACCGTACTGCTATATAATACTGGTGGTCACTGGTCAGCAAAATTCTGCACTGTCCTCCTATACTACAATGCAGCACAGATATGGAGCGTTTTTCAGGCAGAGAACGTAGATATTTTCAGCACACTGAGCACAGATATTTGCAAGCACACTGAGCACAGATATTTGCAGCACACTGAGCACAGATATTTGCAGCACACTGAACACAGAAACTGAGAGAACGCAGCCACGTCCTCTCGCTATCATCTCCAATGCACGAGTGAAAATGGCGGCGACGCACGGCTCCTTATATAGAATACGAATCTCGCGAGAATCCGATAGCGGGATGATGACGTTCAGGCGCGCACGGGTTAACCGAGCAAGGCGGGAGGATCCGAGTCTGCCTCGGAACCGTGTAAAATGGGTGAAGTTCGGGGGGGGTCGGATTCCGAGAAACCGAACCCGCTCATCACTAATTATTACCAGTATCAAACTTGATCAATGTATTTCTTAATCAGTTTATCAGCACTTAGAATCATTGGACTCTATTTTGAGCCTGACCCACCATTTATTCCTGAGGAGGGATCTTTTTCTCTTGTCTGTTTATCTGAACCCGTGGTTTCCTGTCCACCCTCCCATCCTGTTCTTTCCTTCTTCTATTCCTATACTAACATTCCCATACCTGCCCTGACAGCAGTGACTTGTTTTGCTCTACTGACCATTTATCAAACTATCTTTAATGTTTGTCTTAGTATAACCAGTCTAGATTTGTACCCGAACCCTTTATTTTTCTTTTGTTTCCCTGTTCATTTTTAAACAAAAATGTATTAAATGTATTGTAAAAAAATAAAAATAAAAATAGATCAAAGAACATGTATTTTACAAAGGTCCTGCAATTAAAAAATAAATGTGCCTATTTTCAATCTATTCACAAGAACATGCTAGTCTTCTTCTATGGTGCCACCTAGTGATTGTTAAAAGGAATCGCTAGGCATAGAAAATGGAATCAACAATACTTATCTATTAATTCTAGAGAAAGGCAATATATATTCGTTATGGTAAGAACTTACCGTTGATACCGGTATTTCTCCTAAGTCCACAGGATCCACGGGATAACAATGGGATATGATGAAGCGACAGTGGATTTGCACTAATCGGTCAAAGCTTTTCCGGCCTCCCAGCATGCAACGGGCCCGTCCATATATCTCCGCCTCCTGGCTCAGGCAAATCAGTTGTATTCCAAAGCTCATGGCAGTAGCATCATAGATAGCCATAATCAGGCGATAAGAACACACATGCACACCTTTCCATACAAGAAGGAAGAGGTTAGTGAGTAAAAGGATCCTCAAATCAGGTGTGTCAGGGTGGGATCCCTGTGGACTTAGGTGAAATACTTCTTACCATAACGTATATTTCTCCGGCAGGGTCCACAGGTTATCCACAGGATAAAAATGGGATTTCCCACAGCAATTTAGTGGTGGGGACGCTCCTGATTGGACAGGAGAATCCTTCACCCGAATTCAGCGTCATGAGAGGCAAAGGTATCCAAGGCATAATGTCTAATGAATGTGTTAATGGAAGACCATGTGGCTGCCTTACATATCTGTTCTGCTGAAGCACCACGTTGTGCTGCCCATGATGGATCTACCTTATGAGTAGAATGAGCAGAGACATTAGCCAGAACAGGGAGATCAGCCTGAGAATATGCTTCAGAAATCGTCATCCGAAGCAATCTTGCCAGCGTCTGCTTATCAGCAGGCCATCCGCTCTTGCGAAATCCGTAGAGAATGAAGAGAGAATCCACATAGATCCTTAATGCATGGAACACGTCCAGCGATGCATCTCCCGCAGAAAGGCCTGGTACCTGGAAAGCCAGGACTACAATTTCTTCATTAAGGTGGAATTTAGACACCACCTTCGGAAGATACCCAGATCTAGTTCTGAGAACTGCTCTATCTGGATATAAAATCATAAATGGGGAATAACATGATAATGCCCCTAAATCTGATACTCTTCTAGCTGACGCCATAGCCAGTATAAAGATAAGTTTAGCTGTCAACCATCTAAGATCCACTTTATTAAGTGGTTCAAACGGGGCAACTTGAAGGGCTTTCAGGACTAGACTTAAGTCCCAAGGCACTGTAGGAGGAACAAAAGGAGGATGAATGCGCAGCATTCCCTGGAAAAAAGTATGCACATCCTGTAAATTGGCAATTTTCTTTTGGAACCATACAGTCAATGCTGACACTTGCACTCTCAAGGAAGCCACCTTCAAACATTTATCCATTCCTGCCTGAAGGAATGCTAATAACCTGGAAACTCTGAAAGATTTAGGGTCCATTTACCGTTCACTGCACCAATGAATATAGGTTTGCCATATTCAGTGATAAATGCGAGCTGAGGAAGATTTCGTTGCTCTGATCATAGTTTGAATTACCTGTTATGAGAATCCTCTTGACTTCAGGATAGAGGTTTCAAGAGCCACGCCGTCAAAGACAGTCGATCCAGATGTCTGTGATAACAAGGACCCTGCATCAGTAGATCTGGACGTTAAGGGAGCAGAAGTGGAACATCCATCGGCATCCTCTGCAGATCTGTGTACCAATGCCTTCTGGGCCAAGCCGGAGCTATTAGTATCACGGCACCTTTTCCTTGCTTTATCTTTCTCACCACCCTGGGCAATAGGGTGATTGGAGGAAACACATAAGCCAGATGAAAGTCCCATCTCACCGACAGGGCATCCACAAAGATCGTTCTGGGATCCTTTGTTCTTGACCAGTATGCGAGCACTTTGTTGTTCATATAGGACGCCATGAGATCTATCTCTGGCAACCCCCACTTGTCTACTAGAGTCTGGAAGACCTCCGGGTGTAGAGCCCATTTGATTGCTTGAATGGCGTGTCGACTGAGAAAGTCCCCTTCCCAGTTTAGGACTCCTGGAACGAACACTGCGGACAAGGCTGGATGATGAGGTTCTGCCCACTTTAGTATGTGACTTACCACCTTCATCGCTTTTTGGCTGCGAGTACCTCCCTGATGGTTGAGGTACGCTACTGCCGTCGCATTGTCCGAGCGGATTTGGACTGGTTTTCCCTGAAGAATGTCCTTTGTCTGAATCAGTGCCATGTATATGGCCCGAAGTTCCAATATATTTATTGGCAGGCAACTTTCTTCCTTGGTCCATTGCCCTTGAAAACACAACCTTCCTGACACTGCTCCCCAGCCCTAGAGACTGGCTTCTGTCGTCAGAATTTCTCAATATGATATCCAAAAAGGTCTCCCCTTTTCCAGATGGGATGTGTTTAGCCACCAGGCTAATGACCTTCTTACTTCTAACGTAAGAACCATAGTCTGTGTTTTTATCGTCTGATGCAACCCATTCCATTTGCCAAGAATCAGACGCTGCAGAGGCCTCGAGTGGAATTGTGCATACTCCACCATGTCGAATGTTGACACCATCAAACCCATCATGCGCATTGCTGCATGAAAGGATACCTTTTGACTGTGTAACAAGTTCTGAATCCCTGACTGAACCTTGGATATCTTGTTCAGAGGTAAAATTACTCTCTGAAGACTTGAATCCAGTACAGCTGCCAAGTGAGTCATCCGCTGTGACGGAACCAGAGACGATTTTGCCCAATTTATGAGTTAACCGTGGTTCTGCAGACAAGTTATTGTCTGTTGCAGATGACATAAGAGCAATTCCTGCGTCTGTGCCAGGATTAAAAAATCGTCGAGGTATGGAAATATTCTTATCCGCTGCTGGCGGAGATAAGCTGCCATTACCACCATAATCTTGGTAAATACTCTGGGGGCTGTGGCTCATCCAAAAGGTAGGGCCTGGAACTGAAAATGCTGTTGGAGGATTGCGAAGCTGAGATAGCACTGATGGGACAGTGCTATGGGAACATGTAGGTAAGCATCCTGTATATCCAGGTATACCATATAATTCCGTGGCTCCATGGCCAAAATGATGGAACGTAACGTGTCCATGTGAAACTGAGGTACCCAAATGTATCTGTTCAGCACTTTGAGATTGAGAATGGGCCGAAATGACCCATTTGACTTCTGAACTAAAAACAGGTTGGAGTAAAAACCCTGTCCTCATTGTGCAGGAGGAACAGGAATGACTACTCCTGACTGAAGCAGTTTCTGGACTGCCTCTAACAAAGCCCTGGCCTTCGTCTCTACCCGAGATGGGTTGGTATAAAAAAAACCCTTTGAGGAGGGTGATTCTTGAAGGCAAACACATAACATAGAGATACCGCTTCCTGCACCAAGGCATCTGTTGTAGACTGCTGCCAGATCTGTGCAAACTGAACAAGTCAGCCCCCCACCCTGGGGTCTCCCAGGTGGAGGCCCGCACCATCAGGCTGATGGCTTATTATCTGTTTTCCCAACATGTCCTCTGGTAGCCCAATGCTTTTTAGTCTTACCAGACTTGTTGTATTGGGGCTGCTTGCCATCACTTTTTCCTTTAGCTTTTCCTTGAGACCGAAAGGGCCGGAAAGCCGGAACTTTAAGTTTGAAATTGTATGAGGAAGGAAACTTGACCTTCTTGGAGTCTGCTTCTGACTCCAGAATATATGTCAATTCTTTACTAAAAAGAATATCTCCAGAAAAGGGCAAAGATTCCAAAACCTTCTTAGATTCTGAACCAGCTTTCCACGTACGTAGCCTAACTGCTCTGCGAGACGCTATTGTTGAAGCTGATACCCTAGAGGCAATAGTACCCAAATCCAATGCTGCTTCTTCCAAGAAAATTGCAGCCTGTGCTATATGGGATTTTTGCTCTCTAGAAGCTATTGAAAAATCCCCCTCTAATGCATCAGCCCGGGCAGCCACTGCCTTTGCCATCCAAGCTGAAGCCATGGCTGGACTTATGACTGCCCCAGACAGGGAAAAATGTTTTTTAGAAAACCATCCACTCTCCTATCCGTGACATCATTTAACGATGTTGAAGGCAAAGGTAATGTAGATTTTCGCACTAATCGAATTACATGCGTATCTACTTTGGGAGCCACCTCTCTTTTTAAACAATCCCCAGCTGGAAGAGGATAATTGGAATTCCATTTCTTAGGAATTCTAAATTTCTTATTGGGCGTAGCCCAAGCCTTATCCATGGTTTTCGTCAGCTGATCTGACCCAAGAAACTCAGTCTTAACTGTTTTGGGATGCTTAAACACAGGTGCCCATGGTTTTTAACACAGGCTCTGCTGAATCCTCTAAGGACAGAATGGCTTAAATACCTTTAATTAACTCAGCTATATCCACTGAGCTGAGACCTTCCTCCTCCTCTTCATATGCCGAAGTAGAATTAATTGAGCTTTCATCTTCAGACAAATCCTCATCTGAATCATGTGTAGCCTGTGAGGGTGAAGATTTACTTACCACCAGCTTATCAGCTTGTTTCTTTTGAAAGGCTGCTGCTGGAAGTGATACACCATAGGTGGGGAGCTGCATGTAAGGGTTAATAGTGTAACCTATCCCTGGTACAGGAGTTGGAGGAATTATCCGTTCAGCTATACTGGATAAAGTCTGTGCAAACACAGCCCAAGGTGGATCCATCTGCACCTGAATCTGCCTTGTATTTTTCAATAACCCCTGGTGAAAGCTAAAACAATTTGCACACAAACCATCCTGAACCAGATCCTGAGAGGATAACATAGCTTTGCAAGACAAACATGATATGAGTGTTGGTGTTGCTGTTGCTGTGAGTGTTCCTTCGTCACCTTTGCCGCTCTTAGACATGATAAATAATCAACACTTCCACAGTGTACTATACAATTTCTGACAGTAATCACTTTAAGCTTCTTAAAGTGGCATACAATCCGACCCTACCCATGCACCAGCATTGAGGATCTGAATAAACAAAACTGACAGAAATATAATAAAGTCAGCAATCACACTAGCAATCAGTCACATGTTATACATTAGTATAATAAGCAATATGAGCACATCATCAACTACAACTACATTTTAAGTATGTAGGAGAACATATTACATGCATCATGTTTAAACAGATCTAACGTATTCAGACGCATTGCGAAAGAAACAACAGTAAATGTATACAGACTCATATGCAATAGGCACTTATCTAACTATTTGTACTCAAAAGGGTAGATAGAGATTTAGGGGGACATTTACTAAGCAGTGATAAGAGCGGAAAATTGAGCCAGTGGAGAAGTTTCCCCATCAACCAATCAGCAGCCCTGTATAATTTTATAGTATGCAAATTATAGATGTTACTTCAGTGCTGATTGGTTGCCATGGGCACTTCTTCACTGGCTCACTTCTCTGCTCTTATCACTGCTTAGTAAATGTCCCCCTTATTGCTATATTACCCGTACTCAGTAGAGTGGGATACAGAGACACTCACCTCGTTCCCAGGACTGATCAATATGTTAGTGAATGCTGAGTGGATCCAGACGCTAGTAGTGTACACTGTCGCTCCATGAACCTATAGAGTGTCAGCGTCCGGAGTCTTACCGGTATGCTGGGGCCGCGGGGCTTGCTTCCTTGGCGATGTGCGGGCAGCGGCAGAGGTGGGCTGCTGTGCCGGATCCATGGACACCAGTAGCGGCGGTGAGGGGGTCCGCAGTGGCTACTGCCTGTAGAAGCGCACCTGGAAAAAACGGTCCAGTAAAACTCTTTGGGCACAGTCGGCCCCGGGTCTTCTGCCTCGTCTTTCAAGCCACACTCCACAGATCTCCTTCACCAGCCACGTCTTTGTACCACAGACCACAGCCTGCAGATTATTATCTTCAGCTTCGTTTTCCAAACCACAGTCCACAGGCCTTGTCTCCAGCCACGTCTTCAACCATCATCCACAGTTCCACAGTTCATCATCTACAGTCTTGTCTTTCAAACCACAGTCCACAGTTCTTCGTCTCCAACCACGTCTTTAACCACTATCCACAGTTCCGCAGTTCATTAATCACAACCTCGTCTTTCAAGCCACAACCCGCAGTTCTTTATCCGCAATTACGTTCCTTAACCATCGTGCTCCAGCCTCAGTTCTCTACCTCAGCCCTGTACATAATAAATACTTTCTATTGACTCTCAAACCCCGCCTACGTTCTTCATTGCTCCGTGTCCAATGCGAAGGAACTATATCCAGCCCCCTCATCTTGTTCATCCACAGCCTGCTACATCCATGGGCAAATCTCAGCTGCCGGATCCTCAAACTTTGCTAGATGTGACAGTAAGCACTGGCCCAATGGATTCGACAGGTGATCAGGCCTCAGGAGGGGATTCGACTGCAGATATTTGGTCTCGCTTAAGTAAGCAGGAGGCCACACAGTCTCAAATCGTGCAGTTCATGCAGAGTATGTCCAAATGTCTCGATTCTCTCTGTGTTGCCATGACGGACCCTCAAGTATCTACAGCTGCTCCCACATTAGCACCTCCGGTCCCGCTTCCTCCTGTACCAGTACCACTTCCACGGTTGCATTTGCCATCTCCCAGTAAATTCGATGGGAATCCAAAACAATGCCGCAGGTTTCTTAACCAGTACGAAATCCAGTTCGAACTACAGTCAGTCAACTTCCCATCAGCATGAACCAAAGTAGCCTATATAATTTCTTTACTTACTGGGCAAGCGTTGGAATGGGCTTCACCTTTGTGGGAGAGGATGCATCCCATCTTATCTAACTATCCAGAATTCGTGGCCACCTTTCGAAGAATCTTCGACGAACCGGGCAGGACTTCTGCCGCCTCATTGGAGATCCTGCGCCTGCGTCAGGGCACGCGTACGGTCAGTCAGTACATGATCCAATTTCGCACCCTTTACTCAGAACTGAACTGGAACGAGGAGGCTCTCATTGCAGCTTTCTGGAGCGGTCTCTCCGAAAAGATCAAAGATGACCTTGCAACTCAGGACGTACCTGATAAGTTAGATAAACTAATTTCTTTATGCAATAAGTTAGACCTGAGGTACAGAGAACGCTGTACGGAGAGGTTGCGGTCAGATCGCCCTAAGCCTAGAGTTGTTCTTCCACCAACACCATCATCACCAACTGCGGAGGAACTCGTGCAGATTAATCGCTCCTGCCTCTCCAATGAAGAACATCAGAGACGACGACAAGGGAACCTCTGCTTGTATTTTGGTACATCTGATCACTTTGTTAAAACTTGCAATCTACGTCTGGGAAACGCCCGCTCCTAGTTTGTGCTGGAGAGGTCAAGCTAGGAGAATTCTCAGAATTACATACCAAGAAAGAGTCTGTCTTGTTAACCCAATTGGAGCTCCCTTCTTCTTCTCTTCTCATCCCTGCACTACTCGACTCCGGAGCCGCCGAAAGTTTCATTACGTCAGCTCTGGTCAAACGATCTGGAATACAAATGGTTCCTTTGGATCGTACCATTTCTGTTACCGCGGTGGATGGAAGTTATATCCCTGAGGGTATTATATCCTGTCGTACTATTCCTCTCAAGATGAAGGTCGGAGTTCTCAATTCAGAAAAAATCTCTTTCCTTGTAATTCCTAAAGCCTCTCATGAACTAATCCTAGGGTTTCCATGGTTAATCAGACACAATCCCCACATAGATTGGCAAACTATGGATGTTCTCTCTTGGGGACAAGACTGCTTTCAGAACTGTTTACCTTCAGTTAGACCTCTCTGTTCTTCCAGCCCTTCCAGCCTTCATGTGGAGTACCAAGCTTTTCAAGATGTTTTCAGTAAGCATGGGGCAGACACCTTGCCTCCGCATCGTAATTGGGATTGTTCCATTGAGCTAGTACCCGGTAAGACTCCTCCCCGAGGTCAAATTTACCCTCTCTCACTTCCCGAGTCACAGGCCATGTCGGAGTATATCTGGGAGAACTTGGAGAAAGGGTTCATCAGGTCTTCTACATCTACGGCCGGAGCAGGGTTTTTCTTCGTCAAAAAGAAGGATGGGGGGTTGCGGCCCTGTATTGACTATAGAGGTCTCAATGACATAACAGTTAAGAACAGATATCCGTTACCTCTGATTCCAGAACTGTTCGACCGTGTTAAAGGAGCTACTATATTTACTAAGCTGGACTTACGGGGGGCCTACAATCTTATACATATTTGCCCAGGGGACGAATGGAAGACGGCATTTAATACCCGCGATGGCCATTACGAATACCTGGTAATGCCTTTTGGCCTATGTAACGCCCCAGCTGTTTTTCAAGAGTTTGTCAATGAAATCTTCAGAGATCTCCTCTATGACTGCTTGGTAGTGTATCTGGATGACATCCTCATTTTTTCTAGGGATCTGAAGACCCATTGGGAACAAGTCAAAGAAGTGCTAACTCATTTACGAAGGAATCAGTTATTTTGTAAGTTAGAGAAGTGCACCTTTGAAGTACCCACGATTCCATTCCTCGGTTACATTCTTTCAGGGCAGAGGTTACAGTTGGACCCCGCTAAAGTCCAGGCGATTTCGGATTGGGCGCTTCCAGCTACCCTTAAAGGAATTCAACGTTTCCTGGGGTTAGCTAACTTCTACCAAAGATTCATTCAAAATTATTCTTCTGTCATAGCTCCTATAACCGCATTAACTAGGAAGGGAGCCGATCCTGCCAAGTGGTCTCCAGAGGCTTTGGAAGCTTTTTCGTCTTTAAAAGAGGCCTTCATGACTGCTCCAGTTCTTCGACAACCCGATCTCAGCCGTCCGTTCTTGGTGGAGGTTGATGCCTCTACTGTAGGAGTAGGAACAGTACTATCCCAGTTCTTCGAGGACAAGAAGGTCCATCCTTGTGATTTCTTCTCACGAAGATTCACCCTCGCTGAACAGAATTACGCTATTGGAGAATAGGAATTACTGGCAATTAAGTTGGCCTTTGAGGAGTGGAGGTATTTGTTGGAGGGAGCTCAGCATCCAATTTCGGTGACCACGGATCACAAGAACCTCCTGTATCTACAGTAAGCCCAATGTCTGAACCCACGCCAAGCAAGATGGACACTCTTCTTTACCCGTTTTAATTTTAGACTCAGTTACCGACCAGGTTCCCTCAACAAAAAGGCAGATGCATTATATCGCTCCCTAAGTTCAGAAGAACCCTCTGACCATTCAAAAGAGCAATTTATCCTGGAATCCACCTCTTTTTCTGCGACTAATACCTCTCCACTTGCTCCTCCAGGGAAGATCTTTGTTGCACCAAATCTTCGCAAAAAACTTCTTACATGGGCTCACTCCTCCTCCTTCATGGGCCATGCGGGCGGTCATAAAACACTTAAATTCATTCAGCGCTCCTACTGGTGGCCTCATCTCAGGACTGACGTTCAGGAATTCGTAGCTGCCTGTCCAAAATGTGCCCAGCATGAAAGTCCCAAAGGTCCACCAGTCGGGTTACTCCATCCTTTGCCAGTATCACTAAGACCATGGACGCATATTTCTATGGACTTTATTACAGATTTACCTACATCTGGTGTTTATAGCAGAGATCTTTTGACTCCATGGTCTACCACAGGAAATCGTGTCTGATAGAGGTCCTCAATTTGTGGCCAAGTTTTGGAGATCCCTATATTCTACTCTTGGCGTGAAATTAAACTTCTCCTCAGGATATCATCCCCAAACGGATGGTCAAACAGAGAGAGTTAACCAGGATCTGGAGACTTTTCTGCGTTTATTCATGTCCTCCTCACAGGACGACTGGCTGAACTTCCTTCCGTTCGCAGAATTTGCCCATAACAATTTTTATCACTCTGCCACAAAATCTTCTCCATTCTTCATTAATTATGGTTACCATCCAAGAGTTCCTGACTTCCAACTTCTGCCTATGCTCGAGGTTCCTGCCGCAGAGTCAACACTTCGACAATTTACTGAAGCCTGGAAACAAATTCACAAGATTTTGCTCAAGACATCCAAGAGATACTGTATAAGACCTATGCAGATCTGAAACGAAAAGCTGTACCAAGCCTTAAGGTAGGAGATCGGGTTTGGGTTTCCACACGTAACCTAAGATTAAAGGTTCCTACAAGAAAGTTTGCTCACAGATTTATTGGGCCTTACCCAATCGAAAAAGTGTTGAATCCTGTGGCTTACAAAGTGAAATTACCTCCGCAGTTAAGAATTCCTAATGCATTTCATATTTCTCTCTTAAAACCATTGGTACTTAATCGGTTCAGAGCCGCTCTGCCTAAATCACCCAAGATCCAATCAGCACATGGAGACGAATTTGAGATTCACAAGATCCTCGATTCTCGCAGTCGTTATGGTCGCATCCAGTACCTTGTTGATTGGAAGGGGTATGGGCCAGAGGAGAGATCTTGGGTAGATGCAGAGGATGTCCATGCTCCAAGACTTCTTCGGACATTTCATGCCAAGTTTCCAACTAAACCACATAGGTGTCTGGAGTCCACCCGCAAAGGGGGGGTTACTGTCAGCGTCCGGAGTCTTACCGGTATGCTGGGGCCACGGGGCTGGCTTCCTTGGCGATGTGCGGGCAGCGGCGGAGGTGGGCTGCTGCGCCGGATCCGTGGACAGCAGTAGCGGCGGTGAGGGGGTCCGCTGGTGGTGGCGGGACGCCGCTACAGCGGGTCGCTCTTGCTGAGCCGTTGCTAGGAGACCAGGGGCAGTGAGCAATGTGGCTTTGCAAAAAGGTCTGCATTACTGGGCGCCGCCTGTTTCCTGTTTCTTCCAGCCAATCCAGGGGAAGCTCTCCCTATAAAAGGGGGCTGGTTCAGGACAGGGACGCCAGTGCTTCAAGTTACAACCCTGTTGTAGGTGCTTTAGCCTGTGCTCCCAGGATTCCTGCTGTATTCTGGTTCCTCCTGATCCTGCTTGGTCGGTTCTCTGTTGCTGCTGCAGCCCTGCCATTTCTATCCTGCTACTGCCTGTGGAAACGCTCCTGGAAAACCTGGTCCAGTAAGACTCTTTGGGCACAGTCGGCCCCGGGTCTTCTGCCTCGTCTTTCAAGCCACACTCCACAGATCTCCTTCACCAGCCATGCCTTTGTACCACAGACCACAACCTGCAGATTATTATCTTCAGCATCGTTTTCCAAACCACAGTCCACAGTCCTTGTCTCCAGCCACATCTTCAACCACCATCCACAGTTCCACAGTGCATCATCTACTGTCACAATCCATGCAGTTTCTCCTCCATGCCTGGGGTGGCGCTCTCTGCTGTGGTGCTCAGCACTTTCTGCTCTGTATCTGCAGCTTGGTAATTAGCTGTTACCACAGCTGCGAGCAGCACCTGAACTCACTACTTAGGCCAGCCACACAGGCTCCCTGTTGCCAGTTCATCATGTCAAGGTTGTCTCAGTTCCTGGTCCTGGTTATGCTGGTCTCTGCTGCTGAATCATCCATAGAGCTGCCGGGTTCCACAGTGCTATCCTCTGATCCAGCTACAGTGCAATCCTGTGATCCTGCTATAGTACAATCCTGTTATCCTGGTACGTGCATACTCTACCACAGTGCAATCCTGTCATCCTGCTACAGTGCATACTCTACCAGTGCTATCCTGTGATCCAGCTACAGTGCAATCCTGTTATCCTGGTACGTGCATACTCTACCACAGTGCAATCCTGTCATCCTGCTACAGTGCATACTCTACCAGTGCTATCCTGTGATCCAGCTACAGTGCAATCCTGTTATCCTGGTATGTGCATACTCTACCACAGTGCAATCCTGTCATCCTGCTACAGTGCATACTCTACCAGTGCTATCCTGTGATCCAGCTACAGTGCAATCCTGTTATCCTGGTACGTGCATACTCTACCACAGTGCAATCCTGTCATCCTGCTACAGTGCATACTCTACCAGTGCTATCCTGTGATCCAGCTACAGTGCAATCCTGTTATCCTGGTATGTGCATACTCTACCACAGTGCAATCCTGTGATCCTGCTACAGTGCATACTCTACCAGTGCTATCCTGTGATCCAGCTACAGTGCAATCCTGTTATCCTGGTATGTGCATACTCTACCACAGTGCAATCCTGTGATCCTGCTACAGTGCATACTCTACCAGTGCTATCCTGTGATCCAGCTACAGTGCAATCCTGTTATCCTGGTACGTGCATACTCTACCACAGTGCAATCCTGTCATCCTGCTACAGTACAATCCTGTTATCTTGTTACAGTGCATACTCTACCAGTGCTATCCTGTGATCCAGCTACAGTGCAATCCTGTTACCTTGCTACAGTACATACTCTACCACAGTGCTATCTTGTGTTCCTGCTATGGTGCAATATCCACTACTGAACAATCCTATTGCAAAGTGCCTTCACAGTCCACAGTGTCTCTAGTATTTCCACAGTCTATACCGGTTTCATGTACTTACAGTCTCCTGGCATCCCATGTCCCCTCAGTTTTCCCTTTCTCTTTGTGTTCTCTAGTTATTCCTGGTTTATATTTATTGTTTACAGTTGTACACTGCTTTAATAAACTTGCTATTATACCGTGAACATCAGTCCCTGCTAATATGTTCTCATAATGGGAGATCCAAACGGATTCTGACATCTACAATCTCGTCTTCCAAACCACAGTCCACAGTTCTTCGCCTCCAGCCACGTCTTTAACCACTATCCACAGTTCCGCAGTTCATTAATCACAACCTCGTCTTTCAAGCCACAACCCGCAGTTCTTTATCCGCAATTACGTTCCTTAACCATCGTGCTCCAGCCTCAGTTCTCTACCTCAGCCCTGTACATAATAAATACTTTCTATTGACTCTCAAACTCCGTCTACATTCTTCATTGCTCCGTGTTCCATGCGAAGGAACTATATCCAGCCCCCTCATCTTGTTCATCCACAGCCTGCTACCTCCTCGGGCAAATCTCAGCTGCCGGATCCTCAAACTTTGCTAGACGTGACATAGAAAACACAGATGCTCAGTGAACACAGATGCAGCAGTCACACAGCTGTCTATGCTGCGACTGGGTTCCCTTCGTGTACAGCGTCTGAGACGGAAGCGGGAAGCAGTTCATGGCGGGAGACTCGGAGGAAACTGGTCATGAACCGAGGGGAGGGGCGACCAGGAGAGCGCCTGACTTCCCACTGCTGACATCAACCCTAGGGATCGCGGCCTTATACTATTCCTGGAGCCTCTGATCCCTAAGGCCTAGCGCTGGTGCACCCGGGGTGGCAGCCGCGTCAGTGACTGTTTGGTAGTCTCCTCCCAAAACAGTGCGGCTGTGTCCGTATTCCATCTACTAAGCGGAACCGATGCCTTACCTTCTCCCCATGCTCCGGCCACAGCCTGGTATCGTCTGCTGGACCTGCTAGTATATCCGACACAGACGCCCGCCGAAACAGCACTGTACTCGTGGGTAAGCGTTGTCACGACCAGGCGGAGAGTTGTTGGAGTGACTCTTTGTAAGGTACGTATAAGACGCTGTTTAGAAAGATCACTCAAGAAAAAATAGTTAGACTATAAAAATAAAATAAGAAAGCTTAGGGTTGCTAAAAAACAGCAGCCCTCTGACCATGGTCCGGCTCCTGCCGCACCAAACAAAAAACTGATTTGCCTGAGCCAGGAGGCGGGGATATATGGACGGGCCTGTTGCATGCTGGGAGGCCGGAAAGCTTTGACCGATTGGTGCAAATCCACTGTCGCTTCATCATATCCCATTGTTATCCTGTGGATAACCTGTGGACCCTGCCGGAGAAATCATTATATTTAATACAGCCCAGTGTTGTCCTAAAATTGGATTTCAAATAGATAGTCATTGCTGCAGTGCGAAGAGCTAATACATTAGCAGAACTAGTGAACGGTGGGCCCAAGTGCAACAATATGCTTTTGGTCCCAACTCATCACAGTGTGTGTGACCCCATCCCAGTCGATAGCAGTCCCCTTTTACCTATATGACCACCATATAATACAGACAGTATCAGTGATCACAATGTACTACAGACAGCATTAGTGACCTACATATACTACAGACAGCGCTAGTGACTGCCATATGCTACAGGCAACGTTAGTGACCCACATATACTACAGACAGCATCAGTGACCTACATACACTACAGACAGCGTTAGTGACCCACATATACTACAGACAGTATCGGTGACCTACATACACTACAGACAGCATCGGTGACCTACATACACTACAGACAGCGTTAGGGACTTCCATATACTAGACAGCGTCAGTAAGCCCCATATGCTACATCGTTAGTTACCCCTATATACAACAGACAGCATCAGTGACTGCCATATGCTACAGACAGCGCTAGCGACCTACATATACTACAGATAGCATTAGTGGGGCCACCATATAATAAAGACAGCAGTAGTTACCAAAAATGTGAAAACAATGCACATATACTGTGTGTGTGTGTGTGTGTGTGTGTGTGTGTGTGTGTGTGTGTGTGTGTGTGTAACGAAATATATGAAATCAACAAATGTTGGCACTCGAGAGACAGCATAGATACAGACTTCAGTGTAATCAAATGCAAACGTTTTCAGGGCTGTAGCTCCATCATCAGGACATTACATCACCTAATTGAAATAAAACAACTTACTCATGCATTTACCTCCCCGATGGGTCCCCGATTCCCGCTTCCAGCCCAGCTTCCTGAAGTCCCACAGCCAGAACAGTCCCCTGACGCGCTTCCTGGTTTGCGTCCGCCGTCAGCATGGACACCCCAGCCAGGCCCGGCACTTACCGCTCAGCAAAGGGATGCAGTGCAGGTAGGCGCCATGGGGGAGAGGCGCTCTACCCGTTCTGCATCCCTGTGCTGAGTTCCCTGCCCTGCTGATGCCGGCTGCTGCGCCTGTCACCAGAGCCGGATTAAGGCTTCGGGGGGGCCCGGGGTACTTAAAACAAGGGTGCCCTAAAGTCTAAAATTAAAATCAGTATATATATATATAAATGACACACACTGTAAAATTTGAACTAGGGGAGGATCGGGTAGCTTGGATATATTATATTCTGCGTATTATATATATATATATATATATATATATATATATATATATATATATATATATACAAACTGTTCACCCGGCACTCAATACTGTATACTGGTATTTTCTTGCTGCGGTGCCCTCCGTGGGTAGACGGCCCTATCCTTTATAGAACACAAATCCGGCGGCACTCAAGCAGACTATTACAACCAGTTATGCAAAAGGTATCTATTTAATTCATCCTACGGCGTTTCGGGGTAACACCCCGTCGTCAGGGACAAAGCGTTTTACAAGCAGCAAATAATTGCTGTTTGTAAAACGCTTTGTCCCTGACGACGGGGTGTTACCCCGAAATGCCGTAGGATGAAGCTAATTGAGCATCTACCAATATATATGTTTGTTATATATATATACACACACACACACACACACACACAGATATATGAACATACATACCTATATACATACTGTATATTAACAAACAAATGCATATATGTATATACATACATATACACATATAGGAACATTGACTTCACATTTTTCTGACATGAAAGAGTTAATGCAGGCTATCTTACTTTTACACTGAACAGGAGGAGAGCTTGTTCCACTCTCCTCCGTCGGGTACAACATCCTCCACCGCCGCCGAGGCTGTGCATGGATGGGATCCCGCCTCCTTCTTCCCCTGCAGCCTGCGCTCCAACCAGTCACGGAGCCGCAGGCTGCAGATTCCCTCATCATTGGACAGCGGAGCCGTCGTTCGGCTCAGCTGCCCAGTAAAAGTCTGCAGCGCTGGGGGCGGCTGCTTGACGGCTATCAGTGGGCCGGGATGAGCAGGGAGCGCAGATCAGATCAGTGACAGAGATCTGATCTGCGGTGTTCGGCGGCGGCAGGGGGCCCTCTCACAGCGTGGGGCCCAGGGGTACTTATCCCCATAACCCCCCCCCCCCCCCCCTTAATCCGGCTCTGCCTGTCACACTCTATGACAGGCAGCGGCGTCGGCATCTGAAGCCTCCTCTCCCCCTCCCATGTCACACACTGAGTCACCGGTAGATGCTAGAATCAAGTGGGCTAAGGGACCTTTTCCATAAGGGGGAGAAGTTATGACACAAGGGGGAGGAGCTAGGCCAGCGGGATAGTTCCTCTACTATCCACGCCACCAACTATTACCTTTAGTAATCAGGTGGCGAGCAAAGCGGAGCGGTGCGAGCCACCGAGCCCGAAGCGAGGTGAGCGAAGCGAGGTGAGCGAAGCGAGCCCGCGAGGGTACTTTTCGGGTACCCTGTTTGCCCATAGCTCCTCCCCCTGGTGACGTGTCTCCTCCCCTATATACGTCAGAAGGTCCCTTCTCCCACTCCGAAATAGAATCAACCCTTAGTCACCGCACTGAAAGCTGCAGTAGCAGCATCCAAGCTTTTGCAAGTGAAACTAGGAGAGTCCGAGTAGGGGGTGGAGCTACACGGCTGTGTGTGCAGTCACTGGCTGCCTGTTGCTGTGCAATGTGGGAAACTGAGGGAGGATCAGAGGCTGAGCTGCTGCCTGTATATACTAAGATGTGCTGCCAAGTGTTGTGTAAAGGTAAAAAGGGGGGCACCATCTATAAGTGTAACTGTGTGTGGCTGTATATATGTATGTATGTATGTATGTATGTATGTATGTATGTGTGAGGCTGGTTGTATGTGTGACTGTGTGTATAAGTGTTTGTGTGTATATATGTGTAGCTGTGTGGCTGTGTGTATAAGTGTGTGACTGTGTGTGTATAAATATGTGGCTGTGAGCATTTATTTGTGGCTGTGTGTGTTGTCAAAGTCAGAAAAATATCATGCTGCACGTTGCCATATATTTACCTCACGCGCTTGCCCGCTGCACATGCACTTTCTCTGGCGTGCGTGCACATATTCGCAGTTGCGTGACGGCGCCCCTACGGTCGTGCGCTTGAGCGCATGGTATGTGCATTTACGGTAGAGTTTGTGTGCGTCTAGCGAGCGACTCAATCGCTACTTAATAAATCCAAATAGTGCGTTTTATAGATAATGTTCCCCTTAATAATAACTGTAAGTCTGTTTAACGTAGTTGGTCTCTGGACAAAGGAATTCCTCTTTTTATGGTACGAAGGGCCAGACAGGGTTTGAGCAGTTGTGCTTGGTACCTAACCGAAGAGTATTTTAATAGCAACAATCCGGTGCTGGTTAGGTAAAGATTAATCGCTCCGGCGTATAGTTATGGCCATTAGTAGTTTCTGGACATTTATTTATTGTCCATGTGTTGGAAATCCTGAGTTTCCCTTCCACCTGAGCAATTTGATATAGTCACAGCCCACCTGTTCAAACTAACCTATGACCTTTTGTTATGATGCGAGAAGACATTCCTGTGTCCAATGAACAATGAGATTATAGGTCCCTTTCTAGTGTACTGTATGTAGTGTATATAAGAACAAGCCAGCCTGAAGCAGCTCAGTCTCTCACTCCACAAATGGTGTTCATATTGACTAACTTGGAGCTGGTACCAGAAAGCTGCGCAGCGATCATTCCCAGTGTGTGTAAGTAATTCTCTGTATCCAACTTGTTCTCTGTTTGTATTGGCCATACTCTCTCTCTCTCTCTCTCTCTCTGTTATAGTATAGGATTGTGACGCTATTGTATATTTCTGTCTAGATATTCTGTTAGAATTATATGTTAGCTTGTAGTGTATGACTTGTGAACTGTGTACCCCTTTTGATATATATCTAAAAGCTTGTTAGTAAAGGTGTTGGAACCTCAGCAGGGTGCCTGTGTCTCTCTAGCTAGTACAAAGGGTTTCTGAGTATCTCAATTGCTCAAACAGCTTGCATACTCACAAAGGTTCAGTGTTAAATGCATTATAGTACCACGATATTAAGGTTTACAGTGTAAGCATATCTGTGTTTAGCTGCGACTCTGACTGGAAACGAAATAAACTCCTTAGAACAAAATGTACCCCATTGGGAAATCTCCCCGGACCGCCAATCAATGGTGGGATTATGAAAGGCCAGCCAAGGGTGACCCAGAACAACTGGAACTGCTGGGCAATGTGTTAGATAGAATTCGATATTTTCGGAATGTAAGGCTCCTACTGTAAGTACTACGGGAGGTGTACGGTGGGTAATAACCCCATTGGAAAGCGGACTCCCATCTAAGCCATGCATGGTGACACACCTATCCAATGGTAACTGTGGAATGCCTAAGGCCTTAGCCCAAGTTAAATCCATAAAGTTTCCTGCAGCTCCACTGAGGCTGTCAAAGGAAACCTTAACTGGAACTAAAAGAGAGTTATTCGAGGAGATAAGCTGCAGACCTAGGTGAACCCCCTCACAATTCACCTGGTCAAAGCGTTTCCCGACTTGTTCGGACAGTTACGAGCAAAATGTCCCTTACCACCACAGTACAAACAAAGACCGGAATTTTGCCTTCTGGTCCTTTCCTCAGGAGACAGCCAGGAGAGACCCATCTGCATGGGCTCCTCGACGTCTTCTGGAATGGAATAAACACAAGGACTTGACCTTACAGATGTTCCTCTTTCAGCTCTCCGCTCTCTGAGACGACGATCAATCTTAATAGAAAGCTCCATGAGTTTATCGAGAGTCTCAGGAGCGGGGTACTGGAGGAGACTGCCTTTAATAGACTCTGATAAGCCGAGGCGAAACTGACTGCGCAGGGCTGGGTCATTCCAGCCACAGTCGTTCGACCAACGGCGAAACTCAGTACAATAAACCTCTGCAGGATTTCTACCTTGTTTGAGAGCGCGCAGCTGACTTTCAGCGGACGCCTCTCTATCTGGGTCATCATACAAAAGCCCTAAAGATTTAAAGAAAGCGTCTACTGACAACAACGCAGGATCCTCTGCTCTTAAACCGAATGCCCAGGTCTGAGGATCCCCCTGGAGTAAAGAAATAATAATCCCAACCCGCTGAGATTCAGTACCAGAGGAAGTAGGTCTTAAACGAAAATAAAGTTTACAGGACTCTTTAAAATTAAAAAAATCTTTTCTATCACCAGAAAAACGGTTGGGCAAATGCATCTTTGGTTCAGGGACTACCTTTGGGGAGGCTCGCAAAAGATCTTCCTGCGACCTCACCCGAAGAGAAAGATCCTGAACCATCTGAGTAAGTTCTTGAATCTGATTGACTAAGAGCTGGCCAGGATTTGGCCCTAAACCTGTCGGATTCATGAGGCCAAAAAACTGAATGAGAAAAAATTAAACCCTGTTTAATTTTAGTTTTTTTTTTTTTTTTTTTTGGTTAAGCCCGGTAATAATGTTATGATTCCAGCACTCTGGTCTGAGGAGATCTTATTGCGAGGACCGGAGCACTGGAACGTAATGCTGGGGAAGGGAGCGGGAATGGAAAATAGCCCCTTGCACCCTAACTCCGTTGTCTCGCCCGTGCTGTCAGAAATCCCCTGCGAGACTATGGTTGCTTGAGCCCATGGCAGCCGCGTTTGAAGGGCGGATTATGTCTGCCCAACTCCGATGCCCCCTCAGGTCTTAATGGGAGACAAAGGGATATCCGAGACAGGGTGATAACAAGGGGCCCTCTGACTAAGCAACCAGGCCAGGGACTACAAGAAACTAAAAACTAGAATATGTGCGAAAAAACCGCCAGGGAAAAGGACAACCAAAATATCCACTTGTCCGCTCTCCTACCCGGCACCGCCGAGTTCCGGAGAGGACTTGTGGAAGCGGAACCCTCCGCAAATGCTCCGAAACAGAATATAAAGATAAAGCAGCTGAGCCGCAACATACGGCAGAGCCGTAACTCACGAACACCACACGATATTCTCTGGTGATCGTTGAGGACAACAGGGGACCAAACGACTTCTTGGGATGAGATGACAACTCCAAGATACAGAACTTCTGAGGACAGGAATGACCGGATACAGCAGGACAGGAACAGACGTTCAGCAAACCAAAGCAGCATGCAGGAAGCTATTACCGGCGTCTGTGTGCAGCACTGAGCAGGTATTTAGCAGGGAGTCCTCCAATCAGCTGTTCAGAGCCTGATTGGTATTAATGCCGTGCAGCTGCCTTGCTGCACGGCTAGAAGACAAGTGTGTGTGCAATTAGACCCTGCAACGGGGAACGCGGTCCGCCCGTGGCGTCCCCGTTGCTAGGGTTCGTGCGGCTCAGCGCGCCCGGCGTCTAGCGTTGTTAGGAAGCCGGCGGCTGAACGCGCATGGCGTCCCTAGTTGCTAGGCGCCGGGCCGCGCGGACATTGCGGACCCCGGCGCCTAACAGTACCCCCCCCCTTGAGGAGGGGTCAAGGAACCCCTTAAGCCAGGTTTCTGAGGAAATTCCCGAAAAAATGCCCTCTTGAGCCTAGGGGCATGAAGATCCTTATCTAGGACCCAAGACCTTTCCTCCGGACCATAGCCTTTCCAGTGAACCAAAAAATAAAGCCGACCCCGGGACAATTTGGAATCAAGAACTTTCTCTACCAAGAACTCCTGTTGTCCCTGTACATCCACTGGAGATCTACCCTGAGAGATCCTCAGAGGAAATCTACTGGAAGAAACGTATTGTTTCAACAGGGAACAGTGAAACGTATTTCCAATCTTGAGAGATCTTGGTAAACGTAGCCGAAAGGCAACTGGGTTGACTCTTTTAATAATAAGAAATGGTCCAATAAATTTGGGTCCCAGTCTAGCCGAGGATTGTCGAAGCCTGATGTTGCGAGTTGACAACCACACCTTATCTCCCACCTTAAAAGTGCAAGGACGTCGGAGCCTATCAGAAAATTTCTTCTCTCGAAGGGCCGCTTTTCTGAGAGCAAGGTGCACTTTTTTCCAAATTGCTCTGAGATGGGAGGTCAAGGTCAGCGAGGAGATTGGAGAATGATGAAAAAAAGAATTAGCTCTGGGGTGAAAACCAAAAACTGAAAAGAAAGGAGACTCTTTAGTGGAGGAATGACAAGAATTATTGTAAGCAAATTCAGCCAAAGGAAGAAACTCGGACCAATCATTCTGGAGTTTGTCTGAATACAAGCGCAGATATTGTTTCAATGACTGGTTAACTCGTTCGGTTTGCCCGTTGGATTGTGGGTGGTAACCGGATGTTAACGACAGTTTCATCTTTAATGAAGCACAAAAACATTTCCAGAATTGTGCGACGAATTGTGGACCCCGATCAGAAACAATATCAGTGGGCAACCCATGAAGCCTGAACACATGGCGGAGGAACAAAACTGCCAACCCTTGAGCAGAAGGCAATCGGGGAAGAGCAATAAAATGAGCCATTTTACTAAAACGGTCCACTACCACCCATATGACTCGGAATCCAGCTGAAAGGGGAAGGTCAACCACAAAATCCATGGAAATATGAGACCATGGCCTGAGAGGGACACTTAAGGGCATAAGTTGCCTTATAGGCAAGGAACGGGGAACCTTATGCTGTGCACAAACCTGACATGAATAAACAAATTCCCTAACGTCTTTAGAAATACTAGGCCACCATACTGAGCGAGAGACTAACTCCAATGTTTTAGTGATTCCCGGATGCCCTGAAACTTTGTTGTCATGGAATTCAGTTAAAACAGTAGCTCTCAAAAATTCAGGAACGTAAAGACGACCAGCAGGAGTAAATCTAGGAGCTTGATGTTGAAGTTGGTTTAACTGGGTAAATAAATCCTGTGTGAGGCCTGCCCGGATGACCGAAGATGGAAGTATTGGGGTAACAACAGGATTGTTATTGTGAACCGGAAGAAAGCTACGTGACAGGGCATCAGCTTTAGTATTCTTGGAACCAGGCCTGAAAGTGATTATAAATTTGAAACGAGTAAAAAATAATGCCCAACGTGCCTGCCGGGCATTAAGCCGTTTAGCTGATTCAATGTATTGCAGGTTCTTATGGTCAGTCAATACTGAAATAGTATGCTTCGCTCCTTCCAGCCAATGCCTCCACTCCTCAAAAGCCCACTTTACCGCCAGTAACTCCCGATTACCAACGTCATAATTGGATTCAGCAGAGGAGAATTTCCTGGACATAAAGGCACAAGGATGTAACTCCAGAGACTCCGGATCCTTTTGAGAAAGGACGGCCCCCACTCCAACTTCTGAGGCATCAACCTCCACAACAAAGGGCAATTCCGGATTAGGATGTCTTAGGACTGGAGCTGAGACAAAGGCTTGTTTCAGGGCCCGGAAGGATAACTCAGCTTCATGCGACCAGTTGGTAGGATCCGCTCCTTTCTTTGTCAGAGCTACAATGGGAGCAACCAGGTCAGAAAAAGAATGAATGAACCTCCTATAATAATTCGCAAACCCTAAAAAGCGCTGAATTGCTTTTAAATTGGTGGGTTGCGCCCAATTAAGGATGGCCTGGAGCTTCTTAGGTTCCATCGAAAATCCCTGAGGGGAAATTATGTACCCTAAAAAAGATACTTCCGTGACGTGAAATTCACACTTCTCCAGCTTGGCATATAAATGATTCTCACGTAACTTTTGAAGAACCAGACGCACCTGGGTGATATGTTGTTCCATCGATTCAGAATAAATCAAGATGTCGTCTAAATAAACGACCACGAATTTCCCTAAGAAGTCACGGAGCACATCATTTATGAGGTCTTGAAAAACTGCTAGAGCATTAGACAGGCCGAACGGCATCACCAGGTATTCGTAGTGACCCGACTGAGTACTGAAAGCCGTCTTCCACTCATCTCCAGATTTAATTCGGATGAGGTTGTAAGCTCCTCTCAGGTCAATTTTAGAAAAAATCACAGCAGAACATAACTGATCAAAGAGTACAGAAATCAACGGCAAAGGATAGGTGTTTTTAACTGAGATCTTATTCAGGGCTCTAAAATCTATGCATGGTCTAAGCGAGCCATCCTTCTTCTCCACAAAGAAAAAACCAGCACTTAAAGGGGATTTTGATGGTCTAATAAATCCTTTCTGTAAGCTCTCCTGAACATAGTCATTCATAGCCGAAGTTTCTGGCCTGGACAATGCATATAATATCCCCTTTGGCAATGCGGCACCAGGAACTAGCTCAATAGCACAATCATAAGGCCGATGGGGAGGCAGAATGTCCGCATTGCCTTTGGAGAATACATCGGCAAACTCCTGGTATTCCCCAGGAATGAGTTCTGAACTGATAGCTGCGACTCTGACTGGAAACGAAATAAACTCCTTAGCACAAAATGTACCCCATTGGGAAATCTCCCCGGACCGCCAATCAATGGTGGGATTATGAAAGGCCAGCCAAGGGTGACCCAGAACAACTGGAACTGCTGGGCAATGTGTTAGATAGAATTCGATATTTTCGGAATGTAAGGCTCCTACTGTAAGTACTACGGGAGGTGTACGGTGGGTAATAACCCCATTGGAAAGCGGACTCCCATCTAAGCCATGCATGGTGACACACCTATCCAATGGTAACTGTGGAATGCCTAAGGCCTTAGCCCAAGTTAAATCCATAAAGTTTCCTGCAGCTCCACTGAGGCTGTCAAAGGAAACCTTAACTGGAACTAAAAGAGAGTTATTCGAGGAGATAAGCTGCAGACCTAGGTGAACCCCCTCACAATTCACCTGGTCAAAGCGTTTCCCGACTTGTTCGGACAGTTACGAGCAAAATGTCCCTTACCACCACAGTACAAACAAAGACCGGAATTTTGCCTTCTGGTCCTTTCCTCAGGAGACAGCCAGGAGAGACCCATCTGCATGGGCTCCTCGACGTCTTCTGGAATGGAATAAACACAAGGACTTGACCTTACAGATGTTCCTCTTTCAGCTCTCCGCTCTCTGAGACGATGATCAATCTTAATAGAAAGCTCCATGAGTTTATCGAGAGTCTCAGGAGCGGGGTACTGGAGGAGACTGCCTTTAATAGACTCTGATAAGCCGAGGCGAAACTGACTGCGCAGGGCTGGGTCATTCCAGCCACAGTCGTTCGACCAACGGCGAAACTCAGTACAATAAACCTCGGCAGGATTTCTACCTTGTTTGAGAGCGCGCAGCTGACTTTCAGCGGACGCCTCTCTATCTGGGTCATCATACAAAAGCCCTAAAGATTTAAAGAAAGCGTCTACTGACAACAACGCAGGATCCTCTGCTCTTAAACCGAATGCCCAGGTCTGAGGATCCCCCTGGAGTAAAGAAATAATAATCCCAACCCGCTGAGATTCAGTACCAGAGGAAGTAGGTCTTAAACGAAAATAAAGTTTACAGGACTCTTTAAAATTAAAAAAATCTTTTCTATCACCAGAAAAAACGGTTGGGCAAATGCATCTTTGGTTCAGGGACTACCTTTGGGGAGGCTCGCAAAAGATCTTCCTGCGACCTCACCCGAAGAGAAAGATCCTGAACCATCTGAGTAAGTTCTTGAATCTGATTGACTAAGAGCTGGCCAGGATTTGGCCCTAAACCTGTCGGATTCATGAGGCCAAAAAACTTTAACAAAAACTGAATGAGAAAAAATTAAACCCTGTTTAATTTTAGTTTTTTTTTTTTTTTTTTTTTTTGGTTAAGGCCGGTAATAATGTCATGATTCCAGCACTCTGGTCTGAGGAGATCTTATTGCGAGGACCGGAGCACTGGAACGTAATGCTGGGGAAGGGAGCGGGAATGGAAAATAGCCCCTTGCGCCCTAACTCCGTTGTCTCGCCCGTGCTGTCAGAAATCCCCTGCGAGACTATGGTTGCTTGAGCCCATGGCAGCCGCGTTTGAAGAGCGGATTATGTCTGCCCAACTCCGATGCCCCCTCAGGTCTTAATGGGAGACAAAGGGAAATCCGAGACAGGGTGATAACAAGGGGCCCTCTGACTAAGCAACCAGGCCAGGGGCTACAAGAAACTAAAAACTAGAATATGTGCGAAAAAACCGCCAGGGAAAAGGACAACCAAATATCCACTTGTCCACTCTCCTACCCGGCACCGCCGAGTTCCGGAGAGGACTTGTGGAAGCGGAACCCTCCGCAAATGCTCCGAAACAGAATATAAAGATAAAGCAGCTGAGCCGCAACATACGGCAGAGCCGTAACTCACGAACACCACACGATATTCTCTGGTGATCGTTGAGGACAACAGGGGACCAAACGACTTCTTGGGATGAGATGACAACTCCAAGATACAGAACTTCCGAGGACAGGAATGACCGGATACAGCAGGACAGGAACAGACGTTCAGCAAACCAAAGCAGCATGCAGGAAGCTATTACCGGCGTCTGTGTGCAGCACTGAGCAGGTATTTAGCAGGGAGTCCTCCAATCAGCTGTTCAGAGCCTGATTGGTATTAATGCCGTGCAGCTGCCTTGCTGCACGGCTAGATGACAAGTGTGTGTGCAATTAGACCCTGCAACGGGGAACGCGGTCCGCCCGTGGCGTCCCCGTTGCTAGGGTCCGTGCGGCTCAGCGCGCCCGGCGTCTAGCGTTGCTAGGAAGCCGGCGGCTGAACGCGCATGGCGTCCCTAATTGCTAGGCGCCGGTCCGCGCGGACATTTCGGACCCCGGCGCCTAACAGTACCCCCCCCCTTGAGGAGGGGTCAAGGAACCCCTTAAGCCAGGTTTCTGAGGAAATTCCCGAAAAAATGCCCTCTTGAGCCTAGGGGCATGAAGATCCTTATCTAGGACCCAAGACCTTTCCTCCGGACCATAGCCTTTCCAGTGAACCAAAAAATAAAGCCGACCCCGGGACAATTTGGAATCAAGAACTTTCTCTACCAAGAACTCCTGTTGTCCCTGTACATCCACTGGAGATCTACCCTGAGAGATCCTCAGAGGAAATCTACTGGAAGAAACGTATTGTTTCAACAGGGAACAGTGAAACGTATTTCCAATCTTGAGAGATCTTGGTAAACGTAGCCGAAAGGCAACTGGGTTGACTCTTTTAATAATAAGAAATGGTCCAATAAATTTGGGTCCCAGTCTAGCCGAGGATTGTCGAAGCCTGATGTTGCGAGTTGACAACCACACCTTATCTCCCACCTTAAAAGTGCAAGGACGTCGGAGCCTATCAGAAAATTTCTTCTCTCGAAGGGCCGCTTTTCTGAGAGCAAGGTGCACTTTTTTCCAAATTGCTCTGAGATGGGAGGTCAAGGTCAGCGAGGAGATTGGAGAATGATGAAAAAAAGAATTAGCTCTGGGGTGAAAACCAAAAACTGAAAAGAAAGGAGACTCTTTAGTGGAGGAATGACAAGAATTATTGTAAGCAAATTCAGCCAAAGGAAGAAACTCGGACCAATCATTCTGGAGTTTGTCTGAATACAAGCGCAGATATTGTTTCAATGACTGGTTAACTCGTTCGGTTTGCCCGTTGGATTGTGGGTGGTAACCGGATGTTAACGACAGTTTCATCTTTAATGAAGCACAAAAACATTTCCAGAATTGTGCGACGAATTGTGGACCCCGATCAGAAACAATATCAGTGGGCAACCCATGAAGCCTGAACACATGGCGGAGGAACAAAACTGCCAACCCTTGAGCAGAAGGCAATCGGGGAAGAGCAATAAAATGAGCCATTTTACTAAAACGGTCCACTACCACCCATATGACTCGGAATCCAGCTGAAAGGGGAAGGTCAACCACAAAATCCATGGAAATATGAGACCATGGCCTGAGAGGGACACTTAAGGGCATAAGTTGCCTTATAGGCAAGGAACGGGGAACCTTATGCTGTGCACAAACCTGACATGAATAAACAAATTCCCTAACGTCTTTAGAAATACTAGGCCACCATACTGAGCAAGAGACTAACTCCAATGTTTTAGTGATTCCCGGATGCCCTGAAACTTTGTTGTCATGGAATTCAGTTAAAACAGTAGCTCTCAAAAATTCAGGAACGTAAAGACGACCAGCAGGAGTAAATCTAGGAGCTTGATGTTGAAGTTGGTTTAACTGGGTAAATAAATCCTGTGTGAGGCCTGCCCGGATGACCGAAGATGGAAGTATTGGGGTAACAACAGGATTGTTATTGTGAACCGGAAGAAAGCTACGTGACAGGGCATCAGCTTTAGTATTCTTGGAACCAGGCCTGAAAGTGATTATAAATTTGAAACGAGTAAAAAATAATGCCCAACGTGCCTGCCGGGCATTAAGCCGTTTAGCTGATTCAATGTATTGCAGGTTCTTATGGTCAGTCAATACTGAAATAGTATGCTTCGCTCCTTCCAGCCAATGCCTCCACTCCTCAAAAGCCCACTTTACCGCCAGTAACTCCCGATTACCAACGTCATAATTGGATTCAGCAGAGGAGAATTTCCTGGACATAAAGGCACAAGGATGTAACTCCAGAGACTCCGGATCCTTTTGAGAAAGGACGGCCCCCACTCCAACTTCTGAGGCATCAACCTCCACAACAAAGGGCAATTCCGGATTAGGATGTCTTAGGACTGGAGCTGAGACAAAGGCTTGTTTCAGGGCCCGGAAGGATAACTCAGCTTCATGCGACCAGTTGGTAGGATCCGCTCCTTTCTTTGTCAGAGCTACAATGGGAGCAACCAGGTCAGAAAAAGAATGAATGAACCTCCTATAATAATTCGCAAACCCTAAAAAGCGCTGAATTGCTTTTAAATTGGTGGGTTGCGCCCAATTAAGGATGGCCTGGAGCTTCTTAGGTTCCATCGAAAATCCCTGAGGGGAAATTATGTACCCTAAAAAAGATACTTCCGTGACGTGAAATTCACACTTCTCCAGCTTGGCATATAAATGATTCTCACGTAACTTTTGAAGAACCAGACGCACCTGGGTGATATGTTGTTCCATCGATTCAGAATAAATCAAGATGTCGTCTAAATAAACGACCACGAATTTCCCTAAGAAGTCACGGAGCACATCATTTATGAGGTCTTGAAAAACTGCTGGAGCATTAGACAGGCCGAACGGCATCACCAGGTATTCGTAGTGACCCGACTGAGTACTGAAAGCCGTCTTCCACTCATCTCCAGATTTAATTCGGATGAGGTTGTAAGCTCCTCTCGGGTCAATTTTAGAAAAAATCACAGCAGAACATAACTGATCAAAGAGTACAGAAATCAACGGCAAAGGATAGGTGTTTTTAACTGAGATCTTATTCAGGGCTCTAAAATCTATGCATGGTCTAAGCGAGCCATCCTTCTTCTCCACAAAGAAAAAACCAGCACTTAAAGGGGATTTTGATGGTCTAATAAATCCTTTCTGTAAGCTCTCCTGAACATAGTCATTCATAGCCGAAGTTTCTGGCCTGGACAATGCATATAATATCCCCTTTGGCAATGCGGCACCAGGAACTAGCTCAATAGCACAATCATAAGGCCGATGGGGAGGCAGAATGTCCGCATTGCCTTTGGAGAATACATCGGCAAACTCCTGGTATTCCCCAGGAATGAGTTCTGAACTGATAGCTGCGACTCTGACTGGAAACAAAATAAACTCCTTAGCACAAAATGTACCCCATTGGGAAATCTCCCCGGACCGCCAATCAATGGTGGGATTATGAAAGGCCAGCCAAGGGTGACCCAGAACAACTGGAACTGCTGGGCAATGTGTTAGATAGAATTCGATATTTTCGGAATGTAAGGCTCCTACTGTAAGTACTACGGGAGGTGTACGGTGGGTAATAACCCCATTGGAAAGCGGACTCCCATCTAAGCCATGCATGGTGACACACCTATCCAATGGTAACTGTGGAATGCCTAAGGCCTTAGCCCAAGTTAAATCCATAAAGTTTCCTGTAGCTCCACTGAGGCTGTCAAAGGAAACCTTAACTGGAACTAAAAGAGAGTTATTCGAGGAGATAAGCTGCAGACCTAGGTGAACCCCCTCACAATTCACCTGGTCAAAGCGTTTCCCGACTTGTTCGGACAGTTACGAGCAAAATGTCCCTTACCACCACAGTACAAACAAAGACCGGAATTTTGCCTTCTGGTCCTTTCCTCAGGAGACAGCCGGGAGAGACCCATCTGCATGGGCTCCTCGACGTCTTCTGGAATGGAATAAACACAAGGACTTGACCTTACAGATGTTCCTCTTTCAGCTCTCCGCTCTCTGAGACGACGATCAATCTTAATAGAAAGCTCCATGAGTTTATCGAGAGTCTCAGGAGCGGGGTACTGGAGGAGACTGCCTTTAATAGACTCTGATAAGCCGAGGCGAAACTGACTGCGCAGGGCTGGGTCATTCCAGCCACAGTCGTTCGACCAACGGCGAAACTCAGTACAATAAACCTCTGCAGGATTTCTACCTTGTTTGAGAGCGCGCAGCTGACTTTCAGCGGACGCCTCTCTATCTGGGTCATCATACAAAAGCCCTAAAGATTTAAAGAAAGCGTCTACTGACAACAACGCAGGATCCTCTGCTCTTAAACCGAATGCCCAGGTCTGAGGATCCCCCTGGAGTAAAGAAATAATAATCCCAACCCGCTGAGATTCAGTACCAGAGGAAGTAGGTCTTAAACGAAAATAAAGTTTACAGGACTCTTTAAAATTAAAAAAATCTTTTCTATCACCAGAAAAACGGTTGGGCAAATGCATCTTTGGTTCAGGGACTACCTTTGGGGAGGCTCGCAAAAGATCTTCCTGCGACCTCACCCGAAGAGAAAGATCCTGAACCATCTGAGTAAGTTCTTGAATCTGATTGACTAAGAGCTGGCCAGGATTTGGCCCTAAACCTGTCGGATTCATGAGGCCAAAAAACTTTAACAAAAACTGAATGAGAAAAAATTAAACCCTGTTTAATTTTAGTTTTTTTTTTTTTTTGGTTAAGGCCGGTAATAATGTTATGATTCCAGCACTCTGGTCTGAGGAGATCTTATTGCGAGGACCGGAGCACTGGAACGTAATGCTGGGGAAGGGAGCGGGAATGGAAAATAGCCCCTTGCGCCCTAACTCCGTTGTCTCGCCCGTGCTGTCAGAAATCCCCTGCGAGACTATGGTTGCTTGAGCCCATGGCAGCCGCGTTTGAAGGGCGGATTATGTCTGCCCAACTCCGATGCCCCCTCAGGTCTTAATGGGAGACAAAGGGAAATCCGAGACAGGGTGATAACAAGGGGCCCTCTGACTAAGCAACCAGGCCAGGGGCTACAAGAAACTAAAAACTAGAATATGTGCGAAAAAACCGCCAGGGAAAAGGACAACCAAAATATCCACTTGTCCACTCTCCTACCCGGCACCGCCGAGTTCCGGAGAGGACTTGTTGAAGCGGAACCCTCCGCAAATGCTCCGAAACAGAATATAAAGATAAAGCAGCTGAGCCGCAACATACGGCAGAGCCGTAACTCACGAACACCACACGATATTCTCTGGTGATCGTTGAGGACAACAGGGGACCAAACGACTTCTTGGGATGAGATGACAACTCCAAGATACAGAACTTCTGAGGACAGGAATGACCGGATACAGCAGGACAGGAACAGACGTTCAGCAAACCAAAGCAGCATGCAGGAAGCTATTACCGGCGTCTGTGTGCAGCACTGAGCAGGTATTTAGCAGGGAGTCCTCCAATCAGCTGTTCAGAGCCTGATTGGTATTAATGCCATGCAGCTGCCTTGCTGCACGGCTAGAAGACAAGTGTGTGTGCAATTAGACCCTGCAACGGGGAACGCGGTCCGCCCGTGGCATCCCCGTTGCTAGGGTCCGTGCGGCTCAGCGCGCCCGGCGTCTAGCGTTGCTAGGAAGCCGGCGGCTGAACGCGCATGGCGTCCCTAGTTGCTAGGCGCCGGGCCGCGCGGACATTGCGGACCCCGGCGCCTAACAGTACCCCCCCCCCCTTGAGGAGGGGTCAAGGAACCCCTTAAGCCAGGTTTCTGAGGAAATTCCCGAAAAAATGCCCTCTTGAGCCTAGGGGCATGAAGATCCTTATCTAGGACCCAAGACCTTTCCTCCGGACCATAGCCTTTCCAGTGAACCAAAAAATAAAGCCGACCCCGGGACAATTTGGAATCAAGAACTTTCTCTACCAAGAACTCCTGTTGTCCCTGTACATCCACTGGAGATCTACCCTGAGAGATCCTCAGAGGAAATCTACTGGAAGAAACGTATTGTTTCAACAGGGAACAGTGAAACGTATTTCCAATCTTGAGAGATCTTGGTAAACGTAGCCGAAAGGCAACTGGGTTGACTCTTTTAATAATAAGAAATGGTCCAATAAATTTGGGTCCCAGTCTAGCCGAGGATTGTCGAAGCCTGATGTTGCGAGTTGACAACCACACCTTATCTCCCACCTTAAAAGTGCAAGGACGTCGGAGCCTATCAGAAAATTTCTTCTCTCGAAGGGCCGCTTTTCTGAGAGCAAGGTGCACTTTTTTCCAAATTGCTCTGAGATGGGAGGTCAAGGTCAGCGAGGAGATTGGAGAATGATGAAAAAAAGAATTAGCTCTGGGGTGAAAACCAAAAACTGAAAAGAAAGGAGACTCTTTAGTGGAGGAATGACAAGAATTATTGTAAGCAAATTCAGCCAAAGGAAGAAACTCGGACCAATCATTCTGGAGTTTGTCTGAATACAAGCGCAGATATTGTTTCAATGACTGGTTAACTCGTTCGGTTTGCCCGTTGGATTGTGGGTGGTAACCGGATGTTAACGACAGTTTCATCTTTAATGAAGCACAAAAACATTTCCAGAATTGTGCGACGAATTGTGGACCCCGATCAGAAACAATATCAGTGGGCAACCCATGAAGCCTGAACACATGGCGGAGGAACAAAACTGCCAACCCTTGAGCAGAAGGCAATCGGGGAAGAGCAATAAAATGAGCCATTTTACTAAAACGGTCCACTACCACCCATATGACTCGGAATCCAGCTGAAAGGGGAAGGTCAACCACAAAATCCATGGAAATATGAGACCATGGCCTGAGAGGGACACTTAAGGGCATAAGTTGCCTTATAGGCAAGGAACGGGGAACCTTATGCTGTGCACAAACCTGACATGAATAAACAAATTCCCTAACGTCTTTAGAAATACTAGGCCACCATACTGAGCGAGAGACTAACTCCAATGTTTTAGTGATTCCCGGATGCCCTGAAACTTTGTTGTCATGGAATTCAGTTAAAACAGTAGCTCTCAAAAATTCAGGAACGTAAAGACGACCAGCAGGAGTAAATCTAGGAGCTTGATGTTGAAGTTGGTTTAACTGGGTAAATAAATCCTGTGTGAGGCCTGCCCGGATGACCGAAGATGGAAGTATTGGGGTAACAACAGGATTGTTATTGTGAACCGGAAGAAAGCTACGTGACAGGGCATCAGCTTTAGTATTCTTGGAACCAGGCCTGAAAGTGATTATAAATTTGAAACGAGTAAAAAATAATGCCCAACGTGCCTGCCGGGCATTAAGCCGTTTAGCTGATTCAATGTATTGCAGGTTCTTATGGTCAGTCAATACTGAAATAGTATGCTTCGCTCCTTCCAGCCAATGCCTCCACTCCTCAAAAGCCCACTTTACCGCCAGTAACTCCCGATTACCAACGTCATAATTGGATTCAGCAGAGGAGAATTTCCTGGACATAAAGGCACAAGGATGTAACTCCAGAGACTCCGGATCCTTTTGAGAAAGGACGGCCCCCACTCCAACTTCTGAGGCATCAACCTCCACAACAAAGGGCAATTCCGGATTAGGATGTCTTAGGACTGGAGCTGAGACAAAGGCTTGTTTCAGGGCCCGGAAGGATAACTCAGCTTCATGCGACCAGTTGGTAGGATCCGCTCCTTTCTTTGTCAGAGCTACAATGGGAGCAACCAGGTCAGAAAAAGAATGAATGAACCTCCTATAATAATTCGCAAACCCTAAAAAGCGCTGAATTGCTTTTAAATTGGTGGGTTGCGCCCAATTAAGGATGGCCTGGAGCTTCTTAGGTTCCATCGAAAATCCCTGAGGGGAAATTATGTACCCTAAAAAAGATACTTCCGTGACGTGAAATTCACACTTCTCCAGCTTGGCATATAAATGATTCTCACGTAACTTTTGAAGAACCAGACGCACCTGGGTGATATGTTGTTCCATCGATTCAGAATAAATCAAGATGTCGTCTAAATAAACGACCACGAATTTCCCTAAGAAGTCACGGAGCACATCATTTATGAGGTCTTGAAAAACTGCTAGAGCATTAGACAGGCCGAACGGCATCACCAGGTATTCGTAGTGACCCGACTGAGTACTGAAAGCCGTCTTCCACTCATCTCCAGATTTAATTCGGATGAGGTTGTAAGCTCCTCTCAGGTCAATTTTAGAAAAAATCACAGCAGAACATAACTGATCAAAGAGTACAGAAATCAACGGCAAAGGATAGGTGTTTTTAACTGAGATCTTATTCAGGGCTCTAAAATCTATGCATGGTCTAAGCGAGCCATCCTTCTTCTCCACAAAGAAAAAACCAGCACTTAAAGGGGATTTTGATGGTCTAATAAATCCTTTCTGTAAGCTCTCCTGAACATAGTCATTCATAGCCGAAGTTTCTGGCCTGGACAATGCATATAATATCCCCTTTGGCAATGCGGCACCAGGAACTAGCTCAATAGCACAATCATAAGGCCGATGGGGAGGCAGAATGTCCGCATTGCCTTTGGAGAATACATCGGCAAACTCCTGGTATTCCCCAGGAATGAGTTCTGAACTGATAGCTGCGACTCTGACTGGAAACTAAATAAACTCCTTAGCACAAAATGTACCCCATTGGGAAATCTCCCCGGACCGCCAATCAATGGTGGGATTATGAAAGGCCAGCCAAGGGTGACCCAGAACAACTGGAACTGCTGGGCAATGTGTTAGATAGAATTCGATATTTTCGGAATGTAAGGCTCCTACTGTAAGTACTACGGGAGGTGTACGGTGGGTAATAACCCCATTGGAAAGCGGACTCCCATCTAAGCCATGCATGGTGACACACCTATCCAATGGTAACTGTGGAATGCCTAAGGCCTTAGCCCAAGTTAAATCCATAAAGTTTCCTGCAGCTCCACTGAGGCTGTCAAAGGAAACCTTAACTGGAACTAAAAGAGAGTTATTCGAGGAGATAAGCTGCAGACCTAGGTGAACCCCCTCACAATTCACCTGGTCAAAGCGTTTCCCGACTTGTTCGGACAGTTACGAGCAAAATGTCCCTTACCACCACAGTACAAACAAAGACCGGAATTTTGCCTTCTGGTCCTTTCCTCAGGAGACAGCCAGGAGAGACCCATCTGCATGGGCTCCTCGACGTCTTCTGGAATGGAATAAACACAAGGACTTGACCTTACAGATGTTCCTCTTTCAGCTCTCCGCTCTCTGAGACGACGATCAATCTTAATAGAAAGCTCCATGAGTTTATCGAGAGTCTCAGGAGCGGGGTACTGGAGGAGACTGCCTTTAATAGACTCTGATAAGCCGAGGCGAAACTGACTGCGCAGGGCTGGGTCATTCCAGCCACAGTCGTTCGACCAACGGCGAAACTCAGTACAATAAACCTCTGCAGGATTTCTACCTTGTTTGAGAGCGCGCAGCTGACTTTCAGCGGACGCCTCTCTATCTGGGTCATCATACAAAAGCCCTAAAGATTTAAAGAAAGCGTCTACTGACAACAACGCAGGATCCTCTGCTCTTAAACCGAATGCCCAGGTCTGAGGATCCCCCTGGAGTAAAGAAATAATAATCCCAACCCGCTGAGATTCAGTACCAGAGGAAGTAGGTCTTAAACGAAAATAAAGTTTACAGGACTCTTTAAAATTAAAAAAATCTTTTCTATCACCAGAAAAAACGGTTGGGCAAATGCATCTTTGGTTCAGGGACTACCTTTGGGGAGGCTCGCAAAAGATCTTCCTGCGACCTCACCCGAAGAGAAAGATCCTGAACCATCTGAGTAAGTTCTTGAATCTGATTGACTAAGAGCTGGCCAGGATTTGGCCCTAAACCTGTCGGATTCATGAGGCCAAAAAACTTTAACAAAAACTGAATGAGAAAAAATTAAACCCTGTTTAATTTTAGTTTTTTTTTTTGTTTTTTTTTTGGTTAAGGCCGGTAATAATGTCATGATTCCAGCACTCTGGTCTGAGGAGATCTTATTGCGAGGACCGGAGCACTGGAACGTAATGCTGGGGAAGGGAGCGGGAATGGAAAATAGCCCCTTGCGCCCTAACTCCGTTGTCTCGCCCGTGCTGTCAGAAATCCCCTGCGAGACTATGGTTGCTTGAGCCCATGGCAGCCGCGTTTGAAGAGCGGATTATGTCTGCCCAACTCCGATGCCCCCTCAGGTCTTAATGGGAGACAAAGGGAAATCCGAGACAGGGTGATAACAAGGGGCCCTCTGACTAAGCAACCAGGCCAGGGGCTACAAGAAACTAAAAACTAGAATATGTGCGAAAAAACCGCCAGGGAAAAGGACAACCAAATATCCACTTGTCCACTCTCCTACCCTGCACCGCCGAGTTCCGGAGAGGACTTGTGGAAGCGGAACCCTCCGCAAATGCTCCGAAACAGAATATAAAGATAAAGCAGCTGAGCCGCAACATACGGCAGAGCCGTAACTCACGAACACCACACGATATTCTCTGGTGATCGTTGAGGACAACAGGGGACCAAACGACTTCTTGGGATGAGATGACAACTCCAAGATACAGAACTTCTGAGGACAGGAATGACCGGATACAGCAGGACAGGAACAGACGTTCAGCAAACTAAAGCAGCATGCAGGAAGCTATTACCGGCGTCTGTGTGCAGCACTGAGCAGGTATTTAGCAGGGAGTCCTCCAATCAGCTGTTCAGAGCCTGATTGGTATTAATGCCGTGCAGCTGCCTTGCTGCACGGCTAGATGACAAGTGTGTGTGCAATTAGACCCTGCAACGGGGAACGCGGTCCGCCCGTGGCTTCCCCGTTGCTAGGGTCCGTGCGGCTCAGCGCGCCCGGCGTCTAGCGTTGCTAGGAAGCCGGCGGCTGAACGCGCATGGCGTCCCTAGTTGCTAGGCGCCGGGCCGCGCGGACATTGCGGACCCCGGCGCCTAACAGTACCCCCCCCCTTGAGGAGGGGTCAAGGAACCCCTTAAGCCAGGTTTCTGAGGAAATTCCCGAAAAAATGCCCTCTTGAGCCTAGGGGCATGAAGATCCTTATCTAGGACCCAAGACCTTTCCTCCGGACCATAGCCTTTCCAGTGAACCAAAAAATAAAGCCGACCCCGGGACAATTTGGAATCAAGAACTTTCTCTACCAAGAACTCCTGTTGTCCCTGTACATCCACTGGAGATCTACCCTGAGAGATCCTCAGAGGAAATCTACTGGAAGAAACGTATTGTTTCAACAGGGAACAGTGAAACGTATTTCCAATCTTGAGAGATCTTGGTAAACGTAGCCGAAAGGCAACTGGGTTGACTCTTTTAATAATAAGAAATGGTCCAATAAATTTGGGTCCCAGTCTAGCCGAGGATTGTCGAAGCCTGATGTTGCGAGTTGACAACCACACCTTATCTCCCACCTTAAAAGTGCAAGGACGTCGGAGCCTATCAGAAAATTTCTTCTCTCGAAGGGCCGCTTTTCTGAGAGCAAGGTGCACTTTTTTCCAAATTGCTCTGAGATGGGAGGTTAAGGTCAGCGAGGAGATTGGAGAATGATGAAAAAAAGAATTAGCTCTGGGGTGAAAACCAAAAACTGAAAAGAAAGGAGACTCTTTAGTGGAGGAATGACAAGAATTATTGTAAGCAAATTCAGCCAAAGGAAGAAACTCGGACCAATCATTCTGGAGTTTGTCTGAATACAAGCGCAGATATTGTTTCAATGACTGGTTAACTCGTTCGGTTTGCCCGTTGGATTGTGGGTGGTAACCGGATGTTAACGACAGTTTCATCTTTAATGAAGCACAAAAACATTTCCAGAATTGTGCGACGAATTGTGGACCCCGATCAGAAACAATATCAGTGGGCAACCCATGAAGCCTGAACACATGGCGGAGGAACAAAACTGCCAACCCTTGAGCAGAAGGCAATCGGGGAAGAGCAATAAAATGAGCCATTTTACTAAAACGGTCCACTACCACCCATATGACTCGGAATCCAGCTGAAAGGGGAAGGTCAACCACAAAATCCATGGAAATATGAGACCATGGCCTGAGAGGGACACTTAAGGGCATAAGTTGCCTTATAGGCAAGGAACGGGGAACCTTATGCTGTGCACAAACCTGACATGAATAAACAAATTCCCTAACGTCTTTAGAAATACTAGGCCACCATACTGAGCGAGAGACTAACTCCAATGTTTTAGTGATTCCCGGATGCCCTGAAACTTTGTTGTCATGGAATTCAGTTAAAACAGTAGCTCTCAAAAATTCAGGAACGTAAAGACGACCAGCAGGAGTAAATCTAGGAGCTTGATGTTGAAGTTGGTTTAACTGGGTAAATAAATCCTGTGTGAGGCCTGCCCGGATGACCGAAGATGGAAGTATTGGGGTAACAACAGGATTGTTATTGTGAACCGGAAGAAAGCTATGTGACAGGGCATCAGCTTTAGTATTCTTGGAACCAGGCCTGAAAGTGATTATAAATTTGAAACGAGTAAAAAATAATGCCCAACGTGCCTGCCGGGGATTAAGCCGTTTAGCTGATTCAATGTATTGCAGGTTCTTATGGTCAGTCAATACTGAAATAGTATGCTTCGCTCCTTCCAGCCAATGCCTCCACTCCTCAAAAGCCCACTTTACCGCCAGTAACTCCCGATTACCAACGTCATAATTGGATTCAGCAGAGGAGAATTTCCTGGACATAAAGGCACAAGGATGTAACTCCAGAGACTCCGGATCCTTTTGAGAAAGGACGGCCCCCACTCCAACTTCTGAGGCATCAACCTCCACAACAAAGGGCAATTCCGGATTAGGATGTCTTAGGACTGGAGCTGAGACAAAGGCTTGTTTCAGGGCCCGGAAGGATAACTCAGCTTCATGCGACCAGTTGGTAGGATCCGCTCCTTTCTTTGTCAGAGCTACAATGGGAGCAACCAGGTCAGAAAAAGAATGAATGAACCTCCTATAATAATTCGCAAACCCTAAAAAGAGCTGAATTGCTTTTAAATTGGTGGGTTGCGCCCAATTAAGGATGGCCTGGAGCTTCTTAGGTTCCATCGAAAATCCCTGAGGGGAAATTATGTACCCTAAAAAAGATACTTCCGTGACGTGAAATTCACACTTCTCCAGCTTGGCATATAAATGATTCTCACGTAACTTTTGAAGAACCAGACGCACCTGGGTGATATGTTGTTCCATCGATTCAGAATAAATCAAGATGTCGTCTAAATAAACGACCACGAATTTCCCTAAGAAGTCACGGAGCACATCATTTATGAGGTCTTGAAAAACTGCTGGAGCATTAGACAGGCCGAACGGCATCACCAGGTATTCGTAGTGACCCGACTGAGTACTGAAAGCCGTCTTCCACTCATCTCCAGATTTAATTCGGATGAGGTTGTAAGCTCCTCTCAGGTCAATTTTAGAAAAAATCACAGCAGAACATAACTGATCAAAGAGTACAGAAATCAACGGCAAAGGATAGGTGTTTTTAACCGAGATCTTATTCAGGGCTCTAAAATCTATGCATGGTCTAAGCGAGCCATCCTTCTTCTCCACAAAGAAAAAACCAGCACTTAAAGGGGATTTTGATGGTCTAATAAATCCTTTCTGTAAGCTCTCCTGAACATAGTCATTCATAGCCAAAGTTTCTGGCCCGGACAATGCATATAATATCCCCTTTGGCAATGCGGCACCAGGAACTAGCTCAATAGCACAATCATAAGGCCGATGGGGAGGCAGAATGTCCGCATTGCCTTTGGAGAATACATCGGCAAACTCCTGGTATTCCCCAGGAATGAGTTCTTAACTGATAGCTGCGACTCTGACTGGAAACGAAATACACTCCTTAGCACAAAATGTACCCCATTGGGAAATCTCCCCGGACCGCCAATCAATGGTGGGATTATGAAAGGCCAGCCAAGGGTGACCCAGAACAACTGGAACTGCTGGGCAATGTGTTAGATAGAATTCGATATTTTCGGAATGTAAGGCTCCTACTGTAAGTACTACGGGAGGTGTACGGTGGGTAATAACCCCATTGGAAAGCGGACTCCCATCTAAGCCATGCATGGTGACACACCTATCCAATGGTAACTGTGGAATGCCTAAGGCCTTAGCCCAAGTTAAATCCATAAAGTTTCCTGCAGCTCCACTGTCAACAAAAGCCGACACCAAAGAACTGAGGCTGTCAAAGGAAACCTTAACTGGAACTAAAAGAGAGTTATTCGAGGAGATAAGCTGCAGACCTAGGTGAACCCCCTCACAATTCACCTGGTCAAAGCGTTTCCCGACTTGTTCGGACAGTTACGAGCAAAATGTCCCTTACCACCACAGTACAAACAAAGACCGGAATTTTGCCTGCTGGTCCTTTCCTCAGGAGACAGCCGGGAGAGACCCATCTGCATGGGCTCCTCGACGTCTTCTGGAATGGAATAAACACAAGGACTTGACCTTACAGATGTTCCTCTTTCAGCTCTCCGCTCTCTGAGACGACGATCAATCTTAATAGAAAGCTCCATGAGTTTATCGAGAGTCTCAGGAGCGGGGTACTGGAGGAGACTGTCTTTAATAGACTCTGATAAGCCGAGGCGAAACTGACTGCGCAGGGCTGGGTCATTCCAGCCACAGTCGTTCGACCAACGGCGAAACTCAGTACAATAAACCTCTGCAGGATTTCTACCTTGTTTGAGAGCGCGCAGCTGACTTTCAGCGGACGCCTCTCTATCTGGGTCATCATACAAAAGCCCTAAAGATTTAAAGAAAGCGTCTACTGACAACAACGCAGGATCCTCTGCTCTTAAACCGAATGCCCAGGTCTGAGGATCCCCCTGGAGTAAAGAAATAATAATCCCAACCCGCTGAGATTCAGTACCAGAGGAAGTAGGTCTTAAACGAAAATAAAGTTTACAGGACTCTTTAAAATTAAAAAAATCTTTTCTATCACCAGAAAAACGGTCGGGCAAATGCATCTTTGGTTCAGGGACTACCTTTGGGGAGGCTCGCAAAAGATCTTCCTGTGACCTCACCCGAAGAGAAAGATCCTGAACCATCTGAGTAAGTTCTTGAATCTGATTGACTAAGAGCTGGCCAGGATTTGGCCCTAAACCTGTCGGATTCATGAGGCCAAAAAACTTTAACAAAAACTGAATGAGAAAAAATTAAACCCTGTTTAATTTTAGTTGTTTTTTTTTTTTGTTTTTTTTTTGGTTAAGGCCGGTAATAATGTTATGATTCCAGCACTCTGGTCTGAGGAGATCTTATTGCGAGGACCGGAGCACTGGAACGTAATGCTGGGAGGGAGCGGGAATGGAAAATAGCCCCTTGCGCCCTAACTCCGTTGTCTCGCCCGTGCTGTCAGAAATCCCCTGCGAGACTATGGTTGCTTGAGCCCATGGCAGCCGCGTTTGAAGGGCGGATTATGTCTGCCCAACTCCGATGCCCCCTCAGGTCTTAATGGGAGACAAAGGGAAATCCGAGACAGGGTGATAACAAGGGGCCCTCTGACTAAGCAACCAGGCCAGGGGCTACAAGAAACTAAAAACTAGAATATGTGCGGAAAAACCGCCAGGGAATAGGACAACCAAAATATCCACTTGTCCACTCTCCTACCCGGCACCGCCGAGTTCCGGAGAGGACTTGTGGAAGCGGAACCCTCCGCAAATGCTCCGAAACAGAATATAAAGATAAAGCAGCTGAGCCGCAACATACGGCAGAGCCGTAACTCACGAACACCACACGATATTCTCTGGTGATCGTTGAGGACAACAGGGGACCAAACGACTTCTTGGGATGAGATGACAACTCCAAGATACAGAACTTCTGAGGACAGGAATGACCGGATACAGCAGGACAGGAACAGACGTTCAGCAAACCAAAGCAGCATGCAGGAAGCTATTACCGGCGTCTGTGTGCAGCACTGAGCAGGTATTTAGCAGGGAGTCCTCCAATCAGCAGTTCAGAGCATGATTGGTATTAATGCCGTGCAGCTGCCTTGCTGCACAGCCAGAAGACAGGTGTGTGTGCAATTAGACCCTGCAACGGGGAACGCAGTCCGCCCGTGGCGTCCCCGTTGCTAGGGTCCGTGCGGCTCAGCGCGCCCGGCGTCTAGCGTTGCTAGGAAGCCGGCGGCTGAACGCGCACGGCGTCCCTAGTTGCTAGGCGCCGGGCCGCGCGGACATTGCGGACCCCGGCGCCTGACACTTTCTTGCACAAGCTGCCATGTAAAAGGCCACTTGTGCAGAGATTTGGGGGGTCTGTTCGCCATCTCAGGATGGCTAACAGTTTCATGTTCAAACTCCGTAAAAAATGCTTTTCCGGAGTGTGATGAATGACACAATTTCTACATCCCCTGGGGAGTGTAGAAATTGTGACATTTAAAGAATAATGAATATGCCCCATAGAATTTGATGGCAGATAAGAACCATTTGCCCAATTTAGTCTGCCCGTCTATATACACACTGTCACGTCTGAGGATTTTTGTGGATCTGGATTTGGGGAAGATGATTCTGATGCACTTGGATCTCTGAATAACAAACGAGCGGGACGGATGAAGGTCTTGCGCATTTATTACTTGGCGTAGTTTAACAGAGTTCGCCAAAGACAGTTGAATAGAGATACTACTGTAGGTTAGCGGGTGGCTGAGGATACCGGAACCGTGACCCAGTACTTTAAAGTAGGAATTCCGAAGGCTGGTTACTGCGGCGTCCAGAACAGGTAGCTGGGTAGGACACGGGAACAGAGTCGGCAGTCTGCGTAAGGCTATATCAGGAGGCTTGGGTAATTTGCTGTAACAAGAACCTGACACTGGAGACGCTGCGGGAGCACAGAGAACTAGCTTCACAGATACTGTGATAGACGTTGCACTGGAAAATTCCCTCCTCCAGGCCTTCCTGTATTATAGCAGCTGCTCAGAGCTAATTGGCCACAGGAAGGTGATAAATTGGTGAAGTGTGGGCAAGACAGGCTTTTTGCCCACATCCAAGATGGCCACCGGGAACACAGCCCAGCCTGTTCACAGAAACCCTGGCTCCACAGCAACACTGCTAACCCCTGCCGGAGGGACTTGCTGCCAGTCTGCTGAACTGCCAACCAGTGCCCCTGCCTGTCCTCCCAGCACACCCTGCCCGGCGCCAGCAGCCTGCACCTCCGCCAGCTGGACCTCTCCAAAGGGACCGGACAGGTAAGAGCCGGCTCCCCTGTACAGTCTCCCGCCGGACCGTGACACACACACTTTCACACCTGGGTTAATTTTGTTTCCTCCTAAACAAAAAAATATACCACCGGCATCCGCCACTCTGACGCGACAACCCGTCGCCAGTGATTATACTCACCAGCAGCCAGGGATCGGAGTTCCTGGAGGCTTGCTGGTTATCGGGGCTACCTCCACTCCTTTGGGGCAGGGCCATATAATTAGTGAGCTGCATTAACCATTACTTATAATGAGTTAGTTTGCTGTATAATTCTGTGATGTCATCACATGGCCTTGTGATGTCATAAAGGAGTCTTTGCCCTCCTGGATGATAGCTGAGGATACTGTGGCCGCTTGCACACTCCTAGCTAAGCATCGAGACAGTTGCCAGCGAGACAGTGACCTCTTGGAAAGTGCTTACTTTTGAATTTCTGAGACCATCGCTTGTAACTGAAAGTAACCAATCTCCACATTCTGGTGCTACTTATCTTTATTCTGATTGGCTGCGATCTCACCATATCTTTATATTATGACAAATGTAATAGCCTCCACCCTGCAGAAAGAGACACCTGTTTCATGATTCAGCTTTGAAATTTAAAGTAGCAATTACAGTATTTTAAAGGCGAAACCAACTTGGTTAAATTACATTTTCACTTTAAAACTTGTGGCTAAATATCCAAAATATCTGCACTTTCGGAACCTCAGTGGCTATTATATTTGGCCCATCATCAGGTAGACCTTCTTATTTTCATAGTCAGGAATAAGACACAAAACGACAATATGGATACTATATATATATATATATATATATATATATATATATAAAATAGCAGTATGGCCGGCACTCCCCTTGCTGTCATAGCATCTGCTCCGGCGCCCTCCTTAGGACTGAATGTCCAATAATAGCAGGAAGAATAGACGGCACTCCAGAGACTTTGTTAGCAGTGCTTCTTTTTAATGAAGTCGCATCCTACAATTGTTTCGGGCCTCTGCCCGTCGTCAGGGATGTACAACATAGTGAAAAAATACAATATATACCCTCACCAAGACCTTCCCCCATCAGTAAATGCAGTAACTCACCTCACCTGCGTACCTGGCCTCCGTTCAGTCCGCCACGCCGACTGCCGCCTTCACTTACTGTGCGGCTGCTTCCGTACAGCGGGCGACGTCATCAGGAGGTGCCCGCAGGGAGGAGAGTATCATACATCAATGGTTACCTAAGCAACCAACAAACATTATGTTAAAACATACAGAGCTCGCCTCGTATAACTAACCCAATCTCATATATCAATATAGGTATATACCAGCGATCTACAGTATATGAAAAGAAAAAAAGAAAATAAATAAACTAATACCAAAAAACATAAACGTAAAAACAAAATATGGGACACTGTCAGAAAAAGGCTGTTTACAAATCCCAAATATAGCATGTTATACAAAACAGTATAGGTGAGCAGCTTGGAAAGTCACATCAATGAGAGACTACTTAAAACATATAGACAAACACTGCACATATATAAATCAAGACCATATTATGGCATAATAAATAAACCTAATCTACAGAGGGACTACAGAAAACTGTGTAATCCATGTTGCTCATTTAACCCCCTAGGGGCCAATGTATCCAACCTGAAGATCCATCGGCTCTCAAGCTGGAGTAACATTTTGCCCCTATTGCCACCCTGTATGGATGCCGGAACATGATCAATTAATTTACTTCTAATACTAGCTATGCTGTGTGAGAACTGTACACAGTGGCGAGCCATTGGCTGGTCACTAGAACCAGTTTCCAAGGCTGCTCGTATTGCAGACCTGTGGTTGGCCATTCTTTCTTTAAACTGACATTCTGTCTTGCCCACGTAGTACAAACCACATGGGCAAGACAGAACATATACCACAAAACGTGAAGTACACGTGAGGGGAAAATTAATGGTGATTTTTTTGCCTGATCTAGAATGGCAGATGGAGTCTCCCACCAACATAGAATGACATGTAATGCATCCTATGCATCTGCAACACCCAGGTTTTCATGACAAGAAATGTGATTTGGGTTTTGATTTTGTTAGTTCTGTAACATCTAATTTTACCAACATATCTTTAAGGTTTTTCCCCCTGGAATATGCAGGCATAATCCGGGTACTGTATAGACCAGGTAGGTCCTTATCTGTACTGACAATAGTCCAGATCTCTTTGATTTCTTTACTAGTATTCCTACTTATATCAGTAAACCTATTCACCTAAGGAATCCTACACTGGTCATCCACAACCGAAATTTTACCCTTTAAGGAAACATCCCTAGGAATTTGACTCACCCTATGTTTTGTGTCCATTAGTAATTTATTATCATATCCCCTCTGTCAAAACCTAGATACCATCCCATCCAGAGCTTGATCAATTTTAGAGGGATCACTGTTGATCCGCCGCACTCTAAGCATCTGGGAATATGGCAATCCATATTTCAACGAGATTTGATATATGAGATTGGGTTAGTTATACGAGGTGAGCTCTGTATGTTTTAACGTAATGTTTGTTGGTTGCTTAGGTAACCATTGATGTATGACACTCTCCTCCCTGCGGGCACCTCCTGATGACGTCGCCCGCTGTACGGAAGCAGCCGCACAGTGAGTGATGGCGGCAGTCGGCATGGCGGACTGAACGGAGGCCAGGTACGCAGGTGAGGTGAGTTCCTGCATTTACTGATGGGGGAAGGTCTTGGTGAGGGTATATATTGTATTTTTTCACTATGCTGTACATCCCTGACGACGGGCGGAGGCCCAAAACAATTGTAGGATGCGACTTCATTAAAAAGAAGCACTGCTAACAAAGTCTCTGGAGTGCCGCCTATTCTTCCTGCTATATATATATATATATATATATATATCCAGCAATTAAGTCGGCACTCACATAACTGACCAGCCTGTTACTTGGCTCGGGTGCCATCCATAGAGCTGTAAAACTCCAACATGCACACAACTGAGAAAGCGGCACTCACGAGTCCTTTTTGAGAGGAATAATTCAGACGAACAACGTCATAAAGTGTTCAACGTTTCAGTCTATTTCAGACTTTTTTCAAGAACTAGTGCACAAACAATGAATAAAAACCTTAAATAGTGTAGTCCGTCATGTGCGCCATGCCCCTCTTCCGGACGCCACCAGTCCCCTCTGTATCGCGTCATCTCTCTGCGCGCTCCCACTCCGCCACTCGCCGGCCGTGCCAGACGCTGCACCACGTCACAGACACTTCCGGCTCCCGGCGGTCGGAACGCCCCGCATGACGCGCGTCATGCTGGGGACGGGAACACCTCCGGTAGCCATGGCAACCCATAGACAAACCTCCAACGCAAACAAGTGATACATGTGCAATAAAACATTATTACTGTGAAAAAATTAACAATAATTTCAAAAAATGTGATGCATGTGTAAAATGCATTGGGCTTGAATCAAATGCTGGTGCGTGTGTGCGTGTAATTAAAAACCACGCTGTAAATGCGTGAGCCTGTACAGTGTGAGTAAAATGGAAGACCCTGTGTCGGGATAAGTGATATAGATAATGAGTGATTAAAACCAACATGATACAATCCACTACTGTTAATGTCTTGACTAAAGAAAAATGCTGCCTTTCCTGACTGCTTAGTCTACAAGTATATTTATTTCTGGGCTGAATATACCAGATGGACCCATAGTCTCATCTGGCTCTCTGATCACCTAACTAGATATATAACATCATTATCCGAGAGATGACAAGCCCCTGCATAATATGCTAGTTGTAAATGAACTCAAAAGAGACCTCACTGTAACATATGCTGAACCTCCTGAAAGACAAATTAGAGAAAACAGGCAAAAGATAAGTTCTCATTAGAGATGAGCGCCTGAAATTTTTCGGGTTTTGTGTTTTGGTTTTGGGTTCGGTTCCGCGGCCGTGTTTTGGGTTCGAACGCGTTTTGGCAAAACCTCACCGAATTTTTTTTGTCGGATTCGGGTGTGTTTTGGATTCGGGTGTTTTTTTCCAAAAACACTAAAAAACAGCTTAAATCATAGAATTTGGGGGTCATTTTGATCCCAAAGTATTATTAACCTCAAAAACCATAATTTACACTCATTTTCAGTCTATTCTGAATACCTCACACCTCACAATATTATTTTTAGTCCTAAAATTTGCACCGAGGTCGCTGTGTGAGTAAGATAAGCGACCCTAGTGGCCGACACAAACACCGGGCCCATCTAGGAGTGGCACTGCAGTGTCACGCAGGATGTCCCTTCCAAAAAACCCTCCCCAAACAGCACATGACGCAAAGAAAAAAAGAGGCGCAATGAGGTAGCTGTGTGAGTAAGATTAGCGACCCTAGTGGCCGACACAAACACCGGGCCCATCTAGGAGTGGCATTTTTGTTCTCCATATTTTAATAGGCACAACTAAAAGGCACCTCAGGTAAACAATGGAGATGGATGGATTGGATACTAGTATACAATTATGGACGGGCTGCCGAGTGCCGACACAGAGGTAGCCACAGCCGTGAACTACCGCACTGTACTGTGTCTGCTGCTAATATATAGACTGGTTGATAAAGAGATAGTATACTCGTAACTAGTATGTATGTATAAAGAAAGAAAAAAAAACCACGGTTAGGTGGTATATACAATTATGGACGGGCTGCCGAGTGCCGACACAGAGGTAGCCACAGCCGTGAACTACCGCACTGTACTGTGTCTGCTGCTAATATATAGACTGGTTGATAAAGAGATAGTATACTCGTAACTAGTATGTATGTATAAAGAAAGAAAAAAAAACCACGGTTAGGTCACTGGTATATACAATTATGGACGGGCTGCCGAGTGCCGACACAGAGGTAGCCACAGCCGTGAACTACCGCACTGTACTGTGTCTGCTGCTAATATATAGACTGGTTGATAAAGAGATAGTATACTCGTAACTAGTATGTATGTATAAAGAAAGAAAAAAAAAACCACGGTTAGGTCACTGGTATATACAATTATGGACGGGCTGCCGAGTGCCGACACAGAGGTAGCCACAGCCGTGAACTACCGCACTGTACTGTGTCTGCTGCTAATATATAGACTGGTTGATAAAGAGATAGTATACTCGTAACTAGTATGTATGTATAAAGAAAGAAAAAAAAACCACGGTTAGGTGGTATATACAATTATGGACGGGCTGCCGAGTGCCGACACAGAGGTAGCCACAGCCGTGAACTACCGCACTGTACTGTGTCTGCTGCTAATATATAGACTGGTTGATAAAGAGATAGTATACTCGTAACTAGTATGTATGTATAAAGAAAGAAAAAAAAACCACGGTTAGGTCACTGGTATATACAATTATGGACGGGCTGCCGAGTGCCGACACAGAGGTAGCCACAGCCGTGAACTACCGCACTGTACACTGGTTGATAAAGAGATAGTAGTATACTCGTAACAACTAGTATGACTATGACGACGGTATAAAGAAAGAAAAAAAAATACCACGGTTAGGTGGTATATAATTATACAATTATGGATGGACGGACTGCCTGCCGAGTGCCGACTGCCGACACAGAGGTAGCCACAGCCGTGAACTACCGCACTGTACTGTGTCTGCTGCTAATATAGACTGGTTGATAAAGAGATAGTATACAACAATATACTACTATACTGGTGGTCAGGCACTGGTCACCACTAGTCACACTGGCAGTGGCACTCCTGCAGCAAAAGTGTGCACTGTTTAATTTTAAATTAATATAATATTATGTACTCCTGGCTCCTGCTATAACAACCTGCAGTGCTCCCCAGTCTCCCCCACAATTATTATAAGCTTTTATACATTGATGTGCAGCACACTGGGCTGAGCTGAGTGCACACAGACTGAGTCACACTGTGTGACTGCTGTGTATCGTTTTTTTCAGGCAGAGAACGGATATAGCAGAGAACGGATATATTAAATAAAAGTTAACTTAACAACAACTGCACTGGTCACTGTGGTAAACTCTGTCTGCACAATCTCTCTCTCTCTCTCTCTCTCTTCTAATCTATTCTAATGGAGAGGACGCCAGCCACGTCCTCTCCCTATCAATCTCAATGCACGTGTGAAAATGGCGGCGACGCGCGGCTCCTTATATAGAATCCGAGTCTCGCGAGAATCCGACAGCGTCATGATGACGTTCGGGCGCGCTCGGGTTAACCGAGCAAGGCGGGAAGATCCGAGTCGCTCGGACCCGTGAAAAAAAAAGTGAAGTTCGTGCGGGTTCGGATTCAAAGAAACCGAACCCGCTCATCTCTAGTTCTCATTCAAACCATAATGTGCAACAGAGTTCATACGGTGTATCCATCTGGCCTCCAATTGCAACAGTTTTTTATAGCGGTCCCCACCTCTGATGGATTGTGGAACATGATCGATTAGCTCGTACACTAAAGAGGATAGAGAATGCTGTTTATCTTTAAAGTGTCTGGCCTCCGGCTGACCGATGGTCTTCCCCTCCAGCGCCAAGCGTATTGCAGATCTGTGTTGGTTCATTCTTTCACGTAAAGTGCAGGAGGTTTTCCCAATGTATACGAGACTGCAAGGACATCGAATCATGTATATGACATATCGCGTGGTGCAAGTGAGGACATGATGTATTGCCAACTTCCTTCCAGAATACGGATGTAGAACATAATTGCCCGTTTCTAAATATCGGCATGTAGTACAGCCAATGCACTTGTAACTGCCCGCTTTCTTCGTCAAAAAATGTGAGGGATTAACTCCTCTGGGGGTTTCAACATTGTTGTGTACTAACCAGTCTTTAAGATTTTTAAGATTTAAGATTTGTAGCCCATCATAAGTTTACTTCCCTGTAAAGCTGGTAAAGCAGGGTCAGTGTTGACAATTGGCCATAATCTCTTAGATATGGTGTTAATGGTTTGAGATTCAGTGTTATAGTTGTTCACAAATATGGTCTGTCGCCCCTTCTCCTTGATCTTAGGATTCTTCAATGCATCTTGACTTAATTGCATGACCTTAGCTTTGGCCCTATGCAACGTTTCCTTGGAGTAACCACGGGAAAGAAATTTCAGTGTCATCTGATCTATTTCAGCCAAAGCTGACTCATCGTCCGTGGTGATTCTGCGTATCCTCAAGAATTGCGAATAGGGCAGACCCATCTTGAGCGCCACAGGGTGATGGCTTTGTGCGTGTAAAGCATTGTTGACATCAGTGGGCTTGATGTAAATTGAAGTTTTTTATGTTCTTCCCATCCCAATGAATGTTCACATCCAAATAATGTATTTGTTGGTGATGGTATTCATATGTGAATTTAATGAAAGGATGAGCTTTATTCACGTCTGTCATTAATTCTATGAAGCTGTTTTCAGGGCCTGACCAAATCAAAAATAGATCGTCTATGTATCTAGTAAAGAAAAGACAGTGTTGCTGGAATAACCGATGTTCAAAAAACACCATTCTCTCAATCTGAAACATATATACGTTAGCATATGAAGGTGCCACGTGACTTCCCATCGCACACCCGCGTAGTTGAACGTAAAATTCTCTGTTGAACAAGAAGTAGTTCCGAGTGAGAGTTTTTTCCATCAGATCCATGAACAGGGGTATTGATGGTCCGTTATATTCGATGTTCTCAGTCAAGAAATTATTGAAGTACCTCAGCCCTTCTTCATGTGGAATGCTCGTGTACAATGCCGTGACGTCCACTGTGCACAATAAGATGTTTTCAGGAAGTCCCTCTAAATTGTGCACTTTATCGAGAAAGGTGTTGGTGTCTTTCAGATATGTGTTTTGCTTCTGTACCAATGGTTGTAAAAAGTGGTCAAGATACTTGGAGACCTTGCTGTATAAAGAGTTCCTGGCGGAGATTATCGGACGCCCCGGCGGGTTTTCCAAAGACTTATGAATCTTTGGCAGGCTGTAAATTAGGGGTACCTCAGGAAACTGTGTGGTGAGTGCCGCTTGTGTGCTTTCAGAAATGCTCCCTGCTAGAACAGCAGACTTTAGGGACTGCAACAGCTCCTCTTTAAACAGGCTGGTGGGGTCATGTGGTAACTTCCTGTATACATCGGGCATATTGAGTTGTCTGTACATTTCACCCAGATAGGTTTCAGTGTCCTGAATGACCAATGCACCCCCCTTATCGGCCGCCCGGATTACTATGGACTCATCTTTGCTCAGGGTCTGTAAAGCACTGAATTCTTCTTTGGACATATTTGAATATCTGTTCTGGTTTCCTGCTTTGTGTGCATTCATCACTTCTTGATCAAGCAGACGTGTGTAACTTTTAAGAGATGGGTTGAAAGATTGAGGTTCAAAATTAGATGTCTTTTTGACAGGTAACCTATTGGATTTGATGGTCTCCTCCTGTTGGGGAAAAAATTCTTTCAGTTTTAAATTGCGGTTGAATTTCCAAAGTTCTTTCTTCCATTCAAATGGGTCAAAAGGAGCAGTAGGAATAAAGGTTAACCCCCGGTTCAGCACTTTGGCTTCAATGGGGGAAATGTCACGCTTAGAGAGGTTCACTATTAAGTTTTCCTCTTGGTGGTGTTTTTCCCTTTTGCATTGGCCGCCTCGCCTTGTGCGCGCCCTACTTTTTTTATGGCGCGCGTGGTAACCCCTAAAGGGGGCTTCTTGTTGGATGATGCCAGTGTGCTATCTGTGTCACTATTAGATGTATTAGTCCCTCCCGACTGGTCACTGTCAAATCTGGTAGGGCGTCTTCTGTGTGGATACTTGATTCTGCCACCGCCTACTGATGTTCTCCCTGTGACCCAGGCATACACTCTTTCTTCCTGGTAGTCGGCATTGACTTTGGACAATTTTTCTTTTTTAAATTTGATCAGTTCTTTCTTATAATCCTCAGTCTGTGTCTTCAGTTTCTCCAACCATTTACCAGGGAGATCATCAATGAGTGTTTTTTTATGTGCCATTTCAAACGTACCTATTTGTTCTTGTATGTTCTTCATTTCCCTGGCAGATTCCTCAATGACCAGGAGGATAAGATCTAATGCACACTTGTTTAATACTGCTACCCAGCGTTTGCAAAATTCTACATTGTTGCGGCCAATTGTGGGCACGTTTTTTACTCTGAATCCACGAGGGATTTTCTTATTTTTATGATAATCGGTTAAAGTGACTCCGTGTAAATAGTAATCTATCTCCTTTTTCTTAAGTCTTAATAACGTGGAATACAGTTCCCCCGCTGACTCTTCCCCAGCAGTCTCTGTAAGTGAGTCTTTGAAATATAAAGCTTCAGCCTCAGAATCACTAAATGACAATACATCTCCTACTGTGAGACGCAGATTCATAAAGCCACTGCCATCGCTGTTAGAATTTGCAGCCATGATGCTTTAGTAATAATGGTGATAATGAAAACAACTAGTTTAGCCACAGTAATAACCAAAATACGTTAAGCAAAACAGTACGTGGAAGTACAGTTCAAGAAATGTCAATTTAAGGTATAGAATAACGGGTATTGGGTGCCTTACCACAAGAGAACCTGGGTACCCCTGTATAAATCCAGCAATTAAGTCGGCACTCACATAACTGACCAGCCTGTTACTTGGCTCGGGTGCCATCCATAGAGCTGTAAAACTCCAACATGCACACAACTGAGAAAGCGGCACTCACGAGTCCTTTTTGAGAGGAATAATTCAGACGAACAACGTCATAAGGTGTTCAACGTTTCAGTCTTTTCAGACTTTTTTCAAGAACTAGTGCACAAACAATGAATAAAAACCTTAAATAGTGTAGTCCGTCATGTGCGCCATGCCCCTCTTCCGGACGCCACCAGTCCCCTCTGTATCGCGTCATCTCTCGGCGCGCTTCCACTCCGCCACTCGCCGGCCGTGCCAGACGCTGCACCACGTCACAGACACTCCCGGCGGCCGGAACGCCCCGCATGACGCGCGTCATGCTGGGGACGGGAACACCTCCGGTAGCCATGGCAACCCATAGACAAACCTCCAACGCAAACAAGTGATACATGTGCAATAAAACATTATTACTGTGAAAAAATTAACAATAATTTCAAAAAATGTGATGCATGTGTAAAATGCATTGGGCTTGAACCAAATGCTGGTGTGTGTGTGTGCATGTAATTAAAACCGCTTGCACACTCCTAGCTAAGCATCGAGACAGTTGCCAGCGAGACAGTGACCTCTAGGAAAGTGCATACTTTTGAATTTCTGAGACCATCGCTTGTAACTGAAAGTAACCAATCTCCACATTCTGGTGCTACTTATCTTTATTCTGATTGGCTGCGATCTCACCATGGCCCTCATTCCGAGTTGATCGGTCGCAAGGCGAATTTAGCAGAGTTACACACGCTAAGCCTACGCCTACTGGGAGTGTATCTTAGCTTCTTAAAATTGCGACCGATGTATTCGCAATATTGCGATTACAAACTACTTTGCAGTTTCTGAGTAACTTCAACCTTACTCTGCCTGTGCGATCAGTTCAGTGCTTGTCGTTCCTGGTTTGACGTCACAAACACACCCAGCGTTCGCTCAGACACTCCCCCGTTTCTCCAGCCACTCCTGCGTTTTTTCCGGAAACAGTAGCGTTTTCATCCACACGCCCATAAAACGCCGTGTTTCCGCCCAGTAACACCCATTTCCTGTCAATCACATTACGAACGCCGGAGCGAGGAAAAAGCCGTGAGTAAAAATACTATCTTCATTGTTAAATTACTTGGCGCAGTCGCAGTGCGAATATTGCGCATGCGTACTAAGCGGATTTTCATTGCGATGCGATGAAAAATACCGACCGATCAACTCGGAATGAGGGCCCATATCTTTATATTATGACAAATGTAATAGCCTCCACCCTGCAGAAAGAGACACCTGTTTCATGATTCAGCTTTGAAATTTAAAGTAGCAATTACAGTATTTTAAAGGCGAAACCAACTTGGTTAAATTACATTTTCACTTTAAAACTTGTGGCTAAATATCCAAAATATCGGGAGGGAGACACAGCACCGCAGCAACACCGCACTTGCTCCTACCTCTCTCTGAGGCTGGCCCTCAGTCCCTACCCTGCAGCCTTCTAAACCTCATAAGGGGCATCACCAGCCACATTAAGCTTGGGGGCTCTGGAAACCCTCTGCCCTCTCCTTACCTGGCCTGCTGGGTGACACCTGGCTTGCGGATCCTGTCCGGTCGCTGGGGAGCCCCACTCGATGACCATCACGGTGCTGGCGTCGGCCCTCTCCCCCCCCCCCCCCTGCCTTGGGGGGCGACTGGGCTAAACAGAGTGCCTTCTTCCTGCCACATAAGGGCTCTATACAGGCTCCAACACCCCCCCAGGGTTAAATTTCATACATCTTGCTGAAGGTTTTTGATATTCCCCTTCTGTGCTGGACTTTTCTGTATTACAATATCACAAACCAGTGAGCGCCATCTCCTGGTCTCTGCCTGCAACTACGCCTGCTATATATATTCCAGTCTCCTATGTTATTACCTAGCAGAGAAATGTGCTGCTGACTGCCTATGGGCGCGACCATGGGGGTCTTGTTCTTGTGAATTCTCAATTCCTGTCTCGTGATGGATCACTAGCTATTTATGCTATTACTCTGATATGCCCTATGACCTCTCTTAATTCCGGGACTGTCACACATCATGCCTAAGTCCAAAGCCAAGAAAAATTCGTCTTCTGCGGAAATTTCCTCCTTTATTTCTAAAATGAAGCCTAGTTCCACCAAAATACCGGCCGTCCCACCGCCCGCCCCGGTTTCAGAATCTGAGGAAGATTCATCTGCCCCAGACCCCTCCATGAAAGATTGCATTTCCTCCATCCTGGCGGAGATGAAGTCGCTGAAACAAGCTTTTCACTCGGAGATCCATAAAGCCATCTCAGGGCTCAAGGCGGAAATATCTGATCTTGGGGCCCGCACTAATGACGCTGAACAAAAAATCGACGAAGTCATTGCTTTCCAGCAGGAACTGGAACACTCAGTCTACGTTATGCAGGAGGATATTTACTTGCTCCAAGACCAACAGGAAGACGCAGATAATCGCGCACGACGTAATAACTTGCGCATTAAACACATTCCGGAGTCGGTGGAACCAGCACAATTGGAAGATTTCCTCCTTAGATTTTTCCAACACCTCCTTCCGGACGTCCCGCGGGAACAGTTCCTCCTGGACAGGGCTCACCGGGCCTTGCGCCAAAAACCCTCGAATTCGTCCCCTCCAAGAGACGTAGTTCTACGATGTCATTACTTCAAAACCAAGGAAAAAATTCTAACAGCGGCCCGGAATAGAGACTTGTGTATATTTGACACCCACAAGCTAATGGTGTTTCAGGACTTATCCCCGACCACTCTTAAGAGGCGCTTCGACCTGCGGGAGTACACCCAAATCCTCAGGGAAAACCAAATTCGGTACAGATGGGGTTACCCTTTTGCCCTTATTGTGCAACTCGATGGGAAGAGACTGTTGGCACGTTCGAGGGAGGAGGCTCACCGGCTTCTTTCGCGACTCAACCTTTCCCCCCCGGAATCTGATAAACCTGACTCCACACGGGAAGCTCCAGTTCTTCAACGTACTCCAGTCTCACCCCTCCCGCAACGGGCGCCTCGACGCCTTTGGTTGACAGTCCCGGCAAAAACCTCTGTGAGACATGACCCTTCGTGAACATTTCTTCACAGCTGCACTGCCGGGTTACTATATGTTATTTTCTACTGTTATGTATACTAGCTTAGAGGTTTACGGGTTAATTTTTGCTACAGTGTTCATATATTTGAACATATGTTCTCTTTGTTCAGAAGAGTCAAAAATGGTTCATTACGGTTAATTGTTGTTATGTCCCCTCAGGTCGCCTCCCCCCATATATTTGGTCGGTGGGCCCCTTGATTCTCAGGGCCATACCCCCCACCGAGCTAGTATAGTCAGTTTTGAGCATAGGGGAGAACTCCTCTCCCTTAATACCCCATACGGGAGCTCAAACATCCAGACCCGTACGACACGTACAATGGGTCATTGGCTCGGTACGTTATATTTGTTCATTTCTTTTCATTTTGCACTGTTCTTTATGTTTCTATCCTCCTTTTTTCCTTTTCTCTCTCTACCCCCCACTCCTCTCCTCTTCTCTCCCCCGTCCCTCAGGGAGATCATTTATGGGCCCTTTGGGCCATTAGAGTTATGTTTCCACCTGTCCAATCATGTCTGTTAACATAATATCCTATAATGTGAAGGGTCTCAATAGTCCCCAAAAGAGGACCAAACTATTTCTCTTTTTGAAACAGGTGGGGGGAGATCTGGTATTCCTCCAGGAGACACATTTTAAAGGTACTTCCCACCCTGAATTACGTTCCAAACGCCACCCTGTCGCCATACACGCCTGCGATCACTCCAGGGGTCGCCATATTAATCCCCGCTCATCTACACTTAGAATCAGAAAAAATTGTTAGGGACAAGCGCGGAAGGTTCCTCATTATAGTAGGCAAGCTTAACAATGTCCCCATCACCTTGGTCAATATCTATGCCCCCAATGTCAATCAAGCCTCGTTTTTCGCAGCCTTAGATTCCAAAATTGCTCAGTGTAGGAAAGGTGACATTTTAATGGCAGGAGATTTCAACACTATTCTCCATCATAGTCTTGATCGCTCCAGCTCCCTGCCAACATCCCAGACCCATACACATACCCGCAACTCCCGAGCCCTGCAGTCCCTACTTAAAAATCACTTACTCTTCGATTCCTGGAGGGTTGTCGACCCCTTAGTTAAAGATTACACATTCTTTTCCCCAGTGCATAATCTATACACTAGAATTGACATGATTATGGTAGGAAGAGACCTCACTTCTCGAATCCAGAAATGCTGTATTCATCCAATTACGTGGTCTGACCATGCCCCGATATCCTTATCTTTGTCTGGGCTGGCCCGCACTCTTTCCCCCCCCTCTTGGTCCCTTAACGATGCCCTCCTCCAACAGACCGATGTGCCGCAACAAGTTACTCAGACATTGAATGATTACTTTAATGATAACCAAACCCCTGGTATATCGGACATGACCCTGTGGGAGGCGCATAAAGCGGTCCTTAGAGGCCATTTCATTCAGATCGCGGCCAGGCTCACCAAACAGCGCTCCCAAAAGATCTTAGAGCTCTCTGACCAACTCCACCTTCTGGAGGAGGTTCATAAGTCTTCTCTAAACCCTGCCGACTTAGACAAACTACTTAAAGTTAGGGGTGAACTTAATATGCTCTTGTCTCATAAGACTGAACAATGCCTTAGACGCCTCAACCAGATTTATTACGAAAAAGGGGATAAAGCAGACAAGATTTTGGCCAGGAAGTTGAGGGCTCAGATCTCCTCAAAAAATATCTTATCTATCCGCACCAAACAGGGAACACTAACACACGACCCCGACCGCATTCTGGGTGAATTCGAGGAATTTTATAAGCTATTATATAATATGGAGGCAGTCCCTTCGTCGTCCTCATCGAGATTCGAGGAGGGGATCAAATCCCTCTTAGATAAGTGTGACCTACCATCACTGAGCAGGTCGACAGTCTCTCAATTAGGCTCAGAAATAACTGTGGAAGAGTTAGATAACGCACTCAAAACTCAGAAATCTGGTAAAGCCCCTGGCCCTGACGGCATGTCAATTATGTATTACAAGAAATTTAAAGGGATTCTACTGCCCCATCTCTGTAGGCTCTTCAATGGCTTCCTCAAAGGTAACCCTCTATCACCCCGGGCTCTAGAGGCACGCATAGTTTTAATTCACAAACCTGGGAAGGACCCCAACTCCTGTGCTAGCTACCGCCCCATCTCTCTACTAAATAATGACATTAAAATCTTTGCCAAAATTCTCGCCCTGAGACTAAATTCAGTTCTCCCACGTCTGATCCATGCGGACCAGGTGGGCTTCATCCCAGGCCGACAAGCTAGGGACAATACCCGCAGAACCATTGACCTGGTCCACCTGGTCAATAAAGCTAAATTGCCCTCTGTCCTTCTCTCGCTTGATGCGGAGAAGGCTTTTGATAAAATACTTTGGCCTTTCATGTTCGCTACCTTGCGTAGGTTCGGCCTGGGAGGAAGCCTACTTCAGGGTATACAGGCACTCTACTCCAACCCTTCTGCCAGGGTCCGGGTTAATGGTAAAGACTCTTCCCTCTTCCAAATCAATAACGGTACGCGCCAGGGGTGCCCCCTATCTCCGTTAATTTTTGCCATGACCATCGAACCCTTGGCGTGCATGGTTAGGGCTAATCCTGATATTAAGGGCATCACTGTAGGCGATGAGGAGTTCAAACTGTCATTATTTGCAGACGATGTTCTGTTAACTCTGTCTTCACCTAATATTTCTATCCCCAACCTATTTAAAACCCTATCATTATATTCACATTATTCGGGATACCGTATTAACTATTCTAAATCGGAGGCCCTCCCTTTGCATCTCAATGAGGAAACCAGATCTCTCCTAGCTGCTAACTTTAATTTCGCCTGGCGCTCCAAAAAAATTAAATACCTAGGCGTGTTCATCACAAACTCCTACGACTCCCTATACTCAGAGAACTTCCCAGCCTTATTTAAGTGTATAGAGTCGGACCTTCGGGCGTGGGACAAGCAGATTATAGCCTGGTTCGGACGGATAGTCTCAGTAAAGATGAACATCCTACCCAGGCTCTTATACCTGATTCAAACAATTCCCACACGCATTCCCGCTGAGGCCTTAGGCCGAATGCAGAGACTCTTCCTAAAATTCATATGGTCAGGCAAGCCTCCTAGAATTAAGACCTCTACTTTGGTACGTGACCCACTAGCTGGAGGCAGAGGTTTGCCGGACATTCGCAAATATTATCACGCAACTCACCTAAGCCAGGATGTCGCCTGGTTTTCCCCAGCGCCCCATCTACCCTGGATTCGAATTGAGCGGCTAGCAGCCGGGGTTTCCACTTTGGTATCCCTACTAACGCCGACCAAGTCAGTCCAGACAAGGCAAACATGCCTCCCCCCCACTAAATTTACCTGCTCCCTGTGGTGTTTCTGCATTTGGCATTATGGTTTATCCGCTTTCCCCTCGCCCATTACTTCCATTTGGGACAATCAAGATTTCCCCCCTGGTTCCACCTTACGGTCCCACCCATGGTTCCACCTGAGCCCGCGCCCGGGACTGGTGTTTGACTTCATAGAGGGTTCCTCCTGGCGCTCCCTGCAGTCCCTACGGGACAAATATGATATCCCCCAACCTGTATTTTATGAGTATTTACAAATTCGTTCTTTCCTAAGCTCCCTCTCAAAATCCCAAGTCATACGTCAACTTACCCCCTTGGAACGTTTGTGTATTTATTCTCCTATGCGACAGGGTATTATCTCCATACTTTATGGCTTACTACGTTCTCTGAAAGCAGCGAACATACTTCCCCATGAGCGTAAATGGGAACAGGACCTTGGCCCACCCCCTGCAGAGGACTCATGGGAAATCATCAGGCAAAACGTAGCCCAGTCCTCAATTTCCTCCTTAGTGAAGGAAAATTCTTATAAAGTCTATACTAGATGGTATCGGGTCCCAGCAACACTGCATAAGATTTTTCCCGGGTCATCCCCATTATGTTGGCGCGGATGTGGCCAGACTGGAGACTTTAAGCACATCTGGTGGTCTTGCCCCAAAATATGCGCGTTTTGGACACAGGTGGAAACCCTCATTGGTTCCATTTTCCACTCGCGAGTAGTATTGGGCCCTTGGTCGGCCCTCCTGGGCCTACCTCTCCCCAACTTTGACATCCAGGCGAGTAACCTGGTACTCCAAATTCTACACGCCGCTAGATGTGTGATAGCTAAAAATTGGAAAAAAACCATTACCCCCCCTAGGAGCATGTTGATAGCCAAAATATGGCATATTTCCATGATGGAGAAAATCACGGCCTCTTTACGGGACAGGTCAGAGAAATATAGGAGAATATGGGACCCATGGTTCACCTATACTACGCCCTCTAATGCCGGAGTGTGACTCCCTCCGTCATATGGTTCTCAATAAGCAAAAGAAGTAATATACTGTCCACAGTTATAAATCTGGTAAAGAGTCCAGTTAGGAGGTGCTACCTCCCTTGACATGGTTTTACCCTGTATGTATGTTACTATGATGATCCCCCACTCTCCCCCACCCCCCCCCCGTCCCTTCTCCCCCTCTCTCTCTTATTCTCTTCTTTTCTTTTCTCCTTCTATCCTTCTCTTTATTTTTAAGTTAAACACAAAAAATTGCTGTCGATATATATATATATGGTTGCGATGATGTACTTCCCTGTTGATGCTACAATTGGTTATTCCCCACGGGATAACGTGTATGTAATTTTGAATATCTCATTTGGAGTCATCATCTCCTGTTTGTCTTGTACCAGCATATTCGACTTCTCTTCAATAAAAATATATTTAAAAAAAAAAAATATCCAAAATATCTGCACTTTCGGAACCTCAGTGGCTATTATATTTGGCCCATCATCAGGTAGACCTTCTTATTTTCATAGTCAGGAATAAGACACAAAACGACAATATGGATACAATATAAATATATATATATAAAATAGCAGTATGGCCGGCACTCCCCTTGCTGTCATAGCATCTGCTCCGGCGCCCTCCTTAGGACTGAATGTCCAATAATAGCAGGAAGAATAGGCGGCACTCCAGAGACTTTGTTAGCAGTGCTTCTTTTTAATGAAGTCGCATCCTACAATTGTTTCGGGCCTCCGCCCGTCGTCAGGGATGTACAACATAGTGAAAAAATACAATATATACCCTCACCAAGACCTTCCCCCATCAGTAAATGCAGTAACTCACCTCACCTGCGTACCTGGCCTCCGTTCAGTCCGCCACGCCGACTGCCGCCTTCACTCACTGTGCGGCTGCTTCCGTACAGCGGGCGACGTCATCAGGAGGTGCCCGCAGGGAGGAGAGTATCATACATCAATGGTTACCTTAGCAACCAACAAACATTACGTTAAAACATACAGAGCTCGCCTCGTATAACTAACCCAATCTCATATATCAATATAGATATATACCAGCGATCTACAGTATATGAAAAGAAAAAAATAAAATAAATAAACTAATACCAAAAAACATAAACGTAAAAACAAAATATGGGACACTGTCAGAAAAAGGTTGTTTACAAATCCCAAATATAGCATGTTATACAAAACAGTATAGGTGAGCAGCTTGGAAAGTCACATCAATGAGAGACTACTTAAAACATATAGACAAACACTGCACATATATAAATCAAGACCATATTATGGCATAATAAATAAACCTAATCTACAGAGGGACTACAGAAAACTGTGTAATCCATGTTGCTCATTTAACCCCCTAGGGGCCAATGTATCCAACCTGAAGATCCATCGGCTCTCAAGCTGGTGTAACATTTTGCCCCTATTGCCACCCCGTATGGATGCCGGAACATGATCAATTAATTTACTTCTAATACTAGCTATGTTGTGTGAGAACTGTACACAGTGGCGAGCCATTGGCTGGTCACTAGAACCAGTTTCCAAGGCTGCTCGTATTGCAGAACTGTGGTTGGCCATTCTTTCTTTAAACTGACATTCTGTCTTGCCCACGTAGTACAAACCACATGGGCAAGACAGAACATATACCACAAAACGTGAAGTACACGTGAGGGGAAAATTAATGGTGAATTTTTTGCCTGATCTAGAATGGCAGATGGAGTCTCCCACCAACATAGAATGACATGTAATGCATCCTATGCATCTGCAACACCCAGGTTTTCATGACAAGAAATGTGATTTGGGTTTTGATTTTGTTAGTTCTGTAACATCTAATTTTACCAACATATCTTTAAGGTTTTTCCCCCTGGAATATGCAGGCATAATCCGGGTACTGTATAGACCAGGTAGGTCCTTATCTGTACTGACAATAGTCCAGATCTCTTTGATTTCTTTACTAGTATTCCTACTTATATCAGTAAACCTATTCACCTAAGGAATCCTACACTGGTCATCCACAACCGAAATTTTACCCTTTAAGGAAACATCCCTAGGAATTTGACTCACCCTATGTTTTGTGTCCATTAGTAATTTATTATCATATCCCCTCTGTCAAACCCTAGATACCATCCCATCCAGAGCTTGATCAATTTTAGAGGGATCACTGGTGATCCGCCGCACTCTAAGCATCTGGGAATATGGCAATCCATATTTCAACGAGATTTGATATATGAGATTGGGTTAGTTATACGAGGCGAGCTCTGTATGTTTTAACGTAATGTTTGTTGGTTGCTTAGGTAACCATTGATGTATGACACTCTCCTCCCTGCGGGCACCTCCTGATGACGTCGCCCGCTGTACGGAAGCAGGCGCACAGTGAGGGATGGCGGCAGTCGGCATGGCGGACTGAACGGAGGCCAGGTACGCAGGTGAAGTGAGTTACTGCATTTACTGATGGGGGAAGGTCTTGGTGAGGGTATATATTGTATTTTTTCACTATGTTGTACATCCCTGATGACGGGCGGAGGCCCAAAACAATTGTAGGATGCAACTTCATTAAAAAGAAGCACTGCTAACAAAGTCTCTGGAGTGCCGCCTATTCTTCCTGCTATATATATATATATATATATATATATATATATAATATATTCATTCTTAAATACAGTGAAATGTCAATTTAAGATTCTCCAATTTTACACTGTCATGAAATCTGTTTTTATGGCCCCTCATTTATATAAATCTGTGATCCCCGGGTAACTGATTTGTCTGTGTCCTTACAGCGAACGAAGGCTCCGCCCACTGCGCTCTCTCCCATATAGATAAATAGATGCTACATGCAGAGCAGTTGAAATAGAGGGGGGTCCAAAATTGGACTTTACCTGAAACCCTAGCACCAGAACTGGGTTATATGAGGTCTTTATTTCAGCCATGTAATACATCAGAATATAGTCACTGACATGAATGCTGCCACATATTTATATGATAATGGGGCAGATGTGATACTGGCGGGGATTCAAGTAAGAAAATCCAGGGCCCCAACCACAAAATTGCATATAGAAAATGCATTGGTCTGTTTGTGTGTCTGTTGGTCTGCTCTGTCTGTGAGGTCATGCTGTGATGTCATAATGGTAACAACTGCCTATACAAGTGTAGAGATGTGCCCTGTGGGCACATCAGTGGTGCTGTCCCTGGCTGGGGACAGCGCTGGGGCAGCTTGTCTGTCCCCAGCGCTGGGTGCGTGGCGGCGGCGGGTGTCCGGTGCAGGGATTACCCTTTTCCCTGCACCGGACCAGAGGCTGCGGAGAGATTCAGCATCTGCTGTAACAAGCCAGTGACGGGAATCAGCGGACGCAGGTGAGAACAGTACCTCTTATATGAGAAATTTGGAACTAGCACAAGTTATCTCTACATAAAAGTTGGGACTCTCTCTTACCAGTGCTTATATACATTTTCTGGAGGACATTTGCACTTTATACTGCATAATAATGGACGGCAGTACCATGTTTAAATATGAGTGATCACAGCTGAATTTATGTACAGTTATATACAATCAGAAGTATTGTGGTTACATTTTATCTGGTTATTATTGGCTTAACTGTTTTGTATTGTGTTAAACTTTATTAAACATTAGAAATACATTCTTTATCTATATACCATCAGCGCTCCTTTATGTTTCTATTGAAACTTGAACAACTTCTAACACACAATTAAACTGGGAATCAGATTTAGGCAGAACACTGTCCCCGACTGAATGGAGAAATGTCTTTTTAGTATCCCACTCCATGTCCCAGTGTCTGAATCACACCGAGATGCACATAAAACTAATCCACAGACTATATTTGGCCTCTGACCGATTGCACAGATTTTGGCTCTCTTGTAGCAACAAATGTTGGAGACTATGCGGGTCTCTAGGGCATATTTTCCACATATTTTGGTCCTGCCCGCAAATTCTTAAATACTGGTCTGAAGTCTTTGACTCAATCAACAGAGTTCTTAATACTCACCTTACCCCGGACCCAACCCTGGCGTTACTGCACATAGTCCCCTCTTCTGTCGTATACCCCCCCCTCCCCAGCAGATATGTCTTGGGTCACATTTTGATTGCTGCTTGCACTACCTTGGCCCAGCTCTGGAAACAACCTACACCCCCCGTTCTGCTAAAAGTTATTTATAAAACGCATCACCATTTCCTCATGGAGACTGACCATATCCCCCACCCTGACAACACCACCTCCCCCAGGAGGGGTTGGACCCTGTGGCATCAGTATGTTACCGTTGGGGAGGGATCCCGTTACTTTCAAATCCCATCCTCAACCGACCCACCACATTGTAATTTAATTGAACAACCGGTTAGTGAACAATGAGTTGAAATGCCTACCTACTGGGAAACCTTCAACAAACATTGTAGAATTCCACCATTTCCTTCTTAACCCAGGCTATCACTAGGTTCTCTATACATCCTCGCCTCCTCTCTTTTTCTCTTTAACACCCTCTGCCTACTGTGCTGAAATTTAAGTTTCATGATTCATGATTTCTAATATAACAAGTATACCTACCAGGTGTAATCTGTATCCTTTCCCCTTAGATATCTTTTTTGACTTCTTCCCAGTTTCTATGAGTACATGCACTTTGGATCCACTGGATGCTCCCTACCCCCCTCCTCTCCGGTACCCTCCCCTTTTTTATTTATTTTTATTTTAACCTCTATATTAAGATGTATGATGTACTATTCGTCCCCTCTTTTTCCATTTTGTACCCCACAAAAACTTATTGAAGTTAAAAGAAAAAAAAAAAACTTGTTGCTAAATATCCAAAATATCTGCACTTTCGGAACCTCAGTGGCTATTATATTTGGCCCATCATCAGGTAGACCTTCTTATTTTCATAGTTCCGGAATAAGACACAAAACGACAATATGGATACAATATATATATACCGTATATACTCGAGTATAAGTCGACCCGAATATAAGCCGAGGCACCTAATTTTACCACAAAAAACTGGGAAAAATTACTGACTCGAGTATAAGCCTAGGGTGGGAAATGCACGGTGCCAGGGGTTTTCATGCTCAGGGTGTCATGCTCGTTGCCAGGGGTTTCATGCGGTAGGTGTTATGCTTGTTGCCAGGGGGTAATGCTTGTTGCTAGGGTTGTACCCCCAGTGCCACATATACCCCCAGTGACAGATATCCCCCCACAGTGCCAGATAAAAACATGCCCCTTCTTTGCCCCCAGTAGTTGTGCCACCTCTTTCATTGCCCCCAGTAGTTATGCCCTCTCTTTCTTTGCCCCCAGTAGTTGTGCCCCCTCTTTCATTGCCCCCAGTAGTTATGACCCCTCTTTCTTTGCCCCCAGTAGTTGTGCCCCCTTTCTTTGCCCCCAGTAGTTGTGCCCCCTCTTTCTTTGCCCCCTGTTGCTGTGCCCCCGACGCCGCTTACAAACACACAAACACACACAAAAACAATACTTACCACTGCCCCGCTCCTGCTTCCCGACTTCTTCTGCTGCTGCGCTGCTCCGCTCCATCTGTCCGCCCGCTCCGTCTGTCCGCCGCTCCGTCTGGCCGCCCGCTCCGGCGCCCGCTTCCCGGCACCCGATCATCTCTATGGGAGAGACATCATGAGGTCTCTCCCATAGCAACACCGCACAGACACTAGAGGTCAATAATGACCTCTAGTGTCTGTCCCTGGAGCCGGCTGCAGCGGACACCCACACAGCCCACAGCGTCTGCTGCAGCCATTGACTCGAGTATAAGCCGAGGGGGGCTTTTTCAGCATAGAAAAATGTGCTGAAAAAGTCGGCTTATACTCGAGTATATACGGTATATATATTCATTCTTAAATACAGCGAAATGTCAATTTAAGATTCTCCAATTTTACACTGTCTTGAAATCTGTTTTTATGGCCCCTCATTTATATAAATCTGTGATCCCCGGGTAGCTGATTTGTCTGTGTCCTTACAGCGAACGAAGGCTCCGCCTACTGCGCTCTCTCCCATATAGATAAATAGATGCTACATGCAGAGCAGTTGAAATAGAGGGGGGTCCAAAATTGGACTTTACCTGAAACCCTAGCACCAGAACTGGGTTATATGAGGTCTTTATTTCAGCCATGTAATACATCAGAATATAGTCACTGACATGAATGCTGCCACATATTTATATGATAATGGGGCAGATGTGATACTGGCGGGGATTCAAGTAAGAAAATCCAGGGCCCCAACCACAAAATTGCATATAGAAAATGCATTGGTCTGTTTGTGTGTCTGTTGGTCTGCTCTGTCTGCGAGGTCATGCTGTGATGTCATAATGGTAACAACTGCCTATACAAGGACTTTGCTGTTGCTATCCTGTCTCATAGTCCTGCAGAGCCCTGGCAACACACAGCTCACCAGCAGTAGGCGATATCACCGGAAAAGCTATTCACATAAGGTTAGTGACTGGACAAATATAAGGCTGCTCACTTGGCAGGTCATGCTAGGCGCATTAGCTTCATCATTTTTTCAATTCACTTTGCCTGAGGCTGAGTAACTCTGGGCTAATAGAAAGTGGAAGGGAAGGACAATGTTTTCTTCATTATTTCAATTCAGAGAGGAAGAAAACAATGGTCAGCGCTTGTCCTTACCCCTGCAGGTCAGCGAAACTATAGCAAGGTAATACTTTATATTTTGGTCAAAATATTTAAGGTTGCACCCTGATGTCCAGGCTCCGCAATTCATGTAGTGTGAACTATTTGGCCTGTTAGCGGCACATCTTTCTTAACACTACTTCGTGACTGATTGCCGTGTAGGTTAGCAAATCACTGCCCAATACAGGGAACAGTTTCTATACCTCCCACGTATGCAAATTGGGATGGAGAGTTAACCCTAGTGGTTTAAATTCACAGATTTTCTTTGAAGTTTGTCCTTTAAGAAACCGCTCACTTTATACACCACACATTGGGCTTAATTCAGATGCACTCGCAAAATCCTATTGGGCCTTATTTAGAGGTGGGGGCTAGGCCGATTTCGTCCATCAGCGCATGCGCTGCATTCCAGGAAGGATGCAAATGCAATTTGATTGACAGGCAATGGGCGTTCGGGAGCGGCGATGCAGCATTGGGGGGAGTAGGAAACACAGGCGTGTCATGGCCATTTTTTGGGGTAGACTGAATACGTAGCTGGCATTTCCTGGCATTACTCTGCTGCGTATGCAGAGGGACGTCCCCTATTTGAGCTCCTGTGATGCGATCGCAATGTAAATGCGATCACAATGCTGGGCAGCGCCATACATGTTGGGCAGTCCTGTGTACAACTCTGAATCAGACCATTGGACAGCGGCTCTCTTGAGTTCTTAAAGCCTCTACAACTTGGTTTATTATCCCACTTGAAGAAGCAATTGCGACACAAATTAGTTTTGTCAGACATATGTTTGTCCTGAGCTGTGCTTAACTACTTGTATTTCTGCAACTGAGTTCTTGAATAGGGAGCTCTATGGCTGGTATCTAAACGGGATGCGATTAACTTACCAGCTGTCGAGATTCCAGTGGGCAGGATACTGACGCCGGAATCCCGACAGCCGGGGAAATGCCTGTGTACGGAATCCCGACACAAGCCCGGTATTCGCACTTGGGTGGTGGTCCATACCACCACCCAAAGGGGAATAAAATCGGGCTCAAAGCACGGCGAGCATAGAGACACAGCGAGGGGACTCACTGCTCTCGCTGCCAGGATTACGGTGTCGTCTCCTGGCTGCCGGGATCCAATACCGAATCCATCTAAACGTTTTAATCTATGGTGGTGTGAAACATGATCTTTCAGGTTTGTGTGAGACCCCTTTCGTGGTGCCACATATAAATACATTTAATACAGTTTATTAACAAATATTACTATGACTTTTAATGCTTATTGTATTATGTACTGTAAATATATAAGTAAAAGCAGCCACCTATATTTATTTTGCATTAGTGGCAGTGGACCCTGAAGGAGGCTTTAGCAGGCAGCGCGTGGGTAATACAGATAGACAGGATCTCGTGTTGCGGACAGAAGACATCCGGCCACCGGAAGAAAAAGGATACACTGACCGTTGGAAAGAAGTCACCAGAGAGAGAGCCGAAGACAGAATGACATCCACTGCACACACAGTGCTTCTCTAGGAATGGATTTTGTGGAGCCCGGGTGGGAGCCTAGGTGACTTTGTGGTAAATCTGGGTGAGAGGCGGCGGGGACAGGTGGGGTGGCTGGGCAGGGTAAGAATCGGTGGGGACAAGTGTGGTGGCTGGGCAAGCTTTGAGGCATCGGGGACAGGGGTGCCTGGGCAGGGTTTGAGGCATCAAGGCCAGGTGGGGTTGCTGGGCAGGGTGAGAGGTGGTGGGGCCAGGTGGGGTGGCTGGGCAAGGTTTGAGGTGTCGGGGACAGGGGTGGCTGGGCAGGGTTTGAGGCGTCAAGGCCAGGTGGGGTTGCTGGGCAGGGTGAGAGGCGGCGGGGCCAGGTGGGGTTGCTGGGCAGGGTGAGAGGCGGCGGGGCCAGGTGGGGTGGCTGGGCAAGGTTTGAGGCGTCGGGGACAGGGGTGGCTGGGCAGGGTTTGAGGCGTCGAGGACAGGTGGGGTTACTGGGCAGGGTGAGAGGCGGCGGGGCCAGGTGGGGTTGCTGGGCAGGGTGAGAGGCGGCGGGGCCAGGTGGGGTTGCTGGGCAAGGTTTGAGGCGTCGGGGACAGGGGTGGCTGGGCAAGGTTTGAGGCGTCGAAGCCAGGTGGGGTTGCTGGGTAAGGTGTGAGGCATCGGGGACAGGGGTGGCTGGGCAAGGTTTGAGGCGTCGAAGCCAGGTGGGGTTGCTGGGCAGGGTCAGAGGCGGCGGGGTCAGGTGGGGTGGCTGGGCAGGGTGAGAGGCGGCAGAGACATGGGTGGCTGGGCAGGGTTTGAGGCAGCGGGGACAGGTGGGGTGGCTGAATAGGGTAAGAGGCAGTGGGGGACAAGTGAGGTGGCTGGGCAGGGTTTGAGGCGGCGGTGACAGGTGGGGTTGCTGGGCAGGGTTAGAGGTAGCGAGGCCAGGTGGGGTGGCTGGGCAGGGTAAGAGGCGGCGAGGCCAGGTGGGGTTGCTGGGCAGGATGAGAGGCGGCGGGGCCAGGTGGGGTGGCTGGGCAGGGTGAGAGGCAACAGAGACAGGTGAATCACGTCATATTGGCATAATGAGGAAAAGTGCCAATGCCTACCACCCATCAATGACATCCTGCAGTAACTTCATCCACCAAGCCAGGCTTTAAAAGTAAGTGTTTATGTGTATTTGACCTGTGTGTGTTTGCCTGTATATGTATGTATCTATGGTATGTGTTCTTTGTGTGAGTGTGTATATGTATGATTATATGTTCTATGTGTGTGTATACAGTATCTATGTATTCTATGGGGGTGATTCAGATCTGATCGCTAGGCTGCTAAAATTGCAACCTAGCAATCAGTCAATCGCCGCCCAAGGGGAGTTTATATTCGCCGCGCAAGTGTGTGTACGCCGAGCTGCTAAAACCGCCCTCAGTCAGCTGCAAATCCATTCACACCTCACTCACCAGTGCCTGGTTTTTACATGTGTGTACAGTCCCTGCGCAGCTCAGGATATACTCCTACAGGACGATCAGAACGGGTTGATCGGGGCCGGAGCTGATGTCAGACACCCTTCCTGAAAATGCTCGGGTACGCCTGCATTTTACCTGACACTCCGTGAAAACGGCCAGTTACCACCCACAAACGTCTTCCTCCTGTCAATCAGCATGCGAATGGCTGTGCGATTAGAATTTTCACACCAGCCTGACGCTGACCGGCAATGCCTGTTTGCCGACACGCGTGCTCATTGGGGTGGTATTCATGTGACCGGCGGTCAGCTGACCGACAGTCACATGACCTCTTCCACCACCCCGACGGCTCACTATCCCGATGGTCGGCATGCCGACCAACAGGGACTATTTCCACTCGTGGGTGTCCACAACACCCATAGAGTGGGAACAGAACCCGTGGCGACTGCAGGTCACCACCGAGCCCGCATCGTGGCGAGCGCAGCGAGCCTGCAATGGGCTTGCTGCACTCGCCCCTCCCCGCCGGTATGCTACCGGGATATGCTGCGTCGGTAAGCTGACCGGCGGTCTCCTGACCGCCGGCCAGCCGTACTACACCCGCTCATTGTGGTGCATACGAAGTTAATGCCTGATCGCCCACTGTGCGAAAACGCACAGCAGCAATCAGGTCTGAATCAGGCCCAATATGCGTGTTTATCTATGTATGTGTTCTGTATGTGTGTGTGTGTGTATGTGTGTGTTCCGTGTGTGTGTGTATATGTATGTGTTCTATGTATGTGTTAATATGTGTTTGTGTATGTGTTCTGTGTGCTTTTGTGTGTATGAGTTGTATGTAACATGTATGTGTGTATGTTTTATATATTATTTTAATAAAATGAATAATAATAATTGTATTTATCCTTAGACTCCGCGCCATGACACTGCCAGAGACAACACTGTCTGCACTGATGGACGGAATCCTTCCTGCCTCTCACCCACGTGACACATCCATGGGAAATGCTCTTCTATCTTTATTTATATTATTTTCTCTTATATAATAAAGTCTTACAGTACAGAACATCATTGTGGGAGCTGTCATGTTCTGCTGCCTTACATGAAACACAATTTACACTGTTATAATCTAGCGGGATGCAACTGAAACCTCGGCGGTCAGGAGACCGACTCCGGAATTCCGACTGCCCGTGAAATGCCGACCGCCGGCCCGTATTTCCACGCCATCACACGAGGGGGAATAAAATAGTGTGGCGAGTGAATACCACCGCAGGCATCTGGACCCCCCACTCCACTAACCCCACAGATGTAGGGGTACATTATATTGTATTAGACTATGAGGTTACAAAGGAGTACATTATACTGTGTTAGACTATGAGATTACAGAGGGGTACATTATATTGTGTTAGAATGTAAGTATACACTCTCCGCCACTGACTGTCACCCCCCGCATGCAGCCATCACAAATACACTCACCACCCACTACTGCCGCCACTGTCACCCCCCCACATGCCGCCGCCCATTGACTGTCACCACCACATGCCCCCCCCCTTACACACACCTGATATGTTGCATGCCGGGTCGCCTCAGGCTCCCTGCAGCAGCTGCGGGCACATTGTCCAGGAAGCGGTGACTGGCTGTGCTGTGGACGCCGATGAGAGGTGAGCTTAGAGGCACAATGGGTAGGCTGGGACACAGGAGCTGCGGTGCTCTGGAGGGGAATGCGGTAGTTGAGAGACCCACAGGAGGTATCTGAAAAGATCTCTTTCTTGCACAAGCTGCCATGTAAAAGGCCACTTGTGCAGAGATTTGGGGGGTCTGTCCGCCATCTCAGGATGGCTAACAGTTTCATGTTCAAACTCCGCAAAAAATGCTTTTCCAGAGTGTGATGAATGTCACAATTTCTACATCCCCTGGGGAGTGTAGAAATTGTGACATTTAAAGGATAATGAATATGCCCCATAGAATTTAATGGCAGATAAGAATCATTTGGCCAATTTAGTCTGCCAGTGTATATACACACACTTTCACACCAGGATTAATTTTGTTTCCTCCGGGTACTCCAGTTTCCTCCCAAACAAAAAAATATACCACTGGCATCCGCCACTCCGACGCGACAACCCTCCGAAAGTGATTATACTCATCACAGCCAGGGATCGGAGCTCCTGGAGGCTTGCTGGTCATCAGTGCTCCCTCCACTCCTTTGGGGCCAGGGCCATATAATTAGTGAGCTGCATTAACCATTACTTATAATGAGTTAGTTTGCTGTATAATTCTGTGATGTCATCACATGGCCTTGTGATGTCATAAAGGAGTCTTTGCCCTCCTGGATGATAGCTGAGGATACTGTGACCGCTTGCACACTCCTAGCTAAGCATCGAGACAGTTGCCAGCGAGACAGTGACCTCTTGGAAAGTGCATACTTTTGAATTTCTGAGACCATCGCTTGTAACTGTAAGTAACCAATCTCCACATTCTGGTGCTACTTATCTTTATTCTGATTGGCTGCGATCTCACCATATCTTTATATTATGACAAATGTAATAGCCTCCACCCTGCAGAAAGAGACACGTTTCATGATTCAGCTTTGAAATTTAAAGTAGCAATTACAGTATTTTAAAGGCGAAACCAACTTGGTTAAAATAGGATTTTAATACCTACCGGTAAATCCTTTTCTCCTAGTCCGTAGAGGATGCTGGGGACTCCAAAAGGACCATGGGATATAGACGGGATCCGCAGGAGACATGGGCACACTATAAGACTTTGAATGGGTGTGAACTGGCTCCTCCCTCTATGCCCCTCCTCCAGACCTCAGTTATAGGAACTGTGCCCAGGAAGACTGACATTTGAGGAAAAGGATTTTTGTTACACTAAGGGTGAGATACATACCAGCTCACACCACAACACACCGTACAACTGGATTACCAGGAAAACCAGAGAACAGTATGAACGAAAAACAGCAACAAGCTGAACATAACCGATACACAACCTTCGTGTAACCGTTAACAACAATACAACTGCAAGTAACAGTCCGCACTGGGATGGGCGCACAGCATCCTCTACGGACTAGGAGAAAAGGATTTACCGGTAGGTATTAAAATCCTATTTTCTCTTACGTCCTAGAGGATGCTGGGGACTCCAAAAGGAGCATGGGGTCTATACCAAAGCTCCAGACCAGGCGGGAGAGTGCGGACGACTCTGCAGCACCGACTGAGCAAACATGAGGTCCTCATCAGCCAGGGTATCAAACTTGTAGAACTTAGCAAAAGTGTTTGAACCCGACCACGTAGCTGCTCGGCAAAGTTGAAGTGCCGAGACCCCTCGGGCAGCCGCCCAAGATGAGTCCACCTTCCTGGTAGAATGGACCTTTACTGACTTCGGCAACGGCAATCCAGCCATAGAATGAGCCTGTTGGATCGTATTACAAATCCAGCGTGCAATAGTCTGCTTGGAAGCAGGATTTCCAATCTTATTGGAAGCATACAGGACAAACAGAGCCTCCGTTTTCCTAACAAGAGCCGTTCTGGCGACATAAATTTTCAACGCTCTCACGACATCGAGAGATTTTGGCACCGCCACGGCATCCATAGCCACAGGCACCACAATAGCTTGATTTATGTGAAACGAAGAAACCACCTTCGGCAGAAAGTGTTGACGAGTCCTCAATTCCGCTCTATCCACATGGAAAATCAAATATGGGCTCTTGTGAGACAAAGCCGCCAATTCTGACACCCGTCTGGCGGACGCCAAGGCTAAAAGCATGACCACTTTCCAAGTGAGAAATTTCAACTCAACCTTTCGCAAAGGTTCAACCCCCGTGAGACATAAGAAATTGTAACACCACGTCAAGATCCCCCGGTGCCACGGGTGGCACAAACGGAGGATGGATATGCAGCACTCCCTTCATGAAAGTCTGAACTTCAGGAAGGACGGCCAATTATTTTTGAAAGAAAATAGATAAAGCTGAAATCTGCACTTTGATGGAACCTAACTTCAGGCCTGCATCCACGCCTGCCTGCAAAAAATGGAGGAAACGACCCAGCTGAAACTCCTCCGCAGGAGCTTTCTTGGCTTCACACCACAACACATATTTTCTCCAAATACGGTGATAATGCTTCGCCGTGACCTCCTTTCTAGCCTTAAGGAGAGTGGGGATGACTTCCCCAGGAATACCCTTTCGAGCTAGGATTTGGCGTTCAACCTCCACGCCGTCAAACGCAGCTGCGGTAAGTCTTGAAATACGCATGGCCCCTGCAGTAACAGGTCCTCTCTGAGAGGAAGCGGCCAAGGATCTTCTATGAGCAATTTCCGAAGATCCGGATACCAGGCCCTCCGTGGCCAATCTGGAACGACGAGTACTGCCGGAACCCTTGTTCGTCTTATGATCCTCAACACTTTTGGAATGAGAGGAAGTGGAGGGAAAACATATACCGACTGAAACACCCACGGAGTTACCAGGGCGTCCACTGCACTGGCTTGGGGGTCCCTTGACCTGGAACAATACCTCGGAAGCTTCTTGTTGAAGCGCGACGCCATCATGTCTATTTGAGGAATTTCCCAACGCCTTGTCACTTCTGCAAATACCTCTTGATGAAGAGCCCCCTCTCCTGGATGGAGATCGTGTCTGCTGAGGAAACCTGCTTCCCAGTTGTCCACGCCCGGAAGGAAGACTGCTGACAGAGCGCTCACGTGCTTTTCCGCTCAGAGGAGAACTCTTGTGGTCTCCGCCATCACCGCTCTGCTCTTTGTTCCGCCCTGATGGTTTACGTACGCTACCGCTGTTACGTTGTCCGACTGAATCAGGACAGGTAGACCTCGAAGCAGGTGTTCCACTTGCAGAAGGCCATTGTAGATGACTCTTAACTCCAGAACGTTTATGTGGAGACGAGTTTCCTGGCTTGACCATTTTCCCGGGAAACTTCTTCCTTGTGTGACTGCTCCCCAGCCTCGGAGACTTGCATCCGTGGTCAGCAGGACCCAATCCTGGATTCCGAACCTGCGTCCCTCTAGAAGGTGAGAACTTTGCAGCCACCACAGGAGAGAAATTCTGGTCCTGGAAGATAGACTTATTTTCCGGTGCATGTGCAGGGAAGACCCCGGACCATTTGTCCAGCAGGTCCCACTGAAAAACCCGGGCATGAAACCTGCCAAACGGAATGACTTTGTACGCCGCAACCATCTTCCCTAGCACTCGAGTGCATTGATGAATCGACACTCTTGCCGGTTTCAGAATCTCCTTGACCATGCATTGGATTTCCAGAGCTTTTTCTGCTGGAAGAAACACTCTCTGCAGTTCCGTGTCCAGAATCATGCCCAAGAAAGGCAGCCGAGTTGTCGGAATCAACTGAGACTTTGTCAAATTTAGAATCCAACCATGATGTTGCAGAACCGTCAGGGAGAGTTCCACATTTCTTAGCAACTGCTCCTTCAATCTCGCCTTTATCAGGAGATCGTCCAAGTACGGGATAATTGTGACACCTTGCTTGCGTAGGAGTACCATCATTTCCGCCATCACTTTGGTGAAGACCCTCGGGGCCGTGGAAAGCCCAAACGGCAACGTCTGACATTGGTAATGATAATCCTGCACCGCAAATCTCAGGAAAGCTTGATGTGGAGGATATATCGGGGCGTGTAAGTAGGCATCTTTTATATCGACTGACGTCATAAAATCCCCCCCTTCCAGACTGGAGATCACTGCTCGAAGAGATTCCATCTTCAACTTGAAAGTTTTCAAATACAGATTGACAGATTGAGGGATTTTAGGTTCAGGATCGGTCTGACCGAGCCGTCCGGCTTTGGTACGACAAAGAGGCTCGAATAAAACCCTTCTCCCCGTTGGGACGGGGGTACCAGGACAATGACACTCTGTTGACACAGCTTTTGTATCGCAGCACTCACTACTTCCCTTTCTGGGATAGAAACTGGCAAGGCTGATTTGAAAAATCGGTGGGGGGGCACCTCCTGAAACTCCAGTTTGTACCCTTGGGACACTATGGGGTATATTTACTAAGATTCGTAATTTTTCGGAAAAAGGTCAAAGTTCAATCACGAATGACATCGACAGTGTAAAATTGCAACTTTTTGAATTTATTACGACTAATTTACTAAGCTGCCGTATTTTGCCTTTTCGGGTTTTCCGATGTCGATGTCATTCGTTTTTTTTTTCAGTTTTTTACGGCAGTGATTAGCAAAACACTGCCGACTTTTTCAAAATGAATCTCGGCCGGATCTGTGTGATCCGTGCTGGGGTTCATTTTTTTTTTTTTCCAATAAACACTGTAAAACTTAAAAACAAATTGCGTGGGGTCCCCCCTCCTAAGCATAACCAGCCTCGGGCTCTTTGAGCCGATCCTGGTTGCAGAAATATGGGGAAAAAATTGACAGGGGTTCCCCCATATTTAAGCAACCAGCATCGGGCTCTGCGCCTGGTCCTGGTTCCAAAAATACGGGGGACAAAAAGAGTAGGGGTCCCCCGTATTTTTAAAACCAGCACCGGGCTCCACTAGCTGGACAGATAATGCCACAGCCGGGGGTCACTTTTATATAGTGCCCTGCGGCCGTGGCATCAAAAATCCAACTAGTCACCCCTGGCCGGGGTACCCTGGGGGAGTGGGGACCCCTTCAATCAAGGGGTCCCCCCCCCAGCCACCCAAGGGCCAGGGGTGAAGCCCGAGGCTGTCCCCCCCATCCAATTGGCTGCGGATGGGGGGCTGATAGCCTTTTGTGAAAATGACAAGATATTGTTTTTAGTAGCAGTACTACAAGGCCCAGCAAGCCTCCCCCGCATGCTGGTACTTGGAGAACCACAAGTACCAGCATGCGGCGGAAAAACGGGCCCGCTGGTACCTGTAGTACTACTACTAAAAAAATACCCAAAAAAAGACAAGACACACACACCTTGAAAGTAAAGTTTTATTACATACATCCACACAAACATACATACATACTTACCTTATGTTCACACGAGGGTCGGTCCTCTTCTCCAGTAGAATCCATGGGGTACATGTTGAATAAATTCTACTCACCAGATCCAGGGTCCCAGGCTCCTCGGAGAATCCTTTTGTAATCCACGTACTTGATTAAAAAAAAAAACGGACACCCGAGCCACGCACTGAAAGGGGACCCATGTTTGCACATGGGCCCCCTTTCCCCGAATGCCAGAAACCCACTCTGACTGATGTCTAAGTGGGTTTCTTCAGCCAATCAGGGAGCGCCACGTTGTAGCACCCTCCTGATCGGCTGTGTGCTCCTGTACTGACTGACAGGCAGCACGCGGCAGTGTTACAATGTAGCGCCTATGCGCTCCATTGTAACCAATGGTGGGAACTTTCTGCCCTGCGGTTGACCGAAAGTGACCTCACCGCTGAGCAGAAAGTTCCCACCATTGGTTACAATGGAGCGCATAGGCGCTACATTGTAACACTGCCGCGTGCTGCCTGTCAGTCAGTACAGGAGCACACAGCCGATCAGGAGGGTGCTACAACGTGGCGCTCCCTGATTGGCTGAAGAAACCCACTTAGACATCAGTCAGAGTGGGTTTCTGGCATTCGGGGAAAGGGGGCCCATGTGCAAACATGGGTCCCCTTTCAGTGCGTGGCTCGGGTGTCCGTTTTTTTTTTTTTAATCAAGTACGTGGATTACAAAAGGATTCTCCGAGGAGCCTGGGACCCTGGATCTGGTGAGTAGAATTTATTCAACAGGTACCCCATGGATTCTACTGGAGAAGAGGACCGACCCTCGTGTGAACATAAGGTAAGTATGTATGTATGTTTGTGTGGATGTATGTAATAAAACTTTACTTTCAAGGTGTGTGTGTCTTGTCTTTTTTTGGGTATTTTTAAAGTAGTAGTACTACAGGTACCAGTGGGCCCGTTTTTCCGCCGCATGCTGGTACTTGTGGTTCTCCAAGTACCAGCATGCGGGGGAGGCTTGCTGGGCCTTGTAGTACTGCTACTAAAAACAATATCTTGTCATTTTCACAAAAGGCTATCAGCCCCCCATCCGCAGCCAATTGGATGGGGGGGGGACAGCCTCGGGCTTCACCCCTGGCCCTTGGGTGGCTGGGGGGGGGGGGGACCCCTTGATTGAAGGGGTCCCCACTCCCCCAGGGTACCCCGGCCAGGGGTGACTAGTTGGATTTTTGATGCCACGGCCGCAGGGCACTATATAAAAGTGACCCCCGGCTGTGGCATTATCTGTCCAGCTAGTGGAGCCCGGTGCTGGTTTTAAAAATACGGGGGACCCCTACTCTTTTTGTCCCCCGTATTTTTGGAACCAGGACCAGGCGCAGAGCCCGATGCTGGTTGCTTAAATATGGGGGAACCCCTGTCAATTTTTTACCCATATTTCTGCAACCAGGATCGGCTCAAAGAGCCCGAGGCTGGTTATGCTTAGGAGGGGGGACCCCACGCAATTTTTTTAAAGAAAATAACCACTTTCCCACCCCTTCCCACTGATATACATGCACGGATCTCATGGATCCCTGCATGCCTATACAATCACGGATTAAAAAAGCAGGTCTGTTTTTTTTTAGCACTTTTTTACGAGTTGTAATTTTTCACGGCAGTGTTTGTTTGTTTTTTGCTTTGCACTTCTTAGTAAATTACCGAGATTCATAGTTAAACAGCCGCGTTTTGACCGATGGTGTATTCATTCGTAATTTTTTTGTTGGACTTCCAAAAAATTACGAATGCCCTCATCACTGCCGTGATTATTGCTTAGTAAATTACCGAGATGACACTTTGATGAAAAAACGGCATCTCGGTCAAAATCGGGACCTTAGTAAATATACCCCTATGTCTAATACCCAAGGATCTAGGCCGAGTGACACCAGACCTGACTGAAGAGTCTGAGACGCACCCCCACCGGCACGGACTCCCGTAGGGGAGCCCCAGCGTCATGCGGTGGACTTGGCAGAGGTCGGGGAGGACTTTTGGTCCTGGGAGCCTGACACAGCAGGCGACCTTTTTCCCCGTCCTCTACCTTTTGAGGCAAGGAAGGACGAGCCTCTTCCTTTTTTGTATTTATTAGGCCAAAAGGACTGCATCTGATAATGGGGTGCCTTTTTCTGTTGCGCTGGAACATAAGGAAGAAAAGATGATTTACCCACCGTAGCGGTAGACACCAGGTCAGCGAGGCCGTCACCAAACAAGACACTACCTTTATATGGGAGAGCTTCCATAGCTTTCTTGGATTCGGCATCAGCATTCCATTGATGAATCCACAGCGCTCTCCTGGCCGAGACTGCCATGGCATTGGCCCGTGAGACCAAGAGACCAATATCCCTCTCAGCATCCTTTAGGTAAGCTGCAGCGTCCCTGATATAACCGAGAGTCAACAGAATGTTATTCCTATCCATGGTATCCATGTCAGATGCCAAATTATCAGCCCACTTAGTAATAGCACTACTCACCCATGCCGACGCCACGGCAGGTCTGAGGAGTGCACCCGTAGTGACATAAGTGGATTTTAATGTCGTTTCCTGCTTACGATCCGCAGGATCCTTGAGGGCAGCTGTGTCGGGAGACGGAAGCGCCACCTTCTTGGACAGCCGTGACAGAGCTTTCTCCACATTGGGAGATGACTCCCACTTTTCCCTGTCGTCAGAGGGGAAAGGATATGCCATAAAAATTCTCTTGGGAATCTGCCACCTTTTATCAGGAGATTCCCAAGCTTTTTTACAAAGAGCGTTCAGTTCATGAGAGGGGGGAAATGTCACCCCAGGCTTCTTTCCCTTAAACAAACAAACCCTTATATCAGGAATAGGAGGCACTTCAGAAATATGTAAAACATCTTTAATAGCCACAATCATGTACTGAATACTCTTAACCAATTTCGGATGTAAACTGTCCTCATTATGGTCGACACTGGAGTCATAGTCTGTGTCGGTATCCGTATCAGCTATTTGGGTAAATGAACGCTTTTGTGACCCTGAGGGGACCTGTACCTGGGACAAGGCATCCTCCAAGGATTTTTTCCACGTTTGTGTCTGAGAATCAGATTTATCCAGTCTTTTAGACAATAACGCCACATTAGCATTCAATGTACTCAACATATTCACCCAGTCAGCAGTCGGCGGTGCCGACAGAGTCACTCCCAAATCCTTCTCTGCGCCTCCAGTAACTTCCTCCAGGGAGGAGCACCCAGCCTCAGACATGTCGACACACCGTACCGACACCCCCCCCCACTCACACTGGCTATAGGGGACAGATCCACAGGGAAGCCTGATAGAGAAACACAGAGGGAGTATGCCAGCTCACACCCCAGCGCCCATATAATACTTAAAAATAATATATGATGTGTGCGCTGTTATGATAGCACCAAATTACTGTGCCTGCCTCCGTTTTGCTCCCTGTACTTGATCAGGAGAGTGGAGGTCTGGGCCAGCGTCTCTGCAAGTCTGTGAAGAGATAAATGGCGCTGGTAAGCTGTGAGGGCTAAGCCACGCCCCCACCTCGGTGCGCTGTAGTCCCGCTCAATTTTTTAATATTTATACTGGCGGGGGCTTATATATAGTGCCTGGGCACTTACAATATGTCTCTTTTGCCAGTTTTTTGCCTCAGTAACATGCTGCCCAGGGCGCCCCCCTGCGCCCTGCACCCTGTAAGTGCCGTTGGAAGTATGTGTGGGAGCATGGGGCGCTGCGCTGTACCTCGTTACTGAAGTTTTCTGCCGTCACTGAAGTCTCCTTGCTTCTATATACTCACCCGGCTTCTTTCTTCTGGCTTCTGTGAGGGGGTTGACGGCGCGGCTCCGGGAACAAGCAGCTAGGCGCACCAAGTGATCGAACCCTCTGGAGCTAATGGTGTCCAGTAGCCTAAGAAGCAGAGCCCTTGAACTAAGAAGAAGTAGGTCTGACTTCTCTCCCCTCACTCCCACGAAGCAGGGAGCCTGTAGCCAGCAGGTCTCCCTGAAAATAAAAAACCTAACAAAGTCTTTTCAGAGAAACTCAGGAGAGCTCCCCTAGTGTGTGTCCAGTCTCTCTGGGCACAGAATCTAACTGAGGTCTGGAGGAGGGGCATAGAGGGAGATTAGAGATGTGCACCGGAAATTTTTCGGGTTTTGTGTTTTGGTTTTGGACTCGGTTCCACGGCCATGTTTTGGATTCGGAGGCGTTTTGGCAAAACCTCCCTTAAATTTTTTTGGCAGATTCGGGTGTGTTTTGGATTCGGGTGTTTTTTTTCAAAACCCCCTTAAAAACAGCTTAAATCATAGAATTTGGGGCTACTTTTGATCCTATAGTATTATTAACCTCAATAACCATAATTTCCACTCATTTCCAGTCTATTTTGAACACCTCACAATATTATTTTTAGTCCTAAAATTTGCACCGAGGTCGCTGGATGACTAAGCTAAGCGACCCAAGTGGCCGGCACAAACACCTGGCCCATCTAGGAGTGGCACTGCAGTGTCAGGATGGCACTTAAAAAAATTGGCCCCAAACAGCACATGATGCAAAGAAAAGAGAAAAAGAGGTGCACTGTGGTCGCTGGATGGCTAAGCTAAGTGACACAAACACCTCAATATCACAGGAATTATTCGTTCTAATCAATGGTATTATTGGTCCAAATCACTGGAAGAAAATTACAAAATCACTGGAATTAAATGGCAGTAATGTCGGGAAGTATATCAAATGGCAGTACCACTGGACATATACAGAAGTGTCAGACAGGATGGCACTTAAAAATATAGTCCCCAAACAGCACATGATGCAAAGAAAAGAGAAAAAGAGGTGCACTGTGGTCGCTGGATGGCGAAACAAACACCTCAATATCACAGGAATTATTTGTTCTAATCAATGGTATTATTGGTCCAAATCACTGGAAGAAAATGACAAAATCACAGGAATTATTCGTTCTAATCAATGGTATTATTGGTCCAAATCATTGGAAGAAAATGACAAAATCACTGGAATTATTTGGCAAGATCACTGTAATTAATAATTATAAATCACTGATATTAATTGGTAAAATCTCATTATCACCTGCCTAGTGAAGTGGAATATAGATAGGATTTTGTACTGGAGACACAATAACTTCATCAATTGTCTAAATCCCAAAGCACTAATGGCGGAAAACGGGCACACGTCTAACAGCGCATTGATTATACTGAGAACTGATTATACTGATCACTGATGATACTACGGAGAACTGACACTGAGCAGCGAGAACAGCACTGGACTATAGTACTGTAGTATACCACAATGCAGCACTGTACTACTATATACTGGTCCCCACAATGCAGCAAAGATATTGAGCACTGATCCGGAGAATAGAACTGAGTCTGACACGGAGCTGCAAGATACAGCAATGGCTTACTGTACTGTACTACTATATAGTTATACTGGTGGTCACCAAAATGCTGCACTGTACTACTATATACTGCTCACAACAATGCAGCACAGATATGGATACTTGAAGTGACACGGAGCAGCAAGATACAGCAATGGCCTACTGTACTGTACTACTATATATACTGGTGGTCACCAAAATGCTGCACTGTACTACTATATACTGCTCACAACAATGCAGCACAGATATGGATACTTGAAGTGACATGGAGCTGCAAGATACAGCAATGTCCTACTGTACTGTACTACTATATAAACTGGTCGTCACCAAAATGCTGCACTGTACTACTATATACTGCTCACAACAATGCAGCACAGATATGGATACTTGAAGTGACACGGAGCTGCAAGATACAGCAATGGCCTACTTTACTGTACTAATATATATACTGGTGGTCGCCAAAATGCTGCACTGTACTACTATATACTGCTCACAATAAATGCAGCACAGATACGGATACTTGAAGTGACACAGAGCTGCAAGATACAGCAATGGCCTACTGTACTGAACTACTATTTACTGGTGGTCACCAAAATGCTGCACTGTACCACTATATACTGCTCACAACAATGCAGCACAGATATGGATACTTGAAGTGACACGGAGCTGCAAGATACAGCAATGGCCTACTGTACTGTACTACTATACTGGTGGTCACCAAAATGCTGCACTGTACTACTATATAGTATATACTGGTCACACAACAATGCAGCAGATATTGAGCACTGATCAGGATACTAGAACGGATTCTGAAAATGGAGCTGCAAGATACAGCAATGGCCTACTGTACTATACTACTGTATAATATATTGGTGGTCACAATGCAGCACACTGAGCACAGATGTTGAGCTTTTCAGGCAGAGAACGTAGCCACGTCCTCTCCTCTCAATCTACAATGCACAAGTGAAAATGGCGGCGACGCGCGGTTCTTTATATGGAATACGAATTTCGCGAGAATCCAACAGCGAGATGATGACGTTCAGCCTCGTTTGGGTTAACCGAGCAAGGCGGGAAGATCCGAGGCTGCCTCGGACCAGTGTAAAACACGTGAAGTTCGGGGGGGGGGGGGGGGGTTCGGATCTCGACGAACCAAACCCGCTCATCTCTAATGTATATTCATTCTTAAATACAGCAAAATGTCAATTTAAGATTCTCCAATTTTACACTGTCTTGAAATCTGTTTTTATGGCCCCTCATTTATATAAATCTGTGATCCCCGGGTAGCTGATTTGTCTGTGTCCTTACAGCGAACGAAGGCTCCGCCCACTGCGCGCTCTCCCATACAGATAAATAGATGCTACATGCAGAGCAGTTGAAATAGAGGGGGGTCCAAAATTGGACTTTACCTGAAACCCTAGCACCAGAACGGAGTTATATGAGGTCTTTATTTCAGCCATGTGATACATCAGAATATAGTCACTGACATGAATGCTGCCACATATTTATATGATAATGGGGCAGATGTGATACTGGCGGGGATTCAAGTGAAAAAATCCAGGGCTCCAACCACAAAATTGCATATAGAAAATGCATTGGTCTGTTTGTGTGTCTGTTGGTCTGCTCTGTCTGTGAGGTCATGCTGTGATGTCATAATGGTAACAACTGCCTATACAAGGACTTTGCTGTTGCTATCCTGTCTCATAGTCATGCAGATCCCTGGCAACACACAGCTCACCAGCAGTAGGCGATATCACCGGAAAAGCTATTCATATAAGGTTAGTGACTGGACAAATATAAGGCTGCTCACTTGGCAGGTCATCCTAGGTGCATTAACCTCATAATTTTTTCAATTGACTTTGCCTGAGGCCGAGTAACTGTGGGCTAATAGAAAGTGGAAGGGAAGGACAATGTTTTCTTCATTATTTCAATTCAGAGAGGAAGAAAACAATGGTCAGCGCTTGTCCTTACCCCTGCAGGTCAGCGAAACTATAGCAAGGTAATACTTTATATTTTGGTCAAAATATTTAAGGTTGCACCCTGATGTCCAGGCTCCACAATTCATGTAGTGTGAACTATTTGGCCTGTTAGCGGCAGATCGTTCTTAACACTACTTCGTGACTGGTTGCCATGTAGGTTAGCAAATCACTGCTCAATACAGGGAACGGTTTCTATACCTCCCATGTATGCAAATTGGGATGGAGAGTTAACCCTAGTGGTTTAAATTCACAGATTTTCTTTGAAGTTTGTCCTTTAGGAAACCGCTCACTTTATACACCACACATTGCGCTTAATTCAGATGCACTCGCAAAATCCTATTGGGCCTTATTTAGAGGTGGGGGCTAGGCCGTCGGCGCATACCAGGAAGGCTGCAAATGCAATTTGATTGACAGGCGACGGGCGTTCGGGAGCGGCGATGCGGCATTGGGAGGAGTGGAGTAGGAAACACAGGCGTGACATGGCCATTTTTTCGGAGTAGACTGAATACGTAGCTGGCATTTCCTGGCATTATTCTGCTGCGTATGCAGAGGGACGTCCCCTATTTGAGCTCCTGTGATGCGATTGCAATCTAAATGCGATCATAATGCTGGGCAGCGCCATACATGCTGGGTGGCCCTGTGTACAACTCTGAATCAGACCCATAGACAGCGATTAACTTACCAGCTGTCGAGATTCCAGTGGTCAGGATTACTAATGCCGGAATCCCGACAGCCGGGGAATGCCTGTAAATGGAATCCCGACACAAGCCCGGTATTCGCACTTGGGTGGTTGTCCATACCACCACCCAAATGGGAATAAAATCGGTCTCGAAGCACGGCGAGCGTAGAGACATCTAAACGTTTTAATCTATGGTGGTGTGAAACATGATCTTTCGGGTTTGTGAGAGACCCCTTTCGTGGTGTCACATATAAATACATTTAATACAGTTTATTAACAAATATTACTATGACTTATAATGCTTATTGTGTTATGTACTGTAAATACATAAGTAAAAGCAGCCACCTATATTTATTTTGCATTAGTGGCAGTGGACCCTGAAGGAGGCTTTAGCAGGCAGCGCGTGGGTAATACAGATAGACAGGATCTCGTGTTGCGGACAGAAGACATCTGGCCACCGGAAGACAAGGGATACACTGACCGTTGGAAAGAAGTCACCAGAGAGAGAGCCGAAGACAGAATGACATCCACTGCACACACAGTGCTTCTCTAGGAATGGATTTTGTGGAGCCCGGGTGGTAGCCTAGGTGACCTTGCTATAAATCTGGGTGAGAGGCGGCGGGGACAGGTGGGGTGGCTGGGCAGGGTAAGAATGGGTGGGGACAAGTAGGGTGGCTGGGCAGGGTTTGAGGCGGCGAGGCCAGGTAGGGTGGCTGGGCAGGGTGAGAGGCGACGGGGACAGGTGGGGTGGCAGGACAGGGTTTAAGGCGGCGGGGACAGGTGGGGTGGCAGGGCAGGGTTTAAGGCGGCGGGGACAGGTGGGGTGGCTGGGCAGGGTTTGAGGTGGCGAGGTTGCTGTGCATGGTAAGAGGCGGCGAGGCCAGGTGGGGTGGCTGGGCAGGGTCTGAGGCGTCGGGGACAAGTGGGGTGGCTGGGCAAGGTTTGAGGCATCAGGAACAGGGGTGGCTGGGCAGGGTTTGAGGCGGCGAGGCCAGGTGGGGTTGCTGGGCAGGGTGAGAGACGGCGGGGCCAGGTGGGGTGGCTGGGCAAGGTTTGTGGTGTTGGGGAGAGGGGTGGCTGGGCAGGGTTTGAGGCGTCGAGGCCAGGTGGGGGTTGCTGGGCAGAGTGAGGCGGCGGGGCCAGGTGTGGTGGCTGGACAAGGTTTGAGGCATCGGGGACAGGGGTGGCTGGGCAGGGTTTGAGGCCAGGTGGGGTTGCTGGGCAGGGTGAGAGGAGGCGGGGCCAGGTGGGGTGGCTGGGCAGGGTGAGAGGCGGCAGAGACATGGGTTGCTGGGCAGGGTAAGAGGCGGCGGCGGGGCCAGGTGGGGTGGCTGGGCAGGGTTTGAGGCAACAGAGACAGGTGAATCACGTCATATTGGCATAATGATGAAAAGTGCCAATACCTACCGCCCATCAATGACATCCTGCAGTAACTTCATTCACCAAGCCAGGCTTTAAAAGTAAGTGTTTATGTGTATTTGACCTGTGTGTGTTTGCCTGTTTATGTATGTATCTATGGTATGTGTTCTTTGTGTGAGTGTGTATATGTATGATTATGTGTTCTATGTGTGTGTATACAGTATCTTTGTATTCTATGGGGGGTGATTCAGATCTGATCGCTAGGCTGCTAAAATTGCAGCCTAGCAATCAGTCAATCGCCGCCCAAGGGGAGTTTATATTCGCAGCGCAAGTGTGTGATCGCATGTGTACGCCGAGCTGCAAAACCCCCCTCAGTCAGCGGACAGCTGCAAATCCATTCACACCTCACTCACCAGTGTCTGGTTTTTACATGTGTGTACAGTCCCTGCGCAGCCCAGGACTTACTCCTACAGGGCGATCAGAACGAGCTGATCGGGGCCGGAGCGGACGTCAGACACCCTCCCTGAAAACGCTCGGGCATGCCTGCATTTTCCCTGACACTCAGTGAAAACGGTCAGTTACCACCCACAAACGGCTTCCTCCTGTCAATCAGCATGTGAATGGCTGTGCGATTAGAATTTTCACACCAGCCTGACGCTGAACGGCGATGCCTGTTTGCCGATGCACATGTTCATTGCGGTGCATACGCAGTTAATGCCTGATCGCCCACTGTGCGAAAACGCACAGCAGCAATCAGGTCTGAATCAGGCCCAATATGTGTGTTTATGTATGTATATGTTCTGTGTGTGTGTGTATATGTATGTATGTATGTGTTCTATTTATGTGTTAACATGTGTTTGTGTATGTGTTCTGTGTGCTTTTGTGTGTACGAGTTGTATGTAACATGTATGTGTGTATGTTTTATATATTATTTTAATATAATGAATAATAATAATTGTATTTATCCTTAGACTCCGCGCCATGACACTGCCAGAGACAACACTGTCTGCACTGATGGACGGAATCCTTCCTGCCTCTCACCCACGTGACACATCCATGGGAAATGCTCTTCTATCTTTATTTATATTCTTTTCTCTTATATAATAAAGTCTTACAGTACAGAACATCATTGTGGGAACTGTCATGTTCTGCTGCCTTACATGAAACACAATTTACACTGTTATAATCTAGCGGGATGCAACTGAAATCTCGGCGGTCAGGAGACCGACTCCCGAATTCCGACTGCCCGTGAAATGCCGACCGCCGGCCCATATTTCCACGCCATCATTCGAGGGGGAATAAAATAGTGTGGCGAGTGAATACCACCGCAGGCATCTGGACCCCCACTCCACTAACCCCACAGATGTAGGGGTACATTATATTGTATTAGACTATGAGGTTACAAAGGAGTACATTATACTGTGTTAGACTATGAGATTACAGAGGGGTACATTATACTGTGTTAGAATGTAAGTATACACTCTCCGCCACTGACTGTCACCCCCCACATGCAGCCATCACAAATACACTCACCACCCACTACTTGCGCCACTGTCACCCCCCCACATGCCGCCGCCCATTGACTGTCACCACCACATGCCCCCCCTTACACACACCTGATATGTTGCATGCCGGGTCGCCTCAGGCTCCCTGCAGCAGCTGCGGGCACATTGTCCAGGAAGCGGTGACCGGCTGTGCTGTGGACGCCGATGAGAGGTGAGCTTAGAGGCACAATGGGTAGGCTGGGACACAGGAGCTGCGGTGCTCTGGAGGGGAGTGCGGTAGTTGAGAGACCCACAGGAGGTATCTGAAAAGATCTCTTTCTTGCACAAGCTGCCATGTAAAAGGCCACTTGTGCAGAGATTTGGGGGGTCTGTTCGCCATCTCAGGATGGCTAACAGTTTCATGTTCAAACTCCGCAAAAATAAGAATTTACTTACCGATAATTCTATTTCTCATAGTCCGTAGTGGATGCTGGGGACTCCGTCAGGACCATGGGGAATAGCGGCTCCACAGGAGACAGGGCACAAAAGCAAGCTTTTAGGATCACATGGTGTGTACTGGCTCCTCCCCCTATGACCCTCCTCCAAGCCTCAGTTAGGTACTGTGCCCGGACGAGCGTACACAATAAGGAAGGATCTTGAATCCCGGGTAAGACTCATACCAGCCACACCAATCACACCGTACAACTTGTGATCTGAACCCAGTTAACAGTATGATAACACAGAAGTAGCCTCTAAAAAAAGATGGCTCACAACAATAATAACCCGATTTTTGTAACAATAACTATGTACAAGTATTGCAGACAATCCGCACTTGGGATGGGCGCCCAGCATCCACTACGGACTATGAGAAATAGAATTATCGGTAAGTAAATTCTTATTTTCTCTAACGTCCTAGTGGATGCTGGGGACTCCGTCAGGACCATGGGGATTATACCAAAGCTCCCAAACGGGCGGGAGAGTGCGGATGACTCTGCAGCACCGAATGAGAGAACTCCAAGTCCTCTTTAGCCAGAGTATCAAATTTGTAAAATTTTACAAACGTGTTCTCCCCTGACCACGTAGCTGCTCGGCAAAGTTGTAAAGCCGAGACCCCTCGGGCAGCCGCCCAAGATGAGCCCACCTTCCTTGTGGAGTGGGCTTTAACAGTTTTAGGCTGTGACAGGCCTGCCACAGAATGTGCAAGTTGGATTGTGCTACAGATCCAACGAGCAATCGTCTGCTTAGACGCAGGAGCACCCATCTTGTTGGGTGCATACAAGATAAACAACGAGTCAGATTTTCTGACTCCAGCTGTCCTTGAAATATATATTTTCAATGCTCTGACAACGTCCAGTAACTTGGAGTCCTCCAAGTCGCTAGTAGCCGCAGGCACCACAATAGGCTGGTTCAAGTGAAAAGCCGAAACCACCTTAGGGAGAAAATGAGGACGTGTCCGCAGTTCTGCCCTGTCCGAATGGAAAATCAGATATGGGCTTTTGTACGATAAAGCCGCCAACTCTGAAACTCTCCTGGCTGAAGCCAGGGCCAGTAGCATGGTTACTTTCCATGTAAGATACTTCAAATCTACCGATTTGAGAGGCTCAAACCAATGAGATTTGAGAAAATCCAAAACTACGTTTAGATCCCACGGTGCCACTGGAGGCACAATTGGGGGCTGTATATGTAGTACACCCTTGACAAAAGTTTGTACTTCAGGCACTGAAGCCAATTCTTTCTGGAAGAAAATTGATAAGGCCGAAATTTGAACTTTAATAGACCCCAATTTTAGGCCCATAGACAATCCTGCCTGCAGGAAATGTAGGAATCGACCCAATTGAAATTCTTCCGTTGGGGCCTTCTTGGCTTCACACCACGCAACATATTTTCTCCAAATGCGGTGATAATGTTGTGCGGTCACTTCCTTCCTAGCTTTAATCAAGGTAGGAATAACTTCCTCTGGAATGCCCTTTTCTTTTAGAATCCGGCGTTCAACCGCCATGCCGTCAAACGCAGTCGCGGTAAGTCTTGGAACATACAAGGTCCCTGCTGAAGCAGATCCCTTCTTAGAGGTAGAGGCCACGGATCTTCCGTGAGCATCTCTTGAAGTTCCGGGTACCAAGTTCTTCTTGGCCAATCCGGAGCCACTAGTATTGTTCTTACTCCCCTTTTCCGTATAATTCTCAGTACCTTTGGTATGAGAGGCAGAGGAGGGAACACATACACTGACTGGTACACCCACGGTGTTACCAGAGCGTCCACAGCTATTGCCTGAGGGTCTCTTGACCTGGCGCAATATCTGTCCAGTTTTTTGTTGAGGCGAGACGCCATCATGTCCACCTTTGGTTTTTCCCAATGGTTCACAATCATGTGGAAAACTTCCGGATGAAGTCCCCACTCTCCCGGGTGAAGGTCGTGTCTGCTGAGGAAGTCTGCTTCCCAGTTGTCCACTCCCGGGATGAACACTGCTGACAGTGCTATGACATGATTTTCCGCCCAGCGAAGAATCCTTGCAGCTTCTGTCATTGCTCTTCTGCTTCTCGTGCCGCCTTGTCTGTTTACGTGGGCGACTGCCGTGATGTTGTCTGACTGGATCAACACCGGCTGACCCTGAAGCAGCGGTTTCGCCATGTTTAGAGCATTGTAGATCGCTCTTAGCTCCAGTATATTTATGTGAAGAGACTTCTCCAGGTTTGACCATACACCCTGGAAGTTTCTTCCCTGTGTGACTGCTCCCCAGCCTCGTAGGCTGGCATCCGTAGTCACCAGGACCCAGTCCTGTATGCCGAACCTGCGGCCCTCTAACAGATGGGCACTCTGCAACCACCACAGGAGAGACAACCTTGTTCTTGGTGACAGTGTTATCCGCTGATGCATGTGCAGATGCGATCCGGACCATTTGTCCAGCAGATCCCACTGAAATATTCGTGCGTGGAATCTGCCGAATGGAATTGCTTCGTAAGAAGCCACCATCTTTCCCAGGACTCTTGTGCATTGATGTACTGACACATTTCCTGGTTTTAGGAGGTTCCTGACAAGTTCGGATAACTCCCTCGCTTTCTCCTCCGGGAGAAACACCTTTTTCTGAACAGTGTCCAGAATCATTCCCAGGAACAGCAGACGTGTTGTCGGTGTCAATTGAGATTTTGGAAGATTCAGAATCCACCCGTGTTGTTGAAGCACTACTTGGGTTAGTGCTACCCCGACTTCCAGCTGTTCTCTGGACCTTGCCCTTATCAGGAGATCGTCCAAGTAAAGGATAATTAATACGCCTTTTCTTCGTAGAAGAACCATCATTTCGGTCATTACCTTGGTAAAGACCCGAGGTGCCGTGGACAAACCAAACGGCAGCGTTTGAAACTGATAATGACAGTCTTGTATCACGAACCTGAGATACCCTTGGTGTGAGGGGTAAATTGGGACATGCAGATAAGCATCTTTTATGTCCAGGGACACCATGAAGTCCCCTTCTTCCAGATTCGCTATCACTGCTCTTAGTGACTCCATCTTGAACTTGAATTTCTGTATGTACAGGTTCAAGGATTTCAGATTTAGAATAGGTCTTACCGAACCGTCCGGCTTCGGTACCACAAATAGTGTGGAATAATACCCCTTTCCCTGTTGTAGGAGGGGTACCTTGATTATCACCTGCTGAGAATACAGCTTGTGAATGGCTTCCAATACCGTCGCCCTTTCTAAGGGAGGCGTTGGTAAAGCAGACTTTAGGAACCGGCGAGGGGGAGACCTTTCGAATTCCAACATGTAACCCTGAGATACTATCTGCAGGATCCACGGGTCCACCTGTGAGCGAGCCCACTGATTGCTGAAAATCTTTAGACGACCCCCCACCGCTCCTGAGTCCGCTAGTAAAGCCCCAGCGTCATGCTGATGGCTTTGTAGAACCCGGGGCGGGCTTCTGTTCCTGGGCAGGGGCTGCTTGCTGCCCTCTCTTACCCTTTCCTCTGCCTCGGGGCAGATAAGACTGTCCTTTTGCCCGCTTGTTTTTATAGCAGCGAAAGGACTGCGGCTGAAAAGACGGTGTCTTTTTCTGTTGGGAGGGAGTCTGAGGTAAAAACGTGGATTTGCCGGCAGTTGCCGTGGCCACCAGATCCGATAGACCGACCCCAAATAATTCCTCTCCTTTATATGGCAATACTTCCATATGCCTTTTGGAATCCGCATCACCTGACCACTGTCGCGTCCATAAACTTCTTCTGGCAGATATGGACATCGCATTTACTCTCGATGCCAGAGTGCAAATATCCCTCTGAGCATCTCGCATATAAAGAAACGCATCCTTTAATTGCTCTAAAGTCAATAAAATACTGTCCCTATCCAGGGTATCAATATTTTCAGTCAGGGAATCCAACCACACTACCCCAGCACTGCACATCCAAGCTGAGGCTATTGCTGGTCGGAGTATAACACCAGTATGTGTGTATATACTCTTCAGTGTAGTTTCCAGCCTCCTATCTGCTGGATCCTTGAGGGCGGCCGTATCTGGAGACGGCAACGCCACTTGTTTTGATAAACGTGTGAGCGCCTTATCCACCCTAGGGGGTGTTTCCCAGCGCGCCCTAACCTCTGGTGGGAAAGGGTATAATGCCAATAACTTCTTTGAAATTAGCAGTTTTCTATCGGGGTTAACCCACGCTTCATCACACACGTCATTCAATTCCTCTGATTCTGGAAAAGCTACAGGTAGTTTTTTCACCCCCCACATAATACCCCTTTTTGAGGTACCTGCAGTATCAGAGATCTGCAAAGCCTCCTTCATTGCCATGATCATATAACGTGTGGCCCTATTGGAAAATACGTTTGTTTCTTCACCGTCGACACTAGATTCATCTGTGTCGGTACCTGTGTCGACTGACTGAGGTAAGGGACGTTTTACAGCCCCTGACGGTGTCTGAGACGCCTGAGCAGGTACCAACTGGTTTTCCGGCCGTCTCATTTCGTCAACTGACTTTTGTAATGTACTAACATTATCACGTAATTCCATAATTAAAGCCATCCATTCCGGTGTCGACTCCCTAGGGGGTGACATCACCATTACCGGCAATTGCTCCGCCTCCATACCAACATCGTCCTCATACATGTCGACACACACGTACCGACACACAGCAGACACACAGGGAATGCTCTTATCGAAGACAGGACCCCACTAGCCCTTTGGGGAGACAGAGGGAGAGTTTGCCAGCACACACCAAAAGCGCTATAAAATGTATATAAACAACCCTAAAAGGTGTTGTTTCTGTTATATGCGCTTTAAATATATAAATATTGCCAAAATATGCCCCCCTTCTCTTTGTTACCCTGTTTCTGTAGTGCAGTGCAGGGGAGAGTCCTGGGAGCCTTCCTCACAGCGGAGCTGAGCAGGAAAATGGCGCTGTGTGCTGAGGAGAATAAGCCCCGCCCCCTTTCCGGCGGGCTTTTCTCCCGGGTTTTGAGATATCTGGCCTGGGTTAAATACATACATATAGCCTCAATGGCTATATGTGATGTATTCTTTGCCATAAAAGGTATTAATTATTGCTGCCCAGGGCGCCCCCAGCAGCGCCCTGCACCCTCCGTGACCGTTCAGTGTGAAGTGTGTAGCAACAATGGCGCACAGCTGCAGTGCTGTGCGCTACCTTCATGAAGGCTGAAGAGCCTTCTGCCGCCTGTTTCCGGACCCACGATCTTCAGCATCTGTAAGGGGGATCGGCGGCGCGGCTCCGGGACGAACCCCAGGGTGACCTGTGTTCCGACTCCCTCTGGAGCTATGTCCAGTAGCCTAAGACTCCAATCCATCCTGCACGCAGGTGAGTTGAAAATCTCTCCCCTAAGTCCCTCGATGCAGTGAGCCTGTTGCCAGCAGGACTCACTGAAAATAAAAAACCTAAAAACTTTTTCTAAGCAGCTCTTTAGGAGAGCCACCTAGATTGCACCCTGCTCGGACGGGCACAAAAACCTAACTGAGGCTTGGAGGAGGGTCATAGGGGGAGGAGCCAGTACACACCATGTGATCCTAAAAGCTTGCTTTTGTGCCCTGTCTCCTGCGGAGCCGCTATTCCCCATGGTCCTGACGGAGTCCCCAGCATCCACTAGGACGTTAGAGAAAAATGCTTTTCCGGAGTGTGATGAATGTCACAATTTCTACATCCCCTGGGGAGTGTAGAAATTGTGACATTTAAAGGATAATGAATATGCCCCATAGAATTTGATGGCAGATAACAAACATTTGCCAATTTAGTCTGCCCGTGTATATACACACACTTTCACACCAGGATTAATTTGGTTTCCTCCGGGTACTCCAGTTTCCTCGCAAACAAAAACATATACCACCGGCATCCGCCACTCCGACACGACAAACTGCCGCCAGTGATTATGCTCACCAGCAGCCAGGGATCGGAGCTCCTGAAGGCTTGCTGGTCATCGGGGCTCCCTGCCTCACCTGTGACCAGGAAATCTGCGTAGGGAGACGTAGACCCTGGCTTCAGTGCGGGTCCTATGCGTGCGCAGTACTACAAACATTGAAAGTGTATGCAAACTATTGGGTACATCTCTGAATTAGGACCCATGTAAATGATCAATAGTTAGTCTGCTGGTCTATTGCCATCTATAGTCTGGTTTTTCCTGCCAATTTTTCTGTTGGAATTGTCTTAAGTAAATCTCCTGATTGCAAATCAGATGGAAATTTGCAGATAAACCCATAGTCAGGGACATATTCTGTGCCCCGTACAACACACCTGGTACCAGATCGGGCTGCACACAGGTTCTCTAATCTGTTAAAAAGTCTTGTGGGGCCAGTGATACTGAATATCCACTCTGAAGGCCCGCATTCAGCTCTATGCACAGGCCACAAGCAATTACAGGCCCAAACTGTGCTTCACAGTGCATGAACCAATCCCTACACATGGTAAGAAGAGCAGTGTGCTGGAACCTCCAGGGCAAATGGACACCACCCTCCAAATTTTTGCTGTAGGGACTGGTACACTCACTTTATGCAACAGATAAGGGGATTCTGTACTGCAAAAAGACTTAGGTGTTCATATAGATAGCAAACTGAGCTGCAGTACCCAAAGTAGGATTGCAGCAAAGAAGGCAAACAAGGTATTAGCATGCATTAAGCGGGTAATTGATGCAAGGGATGAGTGTGTTAAACTCCCACTATATAAATCCCTAGTGAGGCCACATCTTGAATACTGTGCACAATTTTGAGCACCGTACTGTAAGAAGGATATCCTGGAGCTAGAAAAGGTTCAGAGGTGGGCGACTAAACTAAACAGAGGAATGGAGATGCTGGAATACCAGGAAAGGCTTGCAAGGCTAGGCATGTTTACACTTGAAAAGAGAAGAGTAAGAGCGAACATGATCATCATTTATAAATATATAAGGGGACAATACACAGAGCTAGCGGGTGATCTGTTTTTGGTAAGATCAACGCAGAGAACACGTGGACACCAGCTTAGGTTAGAGGAGAGGAGGTTCCACACACTAAGGCGAAAAGGTTTTTTTCACAGTAAGGACAATACGAGTTTGGAATTCCCTGCCTGAGAGAGTAGTTATGGCGGACTCAGTCAACATTTTTAAGAATGGGCTGGATACATTCCTAATGGATAAGGATATACAGTGTTATGGTGCATAGATCGATCACAAGTTACAGTTATAAAAAAAGAGTGCATCACAAGATGGAGTTGTCCGGACCACTCCCCTAAAACGCTGCCGCAACACCCCCTTCCGCCGCGCGAACGCCTCTGCCTGTCAATCAGGCAGAGGCGTTCGCAAATGAGATGCCGCCACATCTCACGGTGCACACACTGCGGAGGGTTTCAGCATGCGGACACTGTCGGAGCAGCATTCCACGCTGAATTTGGCCCTATGTCTCTATTTCAGTGTCCATTACAAAAGACTGCATATTATAAATGAGTTCTCAATTACCTCACTACGTACAAAACAATTCTCTATTCTACAAATAATTACTTAAATAGGCTGGATAAATCTGCCATTTCTAAATAGAATTAGCCCACTCATAGGGGCCCATGGATAAATTACAGGTGGATTTCCGTAATGCACACGCTCACATATAATGCGGTGTCAATTTAGATGGTTTTGCACTTGTGCAAGCATTGGCAAAGAACAGTAACAGCGTGTTCATGAGGCGGATCACTTGCTGGTGCTTAATACATACCAATAATGATATATTGGCGAGTCTTGATCACTCCCAATAGTACTTTAAATGTTAAAGTATAATTTTGCACTAATACTGTCCAGGTAACAGCATTCAAATAGAATTAAACACATAGGGGATCGATTAAATTGGAGCAGATACCCATGATCTAGTGCACACTTATGGTAATCCAGAGATTGCGTATTTTAACATGCACATTTATGTGGCTGCAAACAAAAGTACATGATTTTGGGCCAAAGTTGTGGCTATTTGTTGTGCCATTGCTGCAGCTTCAACGGCACATTGTGGGCACCTAATTGGCCACATACAGTTGGAACATCGGTATTTGTTTTTTAAAATTTTACTCCCTTTACAACCAGAATTTTAAAATAACACTTTGGGTAGAGGGGTGATTTAGGGACAGCAGACAGTAAATAATAATAATAATAATTTTATTTATATAGCGCTCTTTCTCCAATAGGACTCAAGGCGCTTAACAGATACATAGCATAATATAGTACAGAAAATAATGAAGTACATTTTCATAAAATACAGAAGCATGAAGATACTAAAAGGTATTTTTATGCCAGCAAAATGAGATCTGACATTTTGGGAGTTTGTTAAAATGTGGTACTTCACCCTTGGGCAAACTATAAATGAACTTGTGAGGTGTGGTATGTTTGGTGTGCATCAAATCTACATGTTTACCCACTTGCGTGGCATGGTCGCATCAGATGCGACTACACCAGCAAGTGCTGTATCTGACCTGGTCGCATAGGATATGACCAGTCAGATAAACAGTGTGTACAACTGCAGAGAAGGGTAACTTCCCAGAGCTGCAGCTCTCAGAGGGACCGGAAGGAAAGTCGCGATGGTTATGATGTTAAAAGGAAAGTCGTGATGGTCATGATGTTTTAATGTTTAAAAAAAAAAACTATTTTCATTTTAAAAAATTTACAATTTTTTTTTTTTTTTTAACTAAAATCATTTTGAGTAAGGTTAAATTTGTGTTCTTCACCTAGTTCACTCATAAATCAACTATTTCTGAGCAGTTTTTGGGAAGAAAAATCGTCAGTTAAGTGATTAATAGTGACCATGTTGACATTGATCACGTCTAGATGGAGAAGATGATAGAATATCGACCTAGCGTCCAACACTGGTCTCTGCAGAGGCTCCAGCAAATTCTTCCAGTTCCCGGCGTGTATGCAGCACTTCCTGTAGTGACATCTGAGGAGCTGTAGTTCTGATATGTATTGTTCCCCTATTCCTAAACTCCCCCCACCCCCCGCGCAACTCAACCTCTGACCTTCTGAAAATGTCAACCATGTTACCAGATCCCATAGTTGCGTTATCATGTTAATCCAGTGACTTAGTATAGAGAAGAGATGGCAGGGTCTTTAGATGTCATCCATACTATATATGCTTAACAAAGCTGTGCTTAGAACTATTAATCTTTAAAAATATAGAAGGATGTGAAAGCCCTAAAAACAATAACATTTATTCAATGCTCTTAAATTAAGTTTCAGCTTTTTCATCATTAAATTTCATCATTAAATATACATAAAAAAGCTAATCACTGATCAACAAATGTGACTTATTTTTATAAGTGATGCCTGATGCATGTCAGTAGATTGTGTGCACTCTATGGAGGGATGACACTGGAGTCAGCTGTGAAACGCTGCAGCAATTTCAGGCCACGTATCTTTTCAAAACGGAACCTCCACATAGATCATAACTTGTGAGGTTACAGTGAACGTGAACTACAACTATGACCATCCACTGCACAAATGCATCCATTAGTAGCAATAGAATAGACCTGTGAAGTCCCCCGCAAAGTACCTGGAGGCTAGATTCATAAATTGGTGTTAAATTCTTACCTAAACAGGAGTGAGAGTGGGAGTAGATGACCAGGCAGTCCCAAAGCTGCAGAGCAATGTTACAGACCAATTACACAGGAGGCCAAAGTCTCAGAGGTACCATGTGCAATATTAACCATCATTAATGGAAGTTACTTGTCTGACAGTGGAGGTCTGCGTACCTGTTCAAGTAAACCAATGTAATTTAAGAAATGAATGAAACGGACGCACACACCATTGCGAATGTAGACTTAACATTGTTTAATATAGCAATCCAACTTCAAATACTGTACAGTCAAGTGTAATATTGTACACTATATACTTTTATTATACACTATTGTTTACATTACAAATAAAAAAGTCATTTAGCACAGCAATCACAAAACAAAATCAATGGCTGAAGAAAAGCCAGTGCAACGAAAATAGTCCATGGCTATCCTAGCAGTAATCACTCTAAAACGGTTTCCCTTCCATGTTATTTACAAGACTTATATGTACATATTGTATTTTTATTCTGCATTTCCTCTCTAAAGTGCACCTCTTATGAAGAAAAATAAAAAAAACCTGCCATACGATACACCTACAACGTTCTCCAAATCTTATTGCTTTCTCAAGTGCTGAAAGCAATGTCTACATCACACATACACACTTTAATGTACAGATCTATACTAATCTGCTTTTACAGGGGTAATTTGGAAAGCTATAACTGACTTTACCCACAGTATAAGGTTTAGATTGTAATGTGGATCCTATAACCTATCTTCTTTTACAGAAAACTTTGCCTACAATGTGAATACGGTAACATGATGCTTCCAAATCAATGTTGGTTTCAAAAAAGTCAGGCTGGATACACAATATGCATATAGTTTGCACAGCCAACAAACGCTATATCGGCAAGTGCATCGGCTCGTGTTTACAGCCGATACGTCTTTGAATGGCATTATTCACAGATTACCTTGGCCCTGCAGCATGGCAGATGCCGATATATCAGAACATCAGTTTCTGTGTACGGGCAACCGGTCAACTGATTCATTGTGCTGGCCTCAGGAACCACACACAATGGGTGGAATTCAAATGTCTGAAAAATCGGTTGGGTGTCTGTTTTTTCCGGTCTATTAGATAGGAAAAAACAGACTTCCAACCGACTTTTCAAACATTTGAATCTCCCCCAATGACTTCAAAACTAGGTGGGCAAATTTAAATGCACACCAAGTTGTGATGTCAGGCCTGTCATATTGAGCGGTCAATTTGTAAGTATGTATGCTTACCAAATCAGTTGCTCGGTCGGCTGATTGGTTGGGTCAGATGCGTACCCAGTCGTCATGTCAAGTCTAGTGCTTTCAATAAATTGTGTGCAGTCTATAGAGGGCCGATACTGGAGCCAGCCATGAATAATAAAAAGGAATCATTTTCCAGGCCAATTTATGTAACTGAAGAGCCAAATCCAGACACATAGATAACTAGGTGGACAAACTGCTGTTCCCCAGGTCAAAAGCACCTCAAAAGATATGCAATGCTCATATGAATTTTCCCAAAAACAGTTGGCACCCTGCCACATACAAGTATGGTGCTCCCAATCTTTTGTATGAACGTGGATGGAAGCACGGCATTAACCTAATACAGCATGGCTACATAATGTAGAATAGAAGAAGCCAGTAGGATTTTGTGACTCAAAAAGGCAAGATGCCAGCAGTAAGTTTTGTACAGTAGGCTCATTAGGTAAGTTTTGTGCAGTCCTTTAATAAAAGATAACTCACATAGACTGCAGGTAAATTACTCTATACCTGAGAACAGTAGATGTACTTACAGAAGAACCTCCACAGTGAATTATAGTGGTATTTGCCACTTTAAAGAACCCTCCTCCTCCTCTACTTTTGGATGTTATTATCAAGACCACAATATTAAAAAATGCTAGATGTTCAAAGACAATTATATTATTAAGTGTAAAGCTTAAAGTCTTAAGTGCTTCTATGAAGTGTGTTCATTAGCTGAAGCTACATTTCCCCGAGTTCTCATTCAGGACAAAACCTGTGAATAGCAATCACCTGCATTTCCTAAGGCAGCATCACTGTGCAGAAATATTGTTATTATTAAAGAATCCTATGGGGCATTTGATAACAGGAGTGGGCAAAAAGTTTCAGAAGATGCTAAAAGTTTAAATGTGTTCTGCAGGGAGGGCAGCAAAACACATAAGGGCAGTATATTATTAGCAGCGGTACTTTACTGCTGCTAATAGGATCACCTGGGGCTATCCAATTAATCCCGGTGTCGGCACCCGAAGCATAATCCGTGATAAAGGGCGCAGAGCAGCGATAACGCATGGCATCTGGGATTTATCCCCATTCCTATGTGTTTTCATGTGATCGGGGGTCCAATTTCGGCCAATCAAAACTGCCTCTAATTGGATACCGTGATAATGACCATCGGTCATACATTATGATAACCATCCTTTTTGATTGGCCGAAGCGGTATCGGGGCTATGCAAATGAGAAAATATTACTTCCCATTTAGATAAGAAAAATGAGTGTCCCTGGATGGTCTAGCAGCATGCTCTGCTTTCACTGTTTGAGAAATAACATTACAACGAAGACCAAGCCACAAAACATGACTTCATAACGAATAGGCTGCATACAGCTGAAGTCTGCTTCAGCCCACGTACTGTCTGCCTCTCCTGTGCACTTTATAAAATATTAAGAAATCCAGAAACAATTTTATCTTCAACTGTAAAGTTGTATGCATAGTAGGCAATGGTTAAATGCAACTTAAAAAGATATAGGGGCTGATTTATCAACAAGCTTTACCATACTCAACAAGATTTAAAATGAGTTGCGTATAATAAATGGTGCTCCAGAAAAATTGATCCAAACTGTCATTTTTTTCAAACACATGATAGTTAGGAGCGGATTGTCCGGAGCACCATTTATCATATGCAACGAGTTTTAAAACTTGTTGCGAATGATAAAATTCATTGATAAAGCAGCCCCAAAATTTGGGAGGAAATTAAAAGTGGGTTTCATGCTTAAGTACAAAAGTTGAAATCTAACTTTATTTTACAGGATAAACTAATGGGTTTATTAAAATATTACACATAAATGGCACGGAGTAGTTAAGGCCTGTTTATGGGCAAATCAACAGGTAAACCACTCAGAAGACTAACATGTTGCCCCAATTTGGCAGATATGCTTCAAGCCAACTGGATATAGGTCCAACAGGAGCATAAGTGCTCCAGAGCGAATTAATCAAAAAGGACAATATTTTAGTTCATATAGGTAATGTAAATGTAAATCAGTCTGAGGACTTCAAGATATCCTGTAAATAATGGAATATTTATAGCAACATCCGTCACCAAGAAACCAAACTATTATACTGTTTCTACAACTACAGCTGCAGTTCAGATGGTTCAGTTATTCACAGTCAAATATTGGAGCAACAGTGTTTCTGTGGTTGTAACGGGTAATTTCAGGCAGAAGTCCCATTTCAGCGATCTGCTAAATTATTTTACAGCAGTTACATTTTACATTAAGGATAAACTTATATAATAAAGTCAAAATACTGTGTCAGAGGGAACAGAAGCAATCATTGCAAAATTCACTTTATTTCTTTTTTAACATCCTATGGGGTTTATCCAAATAGACAAAAAACATTTTGATTTTAAAAATTGGTAATTTTTGCATTATTTTTTTGTAGCGTCAATTTTATTTTGGCCTATTTATGTAGCCAGGCTTTTACATTTTCATGCAAAAACACATAGGATCCACGCAAAGTCACGGACCTACAGTATGTGTTTTCGCTGCAGCAATCAGGGATTGCCTGCCGAAGTAAAATCCCAGAAAAGTGCCGTTTTGGGGCTAACTGGATAGCCCTAGGGGAGGCAGTGATCCAAAGTAAGTTACCACGTCTAACTGGATTCCACTCTATGTATTATAAACCAAGCCCATCTCATAGAAGTAATATGTAATTAATGAAGACATTCTGTAAAATAGGAACATGAACAGGCAGCAAGTATACAGGTAAAATAGACTGTAAAACCCAAAGCTGTATTGTGCCAACTTCACACTGTACATTAATGAACATACAGCGCTAGGTACTATTTAGATGTATGTCTATATATTAATCTATAGGTTGATTACAACATTATTTTAGAAATGATATAGTAAGTAACAAGTACAACCTGAATACTGTATTTGTACTTAACTGGAATGTGACAGCTGTGACTTTGTTTTAGAAATATACAAAACAAATACATCCATTTTTAAGGAATGAATCTATGTCGTAGTTAAAAGCTAAATATTTTATAAAGGGTCAAAATGTAAAAATTTTGCATTTAATTCATTTAAACTACTTTACCATTACTAAAACTAAAGTAACTTGAAATTAGAAAAAAAAAATACGATGAGCTAACATTTAGTCATCTGGCAGGAGGCTGCCGTAAACTGTAACTTGCTTTAAAATAATTTCCTATCACTGTATATATTGTAGTACCAATATAATTGTATTTTCAAAACAGGTCTATATACAGTATATATCACAGTAAATAATAGGTACTGTAATATCCTCTTCCCCCCCAAATCAACCTGTAAACAATATAACTTTCAGATTCACATTGCCAAAGCTGATACTTGGTTTCTAGAACATACAAGGGCATATGGTTGCCAAATAATGTACATGAACAAGAAAATGTCCAAACATACATGCTGGAAGAAAAACACAAGAAAACGAATGTGCGCTCTAGACGTTTTTGGTGACGCAATATGAATGCATAGTGTTCATTCTAGGACTCAGCATCTGACACAACCCGTGTAGTTTCTCTTTCCTGCCTAGGGTGCTGCTCTCTGCTCTGGTGCTTCTAGCACATTCTGGTCTATAACTCAGTGAAGCTTTGCTAGAAGCACCAGATCGAGGAGCAACACCCCAGACAGTAAAGAGGAACTGGATGGGTTGTGACAGGTGGGTGCTAGAATGAACACTAAATGCATGTTTACCAATACAATCCATTTTATTGGAAGCAGGCTTTAATGAATAAAAATAGGTTGTGCCACGGTAAATAAAAATGCCAAACGTGGCAGTAATAGGATTTTTGGTCACTTACCGTTAAATCCTCTCTCTTAAGCAGGCTGGGCGACACTGGACCATGGGATTGCAGGTTGGGGCTCGAGTTTGGCACTTAATGGAAACTGTTTATTTAAACCCAAGCTCCTCCCTCTGCAACTCCATGATTCCAGTACTTCTTTAAAAGAGTCCGGAAAGGAATAGCAGTAACCGAGTAAAACATTCAACCAATTAGTAGGGAAAAGATGGTCAAGAAACAACACCTCGCATGACTGAGCATGAGGGAGAGAACGCAGGGTCAGACAACCTGTTTAAGAGCAAAGGAATCAACAGTGAGTGACCAAAACCTGAAGACAAGCCAACATGTGTCCAGAGGACTAGGTAGCTGCACAACAGACCTGGCCTGCCAAAACCCTATGCCAGGAGGGCATCACCGCCCTAGTGGAAAGAGTGGACATCCAGTTTGATGACTGTTGCCTTACACCAGAAGAGAGTTGAGTGGTGACCAAGCAGATGCAACATGCAATGGTCTGCATTTTAGCCAGCCAAATGCGTTGTACATGAAAAATAAAATCTATCTACAGTAAGGGCTACTTAGCAGCCCGTAAACAAGGGGTAGCCAACCCTGGTCCTCGAGAGCTACCAACAGTGCAAGTTTTCCAGGTCTCCTCTTTTAAAATGTGACAGTTAGTAATAACTGCACATGTGCACCTGCCAGGTGAGCTGGAAAACGTGAACTGTTGGTAGCTCTCGAGGACCAGGGTTGGCTACCACTGCCCTAAACCGTGCCCTACTCCATGAGGCACCTAAAGAAGACTGGAACCATGCAGAAGCCGGGGGAGGAGCTTGAGTTTAAAGCTACAGTTTACATTACTTGCCAAACTCCAGCCCCAACCTGCAATCCCATGCTCCAGTGTAGCCCAGCCTTACTGCAAGAGAAACATTATAAATGTAACGGTGTAAAAAAGACCATAAGAAAAAATCATTCAGTTTCTAAAGTGATTTTCAGGAGTTGCTTGGTGGCTGAAAAGTTTATTACAAGCTGATAAATGTGATTGATAGATTTACTTAACCACCTAAAACAGACAAGTTGTGATGTTGCCCATAGTAACAGAGAGATGATAGCTAGGGTCTGATTGCTGGCTATGGCCACCACTTGCCTGTTTTAGGAACGTTAGTAAATCTACCCCACAATGTTCTGAAAAAAAAAACATATATAGACCTGAAAGCCAAAGGACATCGGACAGCAACATTATTCATTTTGCAGATGAATAACCTAAAAAACTGTAAGAGGAGATAAGAACTTATGCTAGAAGAAGCAATAACGCGATACTATGATCTCAGAAGTTTGTTACTAAAGCAGGTATCAGTAGAAATGTAAACCCCTTACCTTATGGCTTATAGAGTTCCACTGAGTTTTGTGTTACAAATAAACCTGCTCAGCCATATGGACACTAAAGACAAGGTTCATATTTTCACACATACAGTACATCAACAGAGGAGCAGTAGGTGGCGCTATTCTCAAGTATGGTTACTTGCGTATCAAGCAAATAACAATAAACAAATGTATTAAATCAGAAAAACCACCTCCTTACTCAAAAGGTGGCAAACATCCTTCTGGCACCTGTTTTAAAATAAGAAATGGAAAGGAAAAGGGATCTATTCATCTAGTAAGATAAGCAAGTGCAATTAGAGCATATAAAAAGAAAATTTAAAGGAAGTTTTACTTGGATTTAAGAATAGAGGACCAAAACTGTTTAAACTACCAGAAAAGTACGTTTTCACTTTGTATAAGAGCAAATCTATGGGCGGGATGTAATGAAGTCCGAGTTCTGCGGCCGTACAGGTTGCAAGCCGACGCGGACGTTTTTTTTTAAAGGGGCCGTCATGTACAGTACAAGGCATGGTTTAGGCTTGTACTTGATTGCCCCTTTAAAAAAAGTCAGAGTTCGGCCAGCATCCGGCACGGCTGCCGGACTCAAACTTCATTACTTCCCGGCCAATATTAGGATTGCTCTGTTCGGGTTTTTCTTAACTTCCACTGCTGCTTCTTTGTTACTCTACAAGGGACTTTGGGCTTCCAGTCAATGTGGTCACAGAGGAAATCACGAGTACAATCAGATAAGACCTATACTTTATATTGGCACGCATGCACTTTGCACATGTATATGCACTAATTGCACATACATGACTTACTGCAGAAGCAGGTGCCTGTTCTTTTCTAAACCTGCAAGTCTATTCTACAATTAAAATAACAAATTCCATTGTAAATATAGACATGCGCTTTGCATGCACAGTACATAATAAGCATCTGATTAAAGTTACCAGTGTAATCCAGTTCATGCTTTCGGCATCCCTTCCAAAACACTGTGCAAGTTATAGTTACAGACATTTGCTGTTTCTAGATATAGAATGTCACATTTCTGTATATGGCTCAAAGTATTTTGAGGTGATCTTAAAAATAATCTAATAATGGTCAAAATAACTGTAAAGATCAAGGAAGACAAGTCTTAGATCCAGCTGGATTTTCTCAATTAAAGCCCACCGGATACCTGGTTGTGGTAGCAGAGAACTGCACTGTACTATCTCAAGCTGTTAAGTTCCACCATAGCCCACAATAGAGCTCTAAGGAAGCACGTGACAATGGGGTGGGAGTGATAAGGGGGGTCCTGACTAGGGTGAACCCCTATTTGGTATTTGTAAATATTTAGTAAAGTTAAGAAGGGGTTCATTAGGAATAGGATGCAACCACCGAGATCTAGATGGATGCCAAGAAGTAACATACATTGTAGCTATCCAGCATCTGTGATATGCCTATCACTAAAATTACTATTTGTCAAAGTGCCATACATGAATCTCATAGCGAGCAGCTCCAATCTGGTTTGTTGTCAGAATTATGTAATAGACACTAGGTCTATCCATCCTATTCACGCAGCCTACACATTTCAGCCTAAATATTAATAAGCAAGATCAGATGTCGGAGAATCACAAAAACAACAAAAAACGTACTGTTAACTATCGGTATAGCTGTGATCGGTATCCGGACTCCAGGTCGACAACAAAAAGTCGACACACCTTAGGTCGACGCCAATTGGTCGACACACCTTAGGTCGACATGAACAAAAGGTCGACAGGAACAAGGTCGACATGGAAAAAGGTCGACATGATTTTTTCACAATTTTTTTCTTTTTTGGAACCTTTTCATACTTAACGATCCACGTGGACTACGATTGGAACGGTAATCTGTGCCGAGCGAAGCGAAGGCACCATGCCCGAAGCATGGCGAGCCATGCGAGGGGACGCGGTGCACTAATTGGGGTTCCCGGTCACTCTACGAAGAAAACGACACCAAAAAAACATAAAAAACTCATGTCGACCTTTTTCCATGTCGACCTTGTTCCTGTCGACCTTTTGTCCATGTCGACCAATTGGCGTCGACCTAAGGTGTGTCGACCTTTTTGTTGTCGACCTGGAGTCCCAGACCCGCTGTGATCCTATGTCATGGTTTCCGTAGGGTTCAGTCCACAAGCAAAATAGTATTTTTTTTAATTATATTTCAAATCAATGGCCAGACGTGACGCAATGTACAGACAAACATTAGGTTGCATCATTCAATGTTGGCATTGGCATGATATACAATTAACTATCAGTCTGAAATCCCACTTGCACTATTTACAGACAAAAGCTACCAAGATAACAGCCCACAAATGACTTCAGTAAAAGCAAGTTGGATTTGCACAGTGCTAAAGGGTAACTCCAGCTAAAACTCATTTTAATGAAATTGCAGGAGTCCTATTAAAAGGATCCCTGTGGGTCAGGATATCTTGCGCCTACTAGTGCTGCAATGTTTCTGGTCCCAACGGGGGGGGGGGGGGGGGAAAGAGGCTTCCAAACACTGTGGCTGGCTTACAGATGGATGCAATGTTGTCTGAATGACTCCTTAATCAATGCCAGGACAAGAAGCTTTGTAGCGCGGATAAGTTCTACAGAACGTTGAGAGTCTATGGGGTAAACTTACTAAAGCTTCTAAAACAGAGAATTGGTGATGTTGCCCATAGCAACCAATCAGATGCTGTCTATCATTTTCTGAAAGGCAATAGAGACATGATAGACAGTATTTGATTGGTTGCTACAGGAAACCTTACCATTTCCCCGTTTTAGAAGCTTTAGTAATTTTACCCCTATGTCTTGGAATCCATGAAGTTCTGCTAGTCAGTTAAACATGTCATTTTAGCAGGAGCTACTCTTTAAACAGGAACAATCACCATACTAATATTACTACCAATGACTAGCTAACTTTGCAACTAAGAATACAATGCAATTAACTACAAAACATAGTTAAGAATACTGATGGTTAGCAAAGAAAACAAAATGTATAACACTATCGTTGGCCACATACATGAGGATCGAGTTGGTATAGATGTGTAGCTTTCATAAGAGTTGGCCTATCAGATTGGATTGTATCTAATTAGAAGCAATCTGGGTACACACATGTACAATCCCTTGATTGGATTAACACTACCAATCAGCAGAGCATTGTGCCCTTGGCATCACCTGCTACTGACACCTGTGCACACATATACAATATGGATTTGAATTGTATGTGTGTGTGTGAACGGACTTCTATCGGATTGGGAGGCCAGCCCGACAAATATTAAACTGCACATAAAATGCAATCTCCCGTTCCCGACTGTTGCAGGAGCGTTATAAGCCATTGATTGGCTAACACTCCTGCATCAGCACTGTATACACACCTATACAATAAACGCCCGTTCTGCCGATATCAGGAGAACGGGCTGACGATTGTATAGGTGTGTACCAAGCTTTAGGCAGAATGGGAAGATTACGACCCCCATTGGGTCACGTGCAAAGTTACTGGCCAACTATAATAATGGAAACAAGAAGGCTACAAATGTTTGCCACCGAATGTCCAACTTAACCTATCATGTATGTGGCCAGAATGACTATGTATTGGCTCCTTCAGTGATACGGCCAAATTATTGGATCTCAATGTGAGGCAGCTTAAAGCTCAGCAATGAATACAGAATTTCCTTATGATAAAGTCATGCTGTTAGTTTCCAAAGCCATTGATCTGAATTGGCAGCCTACTACTTCTTCACCCCATCTGCTTTATAAGCTACAAGCCATATCCTGAATAAGAGAGCGGTCCAGCGAGGTCCGGTATCACCCACTCACCAGCTGGAAGTATGTGTTTTTCAGGACTTCACTTTCAAAAATAAGTGCTAAGCACTTATCTATCTTCTGCTACCAGATATACAAAATATTTTAGATAACACTATTTCTAGAGTGTTTCCGCACATACCGGTCATAGAGTCAAACAAAAAGTGCAACAAAATCCTCTTCACTCCAAAAAGAAGCAACATAACAAAGCACATGACAAATTAAAAAAAGGTCCATAGGCCTTTATTCAATATAATCTCCAATCAAACGTCTCATCTTTTCTAGACAATATTTTCACTTAATTTTTAGACTCCATCTGAGCACCTTTAGAACTGAACAGACAATAGGGGGCAAATTGAGGCACTCTGGATTATGATGTCTCATCATAGTTAAATTTACTGTTTTGCGCATAACTAGTATTGTGGACTGCAGCCAGTTTATGATGAGGACTTTCAACTTAAATAACTAAAGCCTGCAAGTAAAATGTTCTTTGTAAGCAAACAGAACTCTTAGAGAGGAAGTGTCTCTTCTGAATGTAAAGCTGTACACCATATAGAAAGAGAGCACTGCTGAGACTTGTACTTTCACAACGACTGTAGAGTGTTGGCAGCCTCTAATGAGAATGCAGCCTGTTGAACCACTGGGAGCTAGTGACATTTCTGAGGCCACGGCATATGTCAATAGTTAGCAGTAAAGATAGGTTCTGCCTGCTGTATAGATTCCCCATCACATTCAGACTGTGCGTGTAGGCAAATAATCACAATGACATTCTCATATCCATTGAAGGCAGCAATATTGTTTTAAAATGTAAAGACCTTCATTAGCAAATTATAGCTGTCATTAAAAAGCTAAAATAACCCTGAAAGCTTTTTTTTATTTAACCCTCATCCAAATTGCACACATTTTCATGCAACGAAAAAGGAGTTTAATATTCTTTTAAATGTACAAGAATTATGTAAAGGACTATTTCACACCATGGCCCAGCCATCTTATTACATATTAATATATATATTTCTGGATTTTCTTTTACTTTGAATCATTCACCAATCAAGAGTGATCCATAGGCTCAGCTATATTGGCTATTTCTGTGTCTTGGCTGTCCATCTCCTCTGCATTGTCTGTAGATACGGCTGACTGAACTTTCGGCCTCACAGACAGCGATGCTGCTCTAGAACTTCCTACGTTACTACCTGTAGTTACAGATCCTGCAGTTGTGTCCCCAGTTACTCTTGAAGGACTGCTCCCAGACTTTGGGGAAAGCCATTCTCCCTTCTTTGGAGAGGTGTCGGACCCTGTTAACTGCTCAGCATTTTGATCCCGTAAGTGTTTATCCATAGAGGCCTGAATGGAAGAAACCATTTCCTGTAATTTTTTCCGCTGGGCCTCAATTAAGTTGGGGTCAAGTTGGCGGCTATCTCTCATGGTGATCACGCCAGGAGCTACCCTGATCAGCTCGTTGTCGCTGGATGTAGAAGTAAACGTAGAGGGATCGGAATAGGTTGGCATATTACTGAAACTAGTTGTTGTGCTTGGCTTTGATGCTGATCTTGTTCTCTGATTATGTTCAGGACTGCTGGAGGCTGTTCCTAGCGAGTGCCCTTTGCCTTGAAAGACTGTTACATTGTGATGCTGCTCCGACTTCTTTTTTACTACCCCACCGCTGCCCAGTTTCATCAGCCCGTGAGAGGGACTAGATTCCCTGCTTCTGGAAGCCGCCTCAGAACGCACTTGGGTTATTGCATCTTTCACCAAGTCTTCAACCTCGGGACCAATGGGAAAATGGCCAGCAGCGTCCACACACAGTTCCAGCCTGTCTTCAGCCGCGTTGTATACAAAGGTTTTGTTAGGTAGGTAGGGAAATGTGCAATGCTTTCCATCAACCACATCTGCAAATACAGAATATCATTTTAAGACTTTAATACAACTTTTATTTTATGCATACTGGATTCATTCTATGAGCTTTAGGGCCTGCTCCAGAGCCACATACAAGTTCAAAAGCAAATGCACTGTGAATGCGAAAGGATTGCGAACAGTATAATAATGCGAATATATACACGACCTAATCTGTGCGCAACTATGCATACGCAACAGCGGCAGTCATTATCATCTGCACTTACCGTATAAAAGACATCCTTCTGAATTTGGCGTTCTGAATGCATACCTACAACTCAATAGAATAAATCTCTGGCTACATGCCCACAACACACCCTGACAAACCCCAGAGGCCCTTCTTGTGTGCATTTGCAGCGTTGTTGCAGTTTCCACCCAGAAATGCCCATTTATACCCCTTTCACACCGCAAACCCGGGTCCGACCAGGTATTTTGAACCTGGGTCAGACCCTTTCATACTACACTTTCAACCTGGGTTATTGCAGGGTTGGCTCCTTTTAACTCAACCCGGGTCACCAATTAAAACACCATGGATGTTATTTTAAATGGACTTTTTTTGGCTCAGAAAGATGAGGTGTCAGAAGGGGACAAAAAGAGAGGGTGGGGACAGCTCACAGCATTGCAGGAATCATGGCTGACAGCGCTATGGTTTTACAGGTTGAGTATCCCATATCCAAATATTCAGAAATACGGAATATTCCAAAATACGGACTTTTTTGAGTGATGGCTCAATGTACACAAACTTTGTTTAATACACACAGTTATTAAAATATTGTATTAAATGACCTTCAGGCTGTGTCTATAAGGTGTATATGAAACATAAATGAATTGTGTGAATGTAGATACACTTTGTACAATGCACAAAGTTACAAAAAAATAAGAATTTACTCACCGGTAATTCTATTTCTCGTAGTCCGTAGTGGATGCTGGGAACTCCGTAAGGACCATGGGGAATAGACGGGCTCCACAGGAGACTGGGCACTCTAAGAAAGAATTAGGACTACTGGTGTGCACTGGCTCCTCCCTCTATGCCCCTCCTCCAGACCTCAGTTAGGAAACTGTGCTTGGAAGAGCTGACACTACAAGGAAAGGATTTGGAATCCCGGGTAAGACTCATACCAGCCACACCAATCACACCGTACAACTCGTGATAACTATACCCAGTTAACAGTATGAATAACAACTGAGCCTCACTGAACAGATGGATCCTAACAATAACCCTTTAGTTAAGCAATAACTATATACAAGTATTGCAGAAAATCCGCACTTGGGACGGGCGCCCAGCATCCACTACGGACTACGAGAAATAGAATTACCGGTGAGTAAATTCTTATTTTCTCTGACGTCCTAGTGGATGCTGGGAACTCCGTAAGGACCATGGGGATTATACCAAAGCTCCCAAACGGGCGGGAGAGTGCGGATGACTCTGCAGCACCGAATGAGCAAACTCAAGGTCCTCCTCAGCCAGGGTATCAAACTTGTAGAATTTTGCAAACGTGTTTGATCCCGACCAGGTAGCAGCTCGGCAAAGTTGTAAAGCCGAGACCCCTCGGGCAGCCGCCCAAGAAGAGCCCACCTTCCTCGTGGAATGGGCTTTGACTGATTTAGGATGCGGCAGTCCAGCCGCAGAATGTGCAAGTTGAATCGTGGAGCAGATCCAGCGAGCAATAGTCTGCTTAGAAGCAGGAGCACCCAGCTTGTTGGGTGCATGCAGGATAAACAGCGAGTCAGTCTTTCTGACTCTAGCCGTCCTGGAAACATAGATTTTCAGGGCCCGGACTACGTCTAGCAACTTGGAAGCCTCCAAGTCCCGAGTAGCCGCAGGCACCACAATAGGTTGGTTCAAATGAAACGCTGATACCACCATAGGGAGAAATTGGGGACGAATCCTCAATTCTGCTCTGTCCATATGGAAGATCAGATAGGGGCTTTTACAGGACAAAGCCGCCAATTCTGACACCCGCCTAGCCGAAGCCAAGGCCAAAAGCATGACCACTTTCCACGTGAGATAATAAGAATTTACTTACCGATAATTCTATTTCTCGTAGTCCGTAGTGGATGCTGGGGACTCCGTCAGGACCATGGGGAATAGCGGGCTCCGCAGGAGACAGGGCACATCTAAAAAGCTTTTTAGGTCACATGGTGTGTACTGGCTCCTCCCCCTATGACCCTCCTCCAAGCCTCAGTTAGGTACTGTGCCCGGACGAGCGTACACAATAAGGAAGGATCTTGAATCCCGGGTAAGACTCATACCAGCCACACCAATCACACCGTACAACTTGTGATCTGAACCCAGTTAACAGTATGATAACAAAACGAAGTAGCCTCTGAAAAAATGGCTCACAACAATAGTAATAACCCGATTTTTGTAACAATAACTATGTACAAGCATTGCAGACAATCCGCACTTGGGATGGGCGCCCAGCATCCACTACGGACTACGAGAAATAGAATTATCGGTAAGTAAATTCTTATTTTCTCTAACGTCCTAGTGGATGCTGGGGACTCCGTCAGGACCATGGGGATTATACCAAAGCTCCCAAACGGGCGGGAGAGTGCGGATGACTCTGCAGCACCGAATGAGAGAACTCCAGGTCCTCTTTAGCCAGAGTATCAAATTTGTAAAATTTTACAAACGTGTTCTCCCCTGACCACGTAGCTGCTCGGCAAAGTTATAATGCCGAGACTCCTCGGGCAGCCGCCCAGGATGAGGCCACCTTCCTTGTGGAATGGGCATCTACATATTTCGGCTGTGGCAGGCCTGCCACAGAATGTGCAAGCTGAATTGTACTACAAATCTAGCGTGCAATAGACTGCTTAGAAGCAGGAGCACCCAGCTTGTTGGGTGCATACAATATAAACAGCAAGTCAGACTTTCTGACTCCAGCCGTCCTAACTATATATAGTCCTCCAAGTCCCCAGTAGCCGCAGGCACCACAATAGGTTGTTTCAGGTGACAACGCTGACACCCCTTTAGGAAGAAACTGGAGACGAGTCCCAGTTCTGCCCTGTTCAAATGGAAAATTCTAATATGGGCTTTTGTAAAACAAAACCGCCCATTCTTTTTGACAATCGCCTGGCCGAGGCCAGGACTAACAACATGGTCACTTTCCATGTGAGATATTGGTCAACAGCATGGTCACTTTCCATGTGAGATATTTCAAATCCACAGATTTGAGCGGTTCAAACCAATATGATTTTAAGGAATCCCAACACTATGTTGAGATCTCACGGTGCCCCTAGAGGCACAAAAGAACTGTATATGGAATACACCCTTTACAATCTGGACTTCAGGAACTGAAGTCAATTTTTTCTGGAAGAAAATCTACAGGGCCGAAATTTAAATCTTAATGAACCCCAATTTGAGACTCAAAACACTCCTGTTTTCAGGAAGTGCAGAATCGACCTAGTTGAATTTCCTTCGTGGAGCCTTCCTGGCCTTACCCACGCAACATATTTTCACCACATGTGGTGATGACGTTGTGCGGTCACCTCCTTCCTGGCTTTGACCAAGGTAGGTATGACCTCTTATGGAATGCCTTTTTCCCTTCAGAATCCGGTATTCAACCGCCATGCCGTCCAACGCAGCCGCGGTAATTCTTGGAAAAGACATGGTACTTGCTGAAGCAAGTCCCTTCTTAGCTCCCCAGGCCCTTAGTCCTCTGTGAGCATCTCTTGAAGCTCCGGGTACCAAGTCCCTCTTGGCCCATCCGGAGCCACTAGTATAGTTCATACTCCTCTATGTCTTATAATTCTCAATACCTTGGTTATGAGAAACAGAGGAGGGAACCCATACACTGACTGGTACACCCACGGTGTTACCAGAACATCCACAGCTATCGCCTGAAGGTCTCATGACCTGGCGGAATACCTGTCCCGTTTTTCGGGCGGGACGCTATCATGTCCACCTTTGGTCTTTGCCAACGGTCCACAATCATGCTGAAAAACTTCCCTATGAAGTTTCCACTCTCCCGGGTGGAGGTCATGCCTGCTGAGGAAGTCTGCTTCCCAGTCGTCCACTCCCGGAAAGAACACTGCTGACAGTGCTATCACATGATTTTCCGCCTAGCGAAAAATCCTTGCAGTTTTGTCACTGCCCTCCTGCTTCTTGTGCCGCCCTTTCTGTTTACGTGGGCGACTGCCGTGATGTTATCCCACTGGATCAATACCGGCTGACCTTGAAGCAGAGGTCTTGCTAAGTTTAGAGCCTTATAAATTTGCTCTAAGCTTATTTATGCAGAGAGAATTCTCCAGACTTAATCACACTTCCCTGGAAATTTTTTCCCTGTGTGACTGTTCTCCAGCCTCTCAGGCTGGCCTCCGTGGTCACCGGCATCCAATCCTGAATGCCAAATCTGCGGCCCTCTAGAAGATGAGCACTCTGTAATCACCACAGGAGAGACACCCTTGTCCTTGGATATAGGGTTATCCGCTGATGCATCTGAGGATGCGATCCGGACCATTTGTCCAGCAGATCCCACCGAAGAGTTCTTGCGGGAAATCTGCCGAATGGAATTGCTTCGTAATAAGCCACCATTTTTACCAGGACTCTTGTGCAATGATGCACTGACACTTTTCCTGGTTTTAGGAGGATCCCGATTAGCTCGGAGAACTCCCTGGCTTTCTCCACTGGGAGAAACACGTTTTTCTGGACTGTGTCCAGAATCATCCCTATGAACAGTAGACGTGTCATCGGAAAAAGCTGCGATTTTGGAATATTTAGAATCCACTCGTGCTGACGTAGAACTACTTAAGATAGTGCTACTCCGACCTCCAACTGTTCTCTGGACCTTGCCCTTATCAGGAAAGCGTCCATGTTTCCTTTTAAGAAAAATCATCATTCCGGCCATTACCTTGGTAAAGACCCGGGGCGCCGTGGACAACCCAAACGGCAGCGTCTGAACTGATAGTGACAGTTCTGTACCAGGAACCTGAAGTACCCTTGGTGAGAAGGGCAAATTTGGACCTGTAGGTAAGCGTCCCTGATATCCAGTGACACCATATCGTCCCCTTCTTCCTGGTTCGCTATCACTGCTCTGAGTGACTCCATCTTGATTTGAACGCTTGTATGTAAGTGTTCAAATATTTCAGATCTCACCGAGCCGGTTGGCTTCAGTACCACAATATAGTGTGGGATACTACCCCCTTCCATGTTGTAAGAGGGGTACTTTGATTATCACCTGCTGGGAATACAGCCTGTGAATTGTGTGAGGGGGAGATGTCTCGAATTTCCAATGTACACCTGGGATACTACATGTAGGATCCCGGAGTTCCCTTGCGAGTGAGCCCCCTGCGTACTGAAACTCTTGAGATGACCCCCTACCGCACCTGAGTCCGCTTGTACGGCCCCAGCGTTATGCTGCGGACTTGGCAGAAGCTGTGAGGGGCTTCTGTTCCTGGGAATGGGCTGCTTGCTGCAGTCTTCTTCCCTTTCCTCTACCCCTGGGCAGATATGACTGGCCTTTGCCCGCCTGCCCCTATGGGGACGAAAGGACTGAGACTGAAAAGACTGTGTCCTTTTTTGCCGATATGTGATTCGGGGTAACAAAAAGTGGATTTTTCAGCTGTTGCCATGGCCACCAGGTCCGATGGACCGCCCCTTTATACGGCAATACTTCCACATGCCGTCTGGAATCTGCCTCACCTGACCACTGTCGTGTCTTCGTCTGGCAGATATGTAAATCACATTTACTCTTGATGCCAGAATGCAAATATCCCTCTGCGCATCACGCATATATAGAAATGCATCCTTAAAATGCTCTATAGTCAATAAAATCTTGTCCCTGTCAAGGGTATCAAAATTTTCAGTCAGGAAATCCGACCAAGCCCCCTCAGCGCTGCACATCCAGGCTGAGGCGATTGTTGGTCGTAGTATAACACCAGTATGTGTGTATATACTGTCATGATATTTTTCAGCTTCCTATCAGCTGGCTTCTTGAGGGCGGCCGTATCTAGAGACGGTAACGCCATGTTTTTATAAGCGTGTGAGCGCCTTATCCACCCTAAGGTGTGTTTCCCAACTCGCCCTTACTTCTGGCGGGAAAGGGTATACCGCCCATAACTTTCTATCGGAGGAACCCCACGTATCATCACACACTTCATTTAATTTATCTGATTCAGGCAAAACTACAAGTAGTTTATTCACACCCTACAAAATACCCTTATTTGTGGTACTTGTAGTATCAGAAATATGTAACAGCTCCTTCATTGCCCTTAACATGTAACTCGTGGCCCTAAAGGAAAATTACGTATGTTTCTTCACCGTCGACACTGGGGTCAGTGTCCATGTCTGTGTCTGTCGACCGACTGAGGTAAATGGGCGTTTTTACAAGCCCCTGACGGTGTCTGAGACGCCTGGACCGGTACTAATTTGTCCGCCGGCCATCTCATGTCGTCAACCGTCTTGCAGCGTGTTGACATTATCACGTAATTCCATAAGTAGACCATCCATTCCGGTGTCGACTCCCTAGAGAGTGACATCAACATTACAGGCAATTTGCTCCGCCTCCTCACCAACATTTTCCTCATACATGTCGACACACACGTACCGACATACAGCACACACACAGGGAATGCTCTGATAGAGGACAGGACCCACTAGCCCTTTGGGGAGACAGAGGGAGAGTTTGCCAGCACACACCAAAAGCGCTATAATGTATATAACAACCCTAGAAGGTGTTGTTTCTATATATGCGCTCTTAATATATCATTATATCGCCAATTTATGCCCCCCTTCTCTTTTAACCCTGTTTCTGTAGTGCAGTGCAGGGGAGAGTGGGAGCCTTCCTCACCAGCGGAGCTGATCAGGAAAATGGCGCTGAGTGCTGAGGAGAATAAGCTCCGCCCCCTTTTCGGCGGGCTTTTCCTCCCGGTTTTTTAATAACTGGCCTGGGTTAAAATACATACATATAGCCTTAATGGCTATATGTGATGTATTTATTTGCCAAATAGGTATTTATATTGCTGCCCAGGGCGCCCCCAGCAGCGCCCTGCACCCTCCGTGACCGTGTCAGTGAGCCGTGTGACAACAATGGCGCACAGCTGCAGTGCTGTGCGCTACCTCTCTGAAGACTGTGAAGTCTTCTGCCGCCTGTTTCCGGACCTCCGTTCCGCCGTCTTTCTTCAGCGTCTGTAAGGGGGATCGGCGGCGCAGCTCCGGGACGAACCCCAGGCTGACCTGTGTTCCGACTCCCTCTGGAGCTCAGTGTCCAGTAGCCTAAGACTTCAATCCTCCTGCACGCAGGTGAGTTGCCAGTCTCTCCCCTAAGTCCCTCGTTGCAGTGATCCTGTCGCCAGCAGGAATCACTGATTAGAAACCTAAAAAAAAACTTTACTAAATAGCTCCTTAAGAGAGCCATCCAGTTTGCACCCTTCTCGGACGGGCACAAAAACCTAACTGAGGCTTGGAGGAGGGTCATAGGGGGAGGAGCCAGTACACACCATGTGACCTAAAAAGCTTTTTAGATGTGCCCTGTCTCCTGCGGAGCCCGCTATTCCCCATGGTCCTGACGGAGTCCCCAGCATCCACTAGGACGTTAGAGAAATTTTAATTCCACGGTCTGAAGTGGCTCAAACCAATGTGATTTTAGGAAATCCAACACAACGTTGAGATCCCAAGGTGCCACTGGGGGCACAAAAGGGGGCTGAATGTGCAGCACTCCCTTAACAAACGTCTGAACTTCAGGCAGTGAAGCCAGTTCTTTTTGAAAGAAAATAGACAGGGCCGAAATCTGGACTTTAATGGATCCCAATTTTAGGCCCATAGTCACTCCTGACTGTAGGAAGTGCAGAAATCGACCCAGCTGAAATTCTTCTGTGGGGGCCTTCATAGCCTCACACCAAGCAACATATTTTCGCCATATGCGGTGATAATGTTTTGCTGTCACATCCTTCCTAGCTTTTATCAGCATAGGAATGACTTCAACCGGAATACCCTTTTCCATCAAGATCCGGCGTTCAACCGCCATGCCGTCAAACGCAGCCGCGGTAAGTCTTGGAACAGACAGGGCCCCTGCTGTAGCATGTCCTGTCTGAGAGGCAGAGGCCAAGGGTCCTCTGAGATCATTTCTTGTAGTTCCGGGTACCAAGACCTTCATGGCCAATCCGGAACGATGAGTATAGTATAGTTCTTACTCCTCTCTTTCTTATTATCCTCAGCACCTTTGGTATGAGAGGAAGAGGAGGGAACGCATAAACCGACTGGTACACCCACGGTGTCACTAGAGCGTCCACAGCTATCGCCTGAGGGTCCCTTGACCTTGCACAATATCTTTTTAGCTTTTTGTTGAGGCGGGACGCCATCATGTCCACCTGTGGCCTTTCCCAACGATTTACAATCAGCTGGAAGACTTCTGAATGAAGTCCCCACTCTCCCGGGTGGAGGTCGTGCCTGCTGAGGAAGTCTGCTTCCCAGTTGTCCACTCCCGGAATGAACACTGCTGACAGTGCTATCACGTGATTTTCCGCCCATCGGAGAATCCTTGTAGCTTCTGCCATCGCCATCCTGCTTCTTGTGCCGCCCTGTCGGTTTACATGGGCGACCGCCGTGATGTTGTCTGACTGAATCAGCACCGGCTGGTTTTGAAGCAGGTGTTTTGCCTGACTTAGGGCCTTGTAAATGGCCCTTAGTTCCAAAATATTTATGTGTAGGGAAGCCTCCTGACTCGACCATTGTCCTTGGAAGTTTCTTCCCTGAGTGACTGCCCCCCCAACCTCGGAGGCTTGCATCCGTGGTCACCAGGACCCAGTCCTGTATGCCGAATCTGCGGCCCTCGAGAAGATGAGCACTTTGCAGCCACCACAGCAGAGACACCCAGGCCCTCGGGGACAGGGTGATCAGCCGATGCATCTGAAGATGCGATCCGGACCACTTGTCTAACAGATCCCACTGAAAGATCCTTGCATGGAACCTGCCGAATGGAATTGCCTCGTAAGAAGCTATCATCTTTCCCAGGACTCGCGTGCAGTGATGCACCGACACCTGTTTTGGTTTCAGGAGGTCTCTGACCAGAGATGACAACTCCTTGGCCTTCTCTTCCGGGAGAAACACCTTCTTCTGTTCTGTGTCCAGAATCATACCCAGGAACAGCAGACGCGTCGTAGGAACCAGCTGCAACTTTGGAATATTCAGAATCCAGCCGTGCTGTTGTAGCACTTCCTGAGATAGTGCTACTCCGACCAACAACTGCTCCCTGGACCTTGCCCTTAGCAACGTCTGGAATTGGTAATGGCAGTCCTGTACCACAAAACGGAGGTACACCTGGTGAGGTGGGTAAATGGGGACATGTAGGTAAGCATCTTTGATGTCCAGTGATACCATGTAATCCCCCTCTTCCAGGCTTGCAATAACCGCCCTGAGCGATTCCATTTTGAACTTGAACTTCCTTATATAAGTGTTCAAGGATTTCAAATTTAGAATGGGTCTCACCGAACCGTCTGGTTTCGGTACCACAAACATTGTGGAATAGTAACCCCGTCCCTGTTGAAGGAGGGGAACTTTTATTATCACCTGCTGGAGGTACAGCTTGTGAATTGCCGCCAGCACTACCTCCCTGTCTTGGGGAGTAGCTGGCAAGGCTGATTTGAGGTAACGGCGAGGGGGAGACGTCTCGAATTCCAGCTTGTATCCCTGAGATACCACTTGTAGAACCCAGGGATCCACCTGTGAGCGAACCCACCGGTCGCTAAAGTTCCGGAGACGGGCCCCCACCGCACCTGGCTCCACCAGTGGAGCCCCAGCGTCATGCGGTGGATTTAGTGGAAGCAGGGGAGGATTTTTGTTCTTGGGAACTGGCTGTATGGTGCAGCTTTTTCCCCCTACCCCTGCCTCTGGGCAGAAAGGACGCGCCTTTAACCCGCTTGCCTTTCTGGGGCCGAAAGGACTGTACCTGATAATATGGTGCTTTCTTGGGCTGTGAGGGAACCTGAGGTAAAAATGTCGACTTCCCAGCTGTTGCTGTGGAAACGAGGTCCGAGAGACCATCCCCAAACAATTCCTCACCCTTGTAAGGCAAAACCTCCATGTGCCTTTTAGAATCCGCATCACCTGTCCACTGCCGAGTCCATAATACTCTCCTGGCAGAAATGGACATTGCATTAATTCTAGATGCCAGCCGGCAAATATCCCTCTGTACATCTGTCATATATAAGACTACGTCTTTAATATGCTCTATGGTTAGCAATATAGTGTCCCTGTCAAGGGAATCAATGTTATCAGACAGGGAATCAGACCACGCTGCTGCAGCATTGCACATCCATGCTGAAGCAATAGCAGGTCTCAGTATAGTACCTGAGTGTGTATATACAGACTTCAGGATAGCCTCCTGCTTTCTATCCGCAGGCTCCTTTAAGGCGGCCGTATCCTGAGACGGCAGTGCCACCTTTTTTGACAAGCGTGTGAGCGCTTTATCCACCCTCGGGGATGTCTCCCAACGTAACCTGTCCTCTGGCGGGAAAGGGTACGCCATCAGTAACTTTTTAGAAATCACTAGTTTCTTATCAGGGGAAACCCACGCTTCTTCACACACTTCATTCAACTCATCTGATGGGGGAAAAACCACTGGTTGCTTTTTCTCCCCAAACATAATACCCTTTTTAGTGGTACTTGGGTTAATGTCAGAAATGTGCAACACATTTTTCATTGCCGTAATCATGCAACGGATGGCCCTAGTGGAATGTACATTAGTCTCGTCCTCGTCGACACTGGAGTCAGACTCCGTGTCGACATCTGTGTCTGCCATCTGAGGTAGCGGGCGTTTTTGAGCCCCTGATGGCCTTTGAGACGCCTGGGCAGGCACTGGCTGAGAAGCCGGCTGTCCCACAGCTGTTAGGTCATCGAACCTTTTATGTAAGGAGTTGACACTGCGTGTAAAACCTTCCACATATCCATCCACTCGGGTGTCGACCCCACAGGGGGTGACATCACATTTATCGGCACCTGCTCCGCCTCCACATAAGCCTCCTCATCAAACATGTCGACACAGCCGTACCGACACACCGCACACACACAGGGAATGCTCTGACTGAGGACAGGACCCCACAAAGTCCTTTGGGGAGACAGAGAGTATGCCAGCACACAACACAGCGCTATATAAACAGGGATTTACACTATTACAGAAAGTGATTTTCCCTATAGCAGCAATACAATACAGTTTTGCGCCTAAATTTAGTGCCCCCCCTCTGTTTTTTACCCTTTGAGCCTGGAAACTGCAGGGGAGAGCCTGGGGAGCTGTCTTCCAGCGGAGCTGTGAAGAGGAAATGGCGCCAGTATGCTGAGGGAGATAGCCCCGCCCCTTTTTCGGCGGGCTTCTCCCGCTCTTATATTAATATTATGGCAGGGGATTTTTGCACATATATAGTTTATTAGACTATATTATGTGCTGTTTGCCAATGTAAGGTACTCTAATTGCAGCCCAGGGCGCCCCCCCCCCCCCCCCAGCGCCCTGCACCCATCAGTGACCGGAGTATGTGGTGTGCATAGGGAGCAATGGCGCACAGCTGCAGTGCTGTGCGCTACCTTAATGAAGACCCGCCGATTTCCAGGACGTTCTTCTTGCTTCTGGCTCTGCAAGGGGGACGGCGGCGCGGCTTCGGGACCGGACGACCGAGGCTGGGCCTGTGTTCGATCCCTCTGGAGCTAATGGTGTCCAGTAGCCTAGAAGCCCAAGCTAGCTGCAAGCAGGTAGGTTCGTTTCTCTCCCCTCAGTCCCTCGTAGCAGTGAGTCTGTTGCCAGCAGATCTCACTGAAAATAAAAAACCTAATAAATACTTTCTTTTCTAGAAGCTCAGGAGAGCCCCTAGTGTGCAACCAGCTCGAGCCGGGCACAGATTCTAACTGAGGTCTGGAGGAGCCAGTGCACACCAGTAGTCCTAATTCTTTCTTAGAGTGCCCAGTCTCCTGCGGAGCCCGTCTATTCCCCATGGTTCTTACGGAGTTCCCAGCATCCACTAGGACGTCAGAGAAATATTGGCTAAAATTACCTTCCAGCTGTGTGTATAAGGTGTATATGTAACATAAATGCATTCTATGCTTAGATTTAGGTCCCATCACCATGATATCTCATTATGGTATGCAATTATTCCAAAATACGGAAAAATCTGATATCCAAAATACCTCTGGTCCCAAGCATTTTGAATAAGGGATACTCAACCTGTATTCACAACTGCATATTTAACCCCTTCAGTGGCGAGTTCTCAATTTAAAAACACACCCTGGGGGTGTGTTTTTAAATTGGCGTGGGAGTGGTGGGGAAGGTGTAGGGTGGGCGAGTGACAGGGCAAGGTTATCGCCTGGTGATTGCCTGGGGACCCTACCCGCGGGGATCGCCAACACCAGTGCTGATTTGCAGCCACCTTGTGGTGCCCGGGAATCAGCATAAGCTATGATGCACCTAAGCCCACCCCCTGGCCAATAGGAGTCCTGAGGGCGGGCATAACTCCATAATAGAGTATGCTGATTCCCCGGCACCGTGCATGCTGCACTGATGTCACCAGCGAATCAGCAGGTAGTCTGCACGGAAATCTTCCGGGATTGCCAGCATACCAAAGGGGTTAACTGTTCCAGTAACATATCTCCCAACTGTCCCGATTTTTGCGGGACTGTCCTACCTGCGGGCCACAGTGTCCCATGGTGGTGGTGGTGGTGGGGAAACTGGAAGGCTCCAGTCACTGCTGCTCAGGTGGCATACTCAAAGTGCTGGGCATGCCCGATCAGTGATGGAACATGGGGGTGTGACTTGTGATCATGGCTCTGCCCCTTTTCATATAGGCCATGCACCCTTTCCAGGCGCATGCGCCAAGGTTCCTCTGTACTTTTAATAAGTTGGGGGGTATACAGTAAGCTGCCTAGCAATCTCGGCCTCACCCCTAATTCTTAATAGCTCTAATTCTTAATGCTCTCTGTTCTCTCCTGTGTAGCAGGGCTCAGGCTGCTGACATCATCAAGGCACACAAAGAACAGCCAATCAGCACTTTTACATGAATGCAGGGTTGAATAACCCGGGTTGGCACTTTAGAGTGCACATTGACCCGGATCCAACCCGTGTATAACACTGCTTTTATACCGGGTTGAAATGTAGGGTTACTCGACCCGGGATATTCAAAAGTGGTGCTTTTAGACTGCACCTCGACCCGGGTCGAGCTGCCTCGACTTGGCAATATCCCGGGATATATTTGCGGTGTGAAAGGGGTAGTGTCCGCAAAGAAACGTCTGAGATCCATGCGACGCTGAATTGTGCATAGGTTTACGAAGATGAGTATGCAACCCAGGACACGTGCTGTAAGCAAAAAAGCTAGATGCATATGAACTCGTGAATCAGAATCAGGCCATTAGAGTGTGACAATAAAAGAACAATCTACATTAATAAATTGGTAAATTCAGCTTTATGGATTTGGGCTACGGCTTGTACCAAGCTTTTGGGTAGGGCAGAGTGAAGAATATATTAGGGATGTGGTCAGGAGACCGATGGTCACATAACCTCCCCCTACATCCCGCCCCCTCACAATCCTGACGGTCTGGGACTTTTCCCACTCGTGGGTGTCCACAACACCCATAGAGTGGGATTAGAACCCGTCGCGACGGAAGGGTGGCGAGCGCTGCCGGGACCCCGGCGTCGGTATGCTCACACATACCACACCCATATATTATGCACATACTTCTCTTTATAGAAGAACATATTTTACTTAACAACTTTATGTTTATAAAACATGCTCTTAAAATTATTTGGACATTTGATTTTCTAATATTTTCTATTTATCAACAACATGATCTGATAAAATCAAGTACTCCTAGATCCTGATGATGGAAAGGGATACAGATAGTGGACATCTTGCTTGTATCTGCCAGGCAGTAACAAAGCAACTATGGGAAACAGAAGAACATTTTTCAGTGTGCACATAACAGTGGATAGCGCAATAAGTTACCTGGCAGACTTACACTAAAGGGTGATAAGAACCTGCAATGTAGAAGTGGGATTTACGAGGGAAAGAAAGTCTGCGATTACAAAGGAGAATGACGGATTACGGAATTTCTGAAGATAACTACAAGGCCATTGTTCTCTACGTGACCTACTATCTCTGTTTTACCATTACAGGAAAAAGGCACTGCAAAAAGAGGGACTGCGAGCAGAAATCCTGGCTCCGGCAACTGTTCACAACAATTGAATTGCTCCGTTGGATGCCCAGTACTGACAGCTGCAGGCACAAACAATTTAATTCCCCCCCCTTGACTAAATTCACCATAGACTTTCTGCAATGACCAAATTCTGTACATATAAAGGTCACATCACTGGCTTAGCGGGCACATCAATCCTGTCTCAATCTTTCATTTATTATGGACTATACTGGCTTCATTGAAGTTAATCCAATCAAATTGAACTTTGCAGCAATAATACTAACTAATGTTTTCAGTTATAATTAGCTGACAAAGGGACCTTCATTTTTTTTTTTTACATTTTAAAAAGTCAACTGCCTCTTAATAACTTATTTAAATAAACTGTAAGGGTGTGTACACATGGTGAGATCCTTGCTATGCCTGATTTTCACTTGCGATTTCCTTTTAACTCCCCGGAGCCCAGCACCACCGATTTTGACTAACTTTTCTTAAGATATGGACTATGTGTGCTTACGATTTTGGCTTATGTGAGATTTTGGCTTATGTGAGATGTCATTGACATGTGAGATGAACTAGATAGTACACCTATCTAGCAAGGATTGACTTGCCTGCACAGTCTATCTTTTCTTGCGATGCCGACCTGGCGGGACCACTCATCGGGATCGAATCGGGATCGCAAGGTGACTTTTCACCTTGCGATCTGCACTAACTTTTCTTGCGATTTTGACTATATAGTCAAAATCGAAAGAAAATATCTAACCGTGTGTACACACCTTTAGATTCTTAACACCTATAATACACATAAGGGTCTATTCAACTGAAGTCGGAATTGCCGTCAAGTCGGAAAGACGGCACCTTACGACTTTTTTAGGTCGAATCAGGATTCGACCTATTTAACTCAGTTGCCGTTTTTCCGAATTGTCGGAAAACACGTGGATCGGCGGCTTAGCTGCGGATCCACCTATTTTGTCGGATTTGCGGGCATCTCCGACAGGTTTTTGCCCTGTTTTCGACAATGCTGATCCGATTTAAAAAAGTCGGATCCGCATTGTCGAAAACCGGCTAAACCTGTTGGAAATGCCTGAAAATTGAATACTGACCTCTCGGAGAGGATCCGACAGGAATTGAATAGACCCCATAGTATGAATTTTAGGGTTATATTCTACAAAAAACAAAACCGGCATAAAATAGTATGCCAGAATACTATCCCATCAAAGAATGTGAATGGATTAAATTTCATATAAGAAGGTTCACTGTACCCATGTTTTTCTTCATTATATTGTAAAATACGCCTCCTTGCTGGAACAGATGAGGGAGACCTTTAGCATATGACCAAACATCTTCCCCTGCAAGACAAAAGCACACAGATAAAGCATAAGTAACACAAGAACCAGTATGATTGCCTCCTTCACCCACCATAGAATAGTTTAAAAACAAAACCATACATTCAAGGTAGGCTATATAATCCAAAACCACTCTTTCCAATAGACATATGGAAGCCAGAGGTGCGGGTTCCCGTCCCAACTCGGGCAATTTTTTTCCAAGCAGCAATCATTTACAAGGCTTGGGTTTGACTTGTAAATGATTGACACTTTAAAAAAAAAAAAAAAAAAGTCAGAGTTCGACCGGGAACCTACACCTCCAGCCAACTCCACTTCTACTCGTTCCTTCTATATTTGCATCCTGGAGTCAGACAGTAATCTGTATTCCAGTTTCTTTATAACAGGAATGGACCACTAAGTAATAGAGTCTTCTGCCCCGGTGACTTCAGGTAGAGAGACAAAATAGAATTTGTTTCACATGACATGAAGACTGGGCACCGCACTGCCCTTAAACAAAGTCTTGGTTTGGAGGCTGAACATAGTCTCCTGATCATATTCAACTGGGATAGTTCACGGTGCTACTGTGCAGCCTTCCGAGTCTCAATGCCACAAACCTCAATGCTATGAAAACTATTTTCACCCAAGCTTTCTCAGTCACATCAGCGATAAGCAGCACATCTAAACATACTAAACTGGCCGTGGAATGATGATGTCTCAGAGGACAAAGAACATTTGAGAACAAGACTCTCCTGTCACCAAGTAAGGCCAATGACACCATCTTTGTGATGCTGAATTATACCCCTAGCACTCTTCATAAATGGATATCAGACAGTAAAGACTATGGGGTATATTCAATTAGCAGTGATAACGAACTTTTCACGTGAAAAGTCCGGTTTTCGGGTGAAAAAACGGACTTTTCACGTGAAACGCAATTACAGCCTATTCAATTTTCCGTGAAAACTTATCGGTGATCGTTTTTTCACTAATTTCACTTCACCTTCTCTGAAGCAGGTGAAAAGTTGGGAAAAGTCACTATTTTAAGGTAAAAATGTTTGGATATGGTACAGAACTCCTGGGACACCCCCCTTAATGACTAATTAGGCACGTTGAAGTTTTAATTAATTTTAATTGGCCAATAATGACATGTCATTTTTGGGGTGAAAAAGTAAAAAGTCATGGAAATTGGGGTTCAAGGTATGGGACATGTATATTGGGGTGCTTTATGAGTGGGACAGGTGTTTTTTAGGCTTGCAGATGGGAGTAATCGGTCTGTTTCCACTTTTTTTAAAAGTACCATAAAATTACCCAAATATATACTTATACCCATTTTCATGTACCCCAAATTTAATGAGCATTTATTTTGCTCAAAAAAAATTGCTTTCTATAATTTTTTTGCATTTTTAAAAAAATGCATATAACAGCCATTTCACACAATTTAAGTCCCCAAAAACGCTCTAATGTGATCTCTAACACACTTCTCTTCTGTTTTCCTATGTTAGTTTAGCATTTTTTGGGGTACAGGCTGATTTCCCCATTTTCACCTGCACTTTTCACTGCAAGAATTTTCACGTGAAACCCGGTCGGAATTGAATAGGTCGAAAAACGGAGCGTTTTCGCGGCAATTTTCGGCCGATTGCCGCGAAAAATTTTCGGGCGCAAAATTGCCGCGAATTTGCGGATAATTGAATACCCCACTATAACTTAATTTAAGTTTTGAAAGCTTGATAAATGTATGATTTTCTGTTAGCATTTTAGTGAAAGTCTTTAGTTGAAACTCGTATTAGGTTCTGAAGATTTTGAAAGACCTCCGTGTCCACATAATACCCTGGCTATAAATCTGTGGGGGAGGGAAGGTGGGGGACACTGCATTAAGATCATCTTAATGCAGGGTCTTCCACTGAGGGATGAACATCTATAAATGAGAAGTGTAGGAAAAGTGGTATGATAAATGACAATGGTCTTAACTACAAGGAAATGGACACATCCTTTATCCTCAAAGTCTTCACTGAAATAAAGCGATCAGGTTTATCCTGGCATATGTCATCTGCAAGAGACGCTGCAGTCGGAACCCGACTGATGGGATATTAACTACATGCCCTTTAAAACCCCAAATTAAACTTAGAGCACTTTCCCCCCTGGTACCACAGAGATTCTGTGTAGGTAATGTGACTTAACTTATAACATCCTATTTTGTCACCATGGGGACTAGAGGCATCAGCATCTCATTCACCAATGGTAATAGAGGTGAAGACCTTGGGACCAGAACCAACATGTGACTTCTTTATCATGCAAGGATACATTTAGAGGTAAGGGAGGTACACACCGAGCAATGTTCACTTAATTTCTAAGCAATCTAAGTAGATTTCTTAGAAATTAAGAACACATCGCTCCGTGTGTAGGGGTGCCAGCAACAGCGATGCGCGGCCCCGGGCGTCGCTATCACCGGCTCTAGATTTGGCCTGCATGCAAGCCAAATCTAGTAGACCGCCCATCTCACTGCTGGGTGAAATGAGCACTCTTCCCCCCAGCTCAGCACACATCGCACTGTGCTGAGCGGGTGGGGAGAGATGTGTGCTGAGCGGTCTGTGATAGATCGCTCAGCACACATCTCCGGGAGAAATCTCCCATGTGTACCCCCCAGTAGATTCACTAAAGCTTCTAAAAAAATTCAAAAAAAGTGTAGCTGTTAACCATAGCAACCACATTTTAGCTAACCATTTTCTATTGCATTTTGATAATGATAGAATCTTATTAGTTGGTATGGGCAACACCTCCACTAATCTTTTCTACAAACTTTAGTAAATCTGCCCAATGTTATTCAAGTTGAGTTATTTATCCTCTTCCCAATTCTAGCAGGATGGGCTTTGGGCATCAGTTACCATTCGTCAACTGGAATATTCTTTACAGCACAAATTATAGACAAAGGGCCAAATGTAATAGAGTGAGAGTTTCATAAAGTGAGAGATTTGGTAAGGTATTGCAGTTTTTTTTAAGTGGCAATCATTGACACTGCAAAACCAGGTTGATCTTGCTGTGTAAATGATTACCACTTAAAAAAAAATGCAAAACCTTACCAAATCTCTCACATTTGTAAAACGCTCACTCTATTACATTTGGCCCAAAGCTTTGATATAATAATGGAACTTTGATGAAGCTGCTGGATTTCCTTACATGACCTCAGTCCAGACCACAGAATGGCTGGCAGAAGAAAAGTAGAGAAGACACAGATGTAATTGTTGATTTCATTATTATGGTAGCAGCAGCACTCATGCAAACTTTTAGCTCATGGGTTGGTGCATGAAGCTATTCAATTATATCCCATGGTGAGGACCACGGCAGTAAGGCACAGAGTCTGGGATAAGTGCCTGGCGCTATGCAATGACAGCACGTGGTAAGCCTAGAAGGTGCACTAACAGCAGATTTCTGTATGCAGAGGTGCAAACAAAACTCTGTGTTAAGTGCATCCTCGGGAGTTACTGCAGGCTGTGATTGAATAGTTCACGAGTCTTAACTCATAAGCTAAAAGCCCACAATAGGTCCCATGGCTATCTGACCCCCACCCCTATCCACTCCATGGTTTACCTCACCATACACTGGGTGCAAAAGTTCTGTACATGCAGCAGAGAGACTTGCTGTGAACACTGCTATGCCGCTTGGAGGTGAGGGGCGAAAGCTATAGTATGCACGCATAGTAACATAAAAGCTGAGCATTATATATGGCATATGTGTCCTTATACACTATTGGTGCAGATGAGCCAAACATCCCTCCTCTGCGCCCCAGGTCCCGCGCGACTGAGCTTTCGCCAAGCGTTCTTTTCGTGCGAACGCTGAAATTAAACCACTTTACAAGTCTGCACTGATTAATTTGATATGTGACATTTATATGTCTGTGTGTGACAGAGTCTGAATCTATATATGAAGTGTCAGAATGCAGCGGCTTTTTTTTACACCACGTTTTGTTTTGCTTCGTATGCAGATTAAGACTCAGACGTACACAGATGTACAAGTGTGATTAATCAGTGCAGTCCTGCAAAGCAGTTGTCGAATCACACTGCCACTAAGTCACACATTCACGCGAAAAAGATGCTACACCGCTCAATGCATCTCATTCATGCCAGTCGTCTTGCGCCACATGGCATATTGAGGCTGGATTTATGAGGTCATATGTGTACATCTCCAAAGCGTTCAATTAGCTTTTATAGGAATGACTGTGCAGTAATATAAGGACAAAGCAAAAGAGACTTTACTTTTGGTTCTTGAGATATATACTGCAGTTCCCAGACTGATGTATCATTACTTAATATAATACTACTAAAAGGTTGCAGGCATATAATGCATGTGATAGTGATGGATTAAATAAAACTGCACAGTCATCTCCAGGTCTCTAATGGGTATAAACAATAAAACACTTTTGGATATCTATATTTCTGAATCCTATATGCCTATTTGACAGTAGACATAGAATTGAAGTGGTCCTAAGCCAGGCATGTCCAAACTGCGGCCCTCCAGCTGTTGAGAAACTACACATCCCAGCATGCCCTGACAGCAAAACTCTGTCAGGGCATGCTGGGATATGTAGTTTCACAACAGCTGGAGGGCTGCAGTTTGGACATTCCTGCCCTAAGCCAAACTGGTTTATGTAAGAATTGTATATCCACACTATGGGCCTTAATCAGGTCGCATCACGATACAATCTGCCCTAGGAAACGCCCATGCGCACACGCAGGTCCCATCCTTAGCGTGCGCGCTCGGCCAAAGCGACTGGATCGCATTGGCTGCGAACGCCTCTGCCTGAATGACCGGCAGGGGCGTTCGCGGGGCGGTGACGCGGCATTGTGGGGGATGGGTCGCTTCGAACGGAGGTGGGTCGCACCGTTTTCGGGGAGGCTGCACGTAGTCACATCAGAATCAGAATCAGCTTTATTGGCCAGGTGTACTCACGTACACTAGGAATTCTTTGTGGTACAATGCATCGCCAAGCAGCAACATGGAGGAAAAATGTAGCATACATTACAAACATTACACACATGAGTTCATACTGCACATATGCAACTGTACAGTAGACATATTATACATTTAAGACTAAAAACTAAGGCTGCTTGGCAGCTGCTCCGAAGGAAAACATGGCATTGGTGCGCCTGCCTTCGCTGGGGGGCGTCCACAGTTGCTGCAATCGCAATTACATTGCGGTCGCTGCCATTGGGCTGTATTACTAGCTTATATTATATTGTTTACATGCTGGGAGAAAACTCCCAGAAGCCACCACTGATTCACAAAATTTTCTAATTTTTCTGAGCTGACGCAGGACATTTCTGGAAGGTGGTGCACAGGTAAAAAGCTGCTGTAACCCTCGGCAACTAAATATTTGTTTCAACTTTCTAAACTTTTCCTTAATCTTAAAACATAATTTGAAAATTTTCCTTTACACCATTTTCAGCAACATCTGAGATAATTACTTCCACTGTACCAGCAATAAAATGTGATGCTGAATCATATGTAAAACATTCTCATCTTTGTACAGTTGTAATAAATATCGCACTACTGCGTAAAATAAAAGGAGGAACTGTGAAAATCCGCCTGATTAACAGTTGGCCTCATATACAAGTCACACTAGAGGTGCACTGCAAATCGCCTTGGAATTGTACCAGCCTACATATACTGTCCACCCAGCAGTTTAAGACGCACGCCTGCAATACGCTCAGAAAACTAGAATTGCGTCTAGGTTTGCAGGTAATAGATGTGAGAAAAAAAAAAAAGCATAGACTGCACATTAGTCCAACCTCATTACTACTACAGACCCGTTCGATAAACAGACGTTCAAGTTTTTCTCCAAAATGACATCTCACTTTAGCAAGTTTCTGGCTTAAAGGAATGAGGGAGAAGTGCATTGACTGCCTTTATATATTGCATCGCCTGTGTGTGTTTTAAGGTTTCTGTTTGTTCACATTGGGCAGAGTAGGTGTAGAATTTACTTTCTCCATGTGGAAGGTGGAAAATGCATCTGATAAAAAGTGTAGGATGAGACCAAATCCTTCACAGTGGTAAATTCAATCAAATTCAACTGCAAGACAGGGAATGCAGTTAATTTGCCGGCTGTCGGGATCCCGGCAGTCAGGATACCAACGCCGTAATCCAGACAGCGGTAATCCTGACTCACAGAGGCTACTCCCAAATGTGAGTGTCCATGACACTCAGAGTGGGAATAGAACCTGTTTTGAGCATATCGAGTCCCGCAAGGGGACTCTTTGTGCTCGCCCCGCTTGCAGCATACTGGCTGCCAGTAAATCATACTGATCCCCAAGGCATTAATTTATTATAATACGCGAACATTACAGAAAGGCTGGGGGCATATGTAACAAGTACCTGTGTGCCAACTTTCGCTGACTACAAAACGCCCTCTGGAAAGTGCCATCAGCTTATCCTGTGTTACAGGTACATTTTGCATAGGTTTTATTATTGCACTTTTGCAATAAAGTGTGCAAAACAGGTAGCACAGTGTCTAGCAATGCTGCCTCACAGCACTAGGGTGACTGCTTTATATGTACTCTCAATTTCTTTACACAGTCCAAAGACTGGTGTGGATTGCTATATACTGTATTTTGTGTACAAAGAAGATAAATACCTTGCAACAACATAAAAGGTTACTAAGTATAAATAGTAATCTATGTCATCCTAAACTACTACAAACAATTTCTGCTTGTTCACATTAAATATTTTTGCACACATATGTGGCCTGCTATCAGAGAGTGTAAAATGTGTAAAACTAAGAATAGAAAGTAATCAGAACTGCCAGAAGTAGTAGTAGAATACACTGTGGGGGGACTGGAACTAACATCATATTTCGGAGAAAAAAAAAAAAAAGTTTACAGTGATCTTTTTGTAGCAAATGTTTATTAAAAAAATTAGTGCATTTGTAGTTATTTTAAAATAGTCCATTACTTGCTAAACACCCCTCAGGAGAGTGCCAATAAAGAGTAGACCTGGGGCTGGGAGACGGCAGCCCTCCTTCCTGTTCCCAGCAGCTAGACCAGGGAAAGGTGCTATACAGGCGGGAAGTGGCTCTGCAAAGACTTCACTATGTCCAGCATGTAAGAGTTGATGCTGGGTCCCACTAGGGGCCTAATTCAGATGTGGTTTGAGTTTTTGTTCCTTGGAAGCAGCAGTGATGTATGGTGATGCAGCAGGAGATGTCTATTACAAGTAGACGTCTCCTACTGCAGTAGTGATCTGACCTGTATCCTAGGAAGCAGCATTGAATCACATACTCACAACTGATATCCCTGGTCTCTTCCCTCCCCCTAAACGGTGGCGACATACCACCGTTTTCCCAAACGAAGCACGTCGCCACCCCCAACCCCGCCTGCACAACTGCATCAGACTGTCAATCGTTGCAGGGCCCTTCGAGCACCAGCAGAACGAGCCCTACACATGCGCAAAGTACCAATAACAGGTACTTTGCACACCCCGTAGCACTTGCTACGGAATCTGAATCACCCCCTAGGTTTCAGAATCATTTCCTTCTTGCATCTTTACTGGTCTGGAACACGGGGGAGCAGAGATTTGTAGGTGGAAGGCAGCAAAGAGTCAGAATGAACTAGCTTTACTTATACCCCTTTCACATCTCCAATGCCGGATCCCACCCGGGAATTGGAAATGGGTCCTTCCCGGGTGGGATCCGGAATTGGAGACTATCTGCTGCCAATTTGCTGGGTCGGTTGCCGTAGCAGCAGGGGGCGGGACAGGCAGCGGTGCTGGGAGATGAGATAATCTCTGCGCCGCCTCTCCCTATCTAGTAAACGGGCCCCGTGAATCCGTTTACGCTGCCACTGACCCGGTATTCAATGCGGGAATAACACTGCTTCACACCGCACACTGACCCGTGTCGACCCGGCAATATGCCCGGTCGATACCGGTTATTTGTGCGATGTGAAAGGGGTCTGAGGTCACTCTCCTGGGCATCATGGAAGGATAAGAGATATAAAAGTAAAACAACAAAGGCTATTTAACATGATTACAGCTTGGGATAAAGAAAGATCTAGGATGCTGTAATACAACTCCCAGCAACAGCTTGTAGATCACAAACAATGTGAAATAAAAGGTTTGAAAGCTATGAACTGTAATACCCTGCTCAGAACATTGCCCTCTTGTACAATGTTTTAAACACATGGGAGCTCCAATATTATTTCTGTGTAGGCGGTGTAGACTCACTCATGTCATGCTGCTACAGCTAGAGTCATCATAACAACTCCATTACCAAACCTGCATAAAAGGCTGCATGCCAGATGGTGCTGCGGGCAGCCACTATTTCTGCTTGCACCCTCATGAGGTGGCAGGGGCAGAAATGTTCGAAAAGTCTAGCTTTTGGGCACCAAAACGGTATTTTACTTACTGAACCCAGCACTTCAGATGAGTTTAGCCACTTTACTAAACTCTGAGAATTTTGGGCACGACAAATGCGATACGTAATGGCCACCCACAAATAATTGAATAGCTCTATCAGGCGCCCATTACTTACCTGCACGCATAAAAAAATACAATTCCACCATCTTAGAACTGGAAACAAGTACTGTATGCCACAGAGATCAGGGTCATTTCAGATCTGTCCCACAAATTAAACGCCATTTGTATTTTGGAGAAAGTTGGTCTTAAGTGTGTAATAGTGAGAGAAAAGTGGAAATCACTGCATTGCTGGTACTTTGCCCCAATGTAACCTTTAACACAGCATAATTAGATTTCTGCAAACTTTGTTCACCTCTATTATGCAGATGGTAAAGGATAATTTTGATTCCAACAGATTACTAATCTAGTATGTAAATTAGTATGTAAATGAATCTGTTCTCTTTTCTCCCTACTCTTTCCCTTTTTTTCTGGCTCATTCATATATAGAATTAAATGTTATTAATGGTTCGACTTAGATATTCGCTTATTTAGGTACTTGTATTAAACAATTACTGAATGAAATATTTTAATAAGCAATATTATAACTCAATATCTGTCTTTAGTCTAGAATCTATATATATATATATATCTATATATATATATATATATATATATATATATATATATATATATAACACAATTAGCAGAAGTATAAGAATGAGGCTATTTATTCATACATCCATATAAAGACTCCTGTAGAGAGTATGTGGAAGTATTGTCCCCCAATTTTTTGATATGTACTGTATATAGAACTGAAGTGTTATTTCCAGACCGGGTTTCCATGGTTACCGGCCGGGAGCGGCGCGTCATCACTCAGCCATGTGACTAAAGCGTCTGGCTGGGGGGGGGCGCGCGTCCCCTAGCGGCCGCGTCGCCATGGCGACGGGGAGGGCGCATCACTTCCGGGTAGTGTCGCTAGTACACCGGCCTCCCAGGGGTGTGCGTCACTAACGGACCGTGTCGCCATGGCGACGGTCCATTAGTAAGCGCACGTAATCATAACGGGGGACGGAGGGATATGGCGAGTAATAATGGACCGCCGGACTCGGGGCTCAGATTGGAGGGCCACATATATAAATATATAAGTATGGGCTTATGCTAAATAGAGATCCCATCCGATCATGTGACAAATGATCATGTGATACAGACTAATCACATGACCTCTGATTTAACCTATGAGAAAATCTTGGGTACTGTTTCCCTGACTACAATGGAGTAAACAAACTCCCTGATTGGACTAATACACACTATATTAGAAAATTAAAAGCATTTATTAACACTAGAAACAACAGTTAAGTGTTACTAATGGTCCCTACGGGGAGGTAGGTCTGTCTTCTATATATGTCACAATTGTTTTAAATATTTGAAAGCATTATATGCTTGATTAGTAGAAACTGTGCATCCAGGTGCTAATTAAGCCACCATCTTGTCTAGGGTATATAAACCCCAAACAATACACCATACCTTTGAAAAAGCTGCAAGCTCTATGCAGCAAAACGCGTCAGGTGTTATACATTGGAACAGGACTACTTTAATTTGGATCCGAACCAGCCCGTGTCATCTACCAGTTATCCAGAGGAGCTACAGAGAGGCACCACCTAACCACCGCATTGCATGAGGTACTCATCTGTATATGGGACACGCTTCATAATCCTCTAGCGGTGCATGAAAAATACATTGGACTCTCTAATCTCATAGAAGACTCTCCAAATTGGACTCTTTACTGGACCTCAATTTCATCTAAGGGCATCATTTGGAACGGATCCCCTGCATTGCACTATGCTATATGTCCTGACCCAATATATCGGGTAAATTATTCCCCTTTTAAGAATTCATGAATTCATGTGGTTTATTAATTATTGCACAGGATACTATTTTTTAGAAATATTGTTTTTAATAAATTGTTATAAATTTGACACACTTAGTGTAATTAATTGCTCTTTCCTCCTGGAGCGCAGCCTCTCCTTTTCCTCTTTTCTGTTGTACATCGGGAGTGACTTCCCTCTATATATTGGCTGCTGCTTAGCGGGGCATCTTGTCTCATAGCGCCCGAATATTTTTGGTTAATACCTTTCTTTGCAGATTACTAATCTAGTGTCATCCAAACATAAATTCTCTCTTTAAAGTAAAGTTGGAAAGACTTAAACAACTTTGTTTTTGTAGTTGCTATTATTTTATAAAACAGGCTTGACAAATGTCTGGTTCTCTAGCTTCCACTACAAGTCCCAGCATTCAGGGACCAAAAAATTGCATAACCCCCGTGTTATATAACCTTATACACAGTAACAAGGTAGTGTAGTGTTCATTCTAGCACCCTGCGCCTTTCAAAATCCATGCAGTTTTTCTTTCTTGCCTGGGGTGTCGCTCTCTGCTCTGGTGCTTCTCAGAACACTCTGGTCTGTATCTCAGCACTGAAATACAGACCAGAGTGTGCTGAGAAGCACCAGGGCAGAGAGCGACACCCCAGGCAGGAAAGAAGAACTGCATGGATTTTGAAAGGTGCAGGGTGCTAGAATGAACACTAGTAGTGAATACGAAAAACACAACTGATACAGAACCGAACCATGAGCCAGAAAGAAAATAATTCTACTTAATTTGGGCCCCAAAGGGACGATTTAGTTAACCAGTAGGTTCTGTAGTAACCTTGCGTCAATGGGCCTGATTCAGAGATTTACACAACGCCAATGTTTACGCAGTTGAGTGATTATTGAGTGGAATCACATTAATCGCAGTCACACTGCGCATGTGCTAAATCGCCCACAGTGAGGATCTTGTACACAAATCATGGCGCCAGCATCTCAGATATCGCAGCCGTTCTGCGTGACCATAGGGTTACTCACTGGAGGGCATGCAACACCGCTGCTTGTTTGTACGCAGATGCTAATATTTGCAAAGCCAATGGCGGACATCTCTATACATGCCCATTCTGCTACAGCACTTGTGTATTTTCGCACGTCCGCTGCGTATGGAATCGCAGCTGCAAATGAATCGACGCACATCTCTGAAATCAGGCCCAGTGTAAATAACAGTCTATGTAACAATTTTCACTTCCTCTTGCTGGCATAGAGTGGAGAGCAATAATAAGCAATATTCATTACCAGAATTATGGTATTTGTGCCCTATAGACACGAGGTTACCACAGAATGTCGCTGCTCTAAGGGGCAGATACAATTATGCACAAAAGCCACACACGCTGGTCATGGTATCTTCAGAGCGTTATATACAGAAGGCAGATTTAGCTTGTGGCCTATGGAGGTACAAGCAGAATCTGCTTACCGTAATAGGCGGAAAAATGTGCAACGCAAGCAGCCAAAGATGCTAGATCCAAGTGGGGCAAAAGACCTCTGACATCAGGGGGAGGAGCAAGGTGGCGGGACAGCACTTTCACTATCCAGGTCAACAACTGCTCCCTTCAGTAACCCTGGTGGCGAGCAAAGCGGAGCGAGCCACCAAGCCCATAGCTTGGCGAGCGTACATTTCGGGTCCATGTTCTGACCTTGCTCCTCCTCCCTCGTCGCTAGTCACGTGGTGGTGACGTCACATAACCATAAAACTAATGGGCCCTACATACTTGCCAATGTGTAGGGCCGATATGAACGATCAGTAATGAATGATAAATCGTTCGCATCACTCAGTGTGTAAGCATCAACAATGAACGATGCACTGCCCCGCGGTCGTTCATCCTTGGTTTTCCCTCGTTCTTCCTAGCAAGTCAATTTGGGTGATGGTCATTAATCGTTGAACTCGACCATCGTCAAGATTGGAAACATCGGCAAGTGTGTAGGGCCCATAAGGCAAGGTAAAGCACACCCCTAAAACTAATGCAAGGGTAACCAATATGCGCATTTTCAGCTGGGGCAGTATTCAGTGATGGAGGTGAACGTTAAGCGCCCTACACACTGGGCAATGGTGATATGAACTATATCACTCATAAATGAGCAATATATCATTCATATTGTTTTGTGTGTAGGCACCAACGATGAACGAAGCGCATCCCCCGGTCGTTCATCGTTGGTTTCCCGTCATTTTGCAATGCAAAACAATTTGGCCGATAATGATCATTATTCAGATCGTTCATCGTCCAAATTGCTGCTGTCACCCAGTGGGTAGGGCACTCTAGATCTAAAGCAGTGTTTTCTATACCAGTTGCTTCCTGTACAAAGTAAGCTACAAATGTATTGGAAATGTAAATCCTTTTCTTAAACACCAAGAAATCATTAATCATAATAAACTTATGTTCTTACCCATAAGAGTTGCCAGTAAACACAAGGAATACATTTCCTTATCAATCTGGTCTTGGAGCTCCTTGGAAACAGCATTTGCAGACTCTGAGGAATCGGAAGCTGTGATAGCATGGGGAGAGTGGGATGAGGTGTGCTGGACAGGTTTATCTTTGGCCTTCAATATTTCTACTGTCACACGGTCGCCATGTTGTAGCGGCACAGGCTCATTTTCCATGCCAACTTTTGGCGGCTGAAGCTCTTTTGGCGGAAACCCATAACGAATGGACTGTAGGTAAGGAGGGATGTCTAACTCTTTGGCTATCCCTTCCTGAAGCTCAGAAAACGTGGTTGAGAATTTTAATGTGAGCATGGCCTGGCGACCATCATTGGTTGTTATACGGATTTTCTTTTCTTTGGAAGATGTTGGGGAATAAGGCGTTTTTGTGGGAGTTGAAGAGCCAGATGATGGACTATCTCTGACAGTGCCAGGGGACGATGCTCTTGCTTGTCCTTTCTGTTCCTGTTTTATCTGATCTGATTTGCGCTTTTGCATGACAGAGGCTTGTTCAGTGATGTTCTGCTGGAGCTTCCTTTCTGTTTTGCTCATGTTTAATTCTTCTTTGTGCAAAGTCTTAGCCTTCTGGCCTGTGAGAATTATTTTTGTGGGGAGGTTTGAGTCAGAGTCCTGCTCCAGTTTAATATCTTCCATCCTTTGTACATGTGCACCATCGATTGATACGGGTGTATAGTCGTCCGGATTCTTTTTGGCAGTCTGATGTAATATTGTGTTGACAACTTTCTGTACAAGAATCTCACTGCCGAACTCTCCAGGGAAATGCTTGGTGACCAATTTCATTGCAACATCATACACATTGCTATTAAGGCTGACATCACTTTCATACTGGAACCAATATACAGTTTCTCTCACTACTCTTCCTGCCCATTCCAGTGTTATAGGAAATGCTTCAGGCAAATTATCATACTCTTTACCATCCCAGTAATGTTTAAAACCACAACCACATTTGCCACCATAGGACCTGGTGTTAGTTCTGTCACCGTCAAGATACACGATGGACGAATCATTTCTCACTCTGCGAACGGAGTTCCCACGGCACCAATTGCAACTGGTTAAGTTACTCAAATTAAAATCAGGTACCAAAATATCATTCACTGCATCATATGAGCACACAATGTTATTTAGGGGAAAACTGTAATTCTTATCTGGTTTCAGCTGACCATGGGTGGTCTTTGCCAGGTTATACAACTTACCACCCGGGGCCAACCACTCTGGAGGGACCAGAAGTTCTGACAGAGCCCCACATATGAGGCATTTGTGAAGGCGGTTTTCCAACACTGCTTTCTTGGCAGCAGCTGTCACTTCCTCAGGTTGAACTCCTATGACTCCTGTTCTCCTATAAAAATATTGATGTACATCTGCTACCAAACTGGGGTGGATACCGTGCTTGGTCATGAATACATCCTCCATTGCAGCAACCAGCCGCAACAGATACTTGTCTTGCAAACTTCTGTCTCCTCCAATAATGCAACTTCCATCTTCCTCCAACTTTATGTATTTCCGTATCAAGTCTTGCGGGACCCCCCACGCCTTGGGGAGCAATTTCAAAGGAAGTTTTGGCAAGGAACTGCCTTTGATACCAACCAACGGGATGTAATGATTGCGCCCTGAGCTACTCCAGGCAATGCATATTGGCTTATTGAGCTGTCCGTCTTTACCCTTACAATTCTCTGCCGGTATCAACCCAGGAAGGAAAGTAGCTGAATAGTCCCCAGAACTCCTCATGCCACTCAGAGAATCGAGCAATATTATAGGACGGTGAAGAACATTAGCCAGCCCAAATATGTGAATATTTCGCAGACCAAGGGGAACGCCTTCTGGTGGCACAAAGCACGGATCGCATTCGTTAATGATGTCTTCCCATTCTGCCACATCAATGAAATCGTGGAAGAGGGCCTTGTACGTATCCAGGTTCTCTTTCAGGTGCTTCTTTAGATTCTCCCGTAAAGCGTGCCAGAACAGTTCCCTGCCCACCAGCGACCGCGACACAGCGTGCACCAAGCAGTGCCCGTCGCCATCAACGTGGACAGGTATAAAGCACTCCTGGTTGTCGTTGGCCTTCTTGATGTCCTCCAGGGTGTCATGAAGGTAAAGAAGGCTACCTGAGCGGTCCTTACCATAGCCCACTGTGTCTACATGCTCAGGCTCTATGAGGAAGGCTCTGTCCCCCAGGAGAGAGCAGTCAAACACGTCCCCCTGGTTCATGTCCCTCAGCAGCTTGGCCTTGCCAGTCTGCTTGTCCATGCCATAGCGGGCCAGGATGGGCGAGAGCAGCTTGCAGTGGTAGTTGGAGAGCCCCATCACCTTCACCATGTCCGCGTTTCTCCGGGGCGGCCCGGCCACGCCGAGCAGGGCGTTCCTCAGCAGGTTGTGGAGCACCACGTCCGGCTCGATCACCTCCTCTACCTCCAGCAGCTTGGCCTGCTCGTGCCTCTGGCCGCAGTCCGTGCACTCGATGCTGGCCGAGCCCTGGGCCGGGAAGAACAGTCGGGCCCGGCACTTGGGGTCCGGGCAGGTCCCGGAGAAGATGCGACGATCCCTCCTCTTCTGCTGCTGCTGCATCTGAGACGGGGACTGAGACATGGCTGCGGGCACGTTCACCGCTCGCTCATCCTCCGGCAGCTCCCTCTCCTCCGCCGCCGAAGCCGCGATCACAACAACGGCTACCGGTCTCCTCCAATGCGGAAGCACTGCCCCTCCGCCGCTCGCCGCCAGCCGCAGCTCCGCCCCTTCTCTGGGACAGTCGTTGACAGACGTAACGGCCCCTTTCCGCGCAGCTACGCCCATTTTTGCCGCTGTGGACTGTGGCCGTCGTAGTTCTGAAAGCTAGCCTAGCCGCTAGAGCGTAGGCCTTACCAAACTACAATATCCATGATGCATTGCGAGAATCACCCGGAAGTGGCGGCGGGGTTTGTAGTTCTCCTTAGCAATGTGGTGTAGCTCCCTAGATGTTTATGACAGCTGGAGGGAGGGGCTAAGGAGTTACTATTGGGCAGGGGTGATCAGATGTATCAGAGTCAGAGACCTTATAAAGAGGAAAAGTGAAGAAGTTGCCCATAGCAGCTAATCGGCTTCTTCCTCTTATTTTATAGAATATACTAGATAGTTGGTAGAATCTAGTTGCTTCCTGTGGGGGCCAGTTTGTTTTAGTGTTTTCTGTGTGGCCCAATGTGTATGTTTTTCCTGTGTTTTATTTTTATTTTGTGCAATGTTATTCATCTGCGCTTGCATCTCAGTTGCACCACGCATGCATGCATGCAATAGCGGATCTTGCCACGGGCAAGCAGGACTTTTGCCCGGGGGCAGGGCCGGCAACAGAAATCTCGGGGCCCCGTACAGTGATATCTGTGGGGCCCCATCTAATTTTATTTATATATATATATATATATATATATATATCTCCACACACAGAGGCTCCAGCAGGGGCTATGCTGCAGACAAGACCAGCACTCCATTAATAGCATAAAGTTATTTAATGTCATCCAAGACACGACTAGTGCAAAGTCAGCATATGGCATATTGGAATATTCTCACAAGTAACGTCCATGCTGGGGACATGTGTCCAACCCAGCTGTGGCTCCCTCAGTCTGTCTGTCCCCAATGACTACATGCTGCATTCCCAGCTCCCCTACCCTATGCCAAAGCAATATATACCCTCACCAATCCACTCTTAACCCGGGGAGAGATTCACCTGCGCTGCACTTTCCACTATCCAGACCCGCACACCACACAGCAGGTACCATGCGGCCCTCACACCCCACTAGAAGAGGCCAGCACAGGGCACAGGAATCCTGCCCAGCGGAGCTGCTGCCATGTCCCATAACTGCTTGCAACAGATAGGGACCCGGAATAGTAGGTACACACTTGCGCCGCATAATGACTGTGTGTAAGAGGCTCCTGTCACTCTGAGGCTCCATTGTAGAGAGAGCACACCCCCTTTTTCATTTTGTACTTTTGTACTGAGCCCTTAGGGAGCTATGGCACTCTCCACATGGCCAGCTGTCTCAGTCCTATACAGCGCAGACTTGCTACCCTCGCCCTCCTGTTTACTCTGAGGCTGCGCCCACACCACCTGCAGCTCGCTGCATTATTTGGACAAGACGGCTCACATCCCTGACGGTCACTAAGTGGCATATCCTTGGGGCCCCCTCTGACCCTTGGGGCCGGGTACAGTTGTCCCCTTTGACCCCCCCTGTCGCCGGCCCTGCCCGGGGGCGCCGCCTTCCGGAGGGTGCCGCACCAGGGCAAGATCCGCTGCTGCTGTGCCCCCCGCTGCCGCTGTGAAGGGAAACTAGAGTTTCCCTTCGTGGAGAGGTCCTTAACTGTGCGGTGCGCGATGACGTCATCGCGCACCGCACAGCAAAGGTCCTCTCCACGAAGGGAACTAGACGCTACGCGTCGCGTCTAGTTCCCTTCGTGGAGAGGACCTTTCCTGTGCTGTGCGTGATGACGTCATCGCGCACCGCCATTAAAGGACCTCTCCACGAAGGGCTTCACAGAGGCCCGCGGCAGCGGGGGGCACATTCCAGTCTGTACAGGGGGCGTAAATGACCACGCCCCCTGCATGAAGCCAGCCCCCCCCCCCCCATTGCCGCCCGGGGCGCGCAGAGCCGCAGAACCGGCCCTGCATGCACCGTGATGGTGTTCATACAGAGTTGCAGTACAGGAGTCAGACACGCACCAAGAAGTGTTATTCGAAATGTGTTGGGCATTCCTGAGTGGTGACAGGGGCTGGCTAATCAGAGGCACATGTACCATAGTGTGGGCTTGTTTCTGAAAGTGGTTGCTTACAGACGTTGAGTAGCTTACATTGTAGGTCATACTCAGACGAATGATCTGCACCTAGCATAGGGCTGGTGAAAGTTTCTATGGTGTGACCGATGGTGGTAGCTAAAGATGCACAAAGCATAATTGCAGCATCTGTAGATACTGACAGTGGTTGTCTCAGGTCTTGCATATTTGGGTGCACAGATGTACAAGGACGTGCATTGTAGCATTATTAGCATACACAGTCACAGACGCAACAACAGCAAAAGATGCAAGGAATATCGCAACTGCATTCAACTCAGAATCAGACCCTATCTGAAGGAATTCCACCCCGTCAACAGACCCCTGCCCCCACAAGAGACCTCTCCCCCTTTAGGGCTGCTTCCATAAATTTCCTGGGCTGGTTTTCCATTCAATCAGCCCCTGAGGATGGACATCAGAAACCAATCATCGAATGGTGGATGGGCTTCTGATTCCAAATCTTCTGACGGTATCCATGACATCAAAAACATTCAATAGAAGAAATTCACACTTCCACCAAAAACCTGTTTTTCTCTAACGTCCTAAGTGGATGCTGGGACTCCGTAAGGACCATGGGGAATAGCGGCTCCGCAGGAGACTGGGCACAACTAAAGAAAGCTTTAGGACTACCTGGTGTGCACTGGCTCCTCCCACTATGACCCTCCTCCAGGCCTCAGTTAGATTATTGTGCCCGGCTGAGCTGGATGCACACTAGGGGCTCTCCTGAGCTCCTAGAAAGAAAGTATATTTTAGGTTTTTTATTTTACAGTGAGATCTGCTGGCAACAGACTCACTGCAGCGAGGGACTAAGGGGAGAAGAAGCGAACCTACCTAACTGGTGGTAGCTTGGGCTTCTTAGGCTACTGGACACCATTAGCTCCAGAGGGATCGACCGCATGGAACCGGCCATTGATGTTCGGTCCCGGAGCCGCGCCGCCGGCTGCCACTCACCGCGGGCAGCGGCGGCCGCGCTTGTCCCTGCGGGTGACCTGGTCTGCCCGGCGCCTCTCTTCTCCCGGCGATCTCCGGTTCCAGCGGCGGGTCGGCGCGTTCCTCCGGCGGCTTCCCGGAGCGAGGGCGCCGCCATCATAGTGATGTCAAGGAGGCGGAGCAGGACTGACGTCACCTGCCTGCTCCGCCAATCAGGCAAGGGCGGGGAATTCAAAACCAGACGCCGGGCAGAGATCCGGTGCCTGAGTATCTTCGTTTCTCCCGCAGAAGCTGTGATTTCAGAGCTCCCACGTTCCTGTGATCTCCGTGCCTCCAAGCACCTCCGTGCCTCCAAGCACCTCCGTGCCTCCAAGCACCTCGTGCCTCCAAGCACCTCCGTGCCTCCAAGCACCTCGTGCCTCCAAGCACCTCCGTGCCTCCAAGCACCTCCGTGCCTCCAGCACTTCAGTGCCTCCAGTGCCTCAGCATTCAGTCTCACTGTGCTCCCAGCACCTGTGTGTCTCAGTACCTGTACTACCAGCACCTCAGTGCCTCCAACACCACAGTGCCTCCAACACCACAGTGCCTCCAACACCACAGTGCCTCCAATACCTCAGCATTCAGTATTTCTACAAGTCTTGTCTTTCAGGAAACCTTCAAGAATTCTTCCGTGCTTCCTGCCTGCCGTCTTAATCCTGCATGAGGAAGACCTACATCCGGCCATCTCTACTGCGACCCAGTAGCGGTTCCTCTTCCCGGTCATCGGAAGAAGCCCCGAGTCCACAACACTCCCAAATCAGGTCAGTGATAGTATACTCAGGCCAGATGGACCCGGGGAATCGGAACACGGACTCAAGTGCCATCCAGAATCTGGCTTCCCGAGTACAAAGTCAGGAAGCGGCACAAGGCCAGGTGATGTAGTACCTCCAGCAGTTGTCCGGGCGTCTGGATCAGATTCAGGCGTCTCTAGCCTCTGTAATTCCGGCACCTGTTCCAGTAGTCGCACCAGTTGCCGTTGCCAGCAATGTTCAACCATCGGCCGGTATCACCCCACGCCTTCAGCTGCCTACTCCGTCCCGCTATAATGGGAATCCTAAAAATTGTCGCGGTTTCTTAAACCAATGCGAGGTACATTTCGAGCTACTTGCACACAACTTTCCTACAGACCGGTCCAAGGTAGCATATATTATTTCTCTGCTGGAAGGGTATGCCTTGGATTGGGTGTCTCCATTATGGGAACGATCTGATCCCATGGTTTCCAACTATACCAACTTCATCACGTCCTTTCGAAGAATTTTCGACGAACCCGGCAGAATGACCACTGCTTCTTCCGACTTGCTACGTGTTCGACAGGGCGCCCATTCCGTGGGTCAGTACGTGGTTCATTTCCAGACCATTGCCTCCGAACTACGCTGGAATAATGATGCCCTGAGAGCTGCCTTCTGGAACGGTCTTTCCGACCGGCTGAAAGATGAGCTGGTTACCAGAGATCTGCCGGATCCATTAGAAGATTTGATTTCCCTTTGCGTCAAGGTGGATCTTCGGATGCAGGGGCGTGGAAGGGAACGTAGCCGTTCGGATCGTTCCAGGTTCCGGAATCCTACTCCTAGACCAGTGGCCTCACCTAGCTCGGACGAGCCCATGCAAATTAACCGATCCCGACTGTCTCCGGAAGAACGACAGCGTCGTCGTGAGGGTAAACTCTGCCTTTACTGTGGAGCCGCAGATCATTTTCTTAAATCTTGTAAATCCCGTCCGGGAAACGGGCAGGCCTAGCTTGTTCCGGAGGAGTCAAGCTGGGAGTTACGACAAAAGCTTCTCCAACTTCGGACTGTTTGCTTCCTGTAACTCTAGTCTCCGATTCAGTCTCCAAGTCTTGTGAAGCCCTGTTGGATTCCGGGGCTGCGGGGAACTTCGTATCTTCCTTCTGTGCCCAAAGCTTGGGTTTAAAGTTACGGCCTATCGAGCGGCCAATTTCACTGACGGCTATCAACGGGACTAGAATTTCCAAAGGTCTTATAATGTGGCGCACGGGGCCAGTTAAGCTGCAGGTCGAGGCTCTACATCAGGAAGGTCTGGAACTCCTGGTAATCCCAGAACTGCACCATGATCTAGTTCTTGGAATGCCTTGGCTAAAAAGTCTTAATCCCCACATCGACTGGAAGTCTTCACAAATTCTGTCCTGGAGTTCCTTTTGTCACACTAATTGTCTCACTCCTGTTTGTCCGCTCCGTGTCTCCTCCAAGACGGATGAAGAGCACATTCCGGAGGCGTATCAAGGGTACAAGGACGTATTTTCGGAACAAGCAGCTGATCTGTTACCACCTCATAGGCCTTGGGACTGCCCTATTGACCTTGTCCCAGGGAAGACGCCACCCCGTGGTCGCACATATCCTCTGTCACTTCCCGAGACTCAAGCTATGTCGGAGTATATTAAGTCCAATCTGCTCAAGGGATTTATTCGCCCCTCTTCCTCCCCTGCTGGAGCGGGCTTCTTTTTCGTGAAGAAAAAGGACAGGGGGTTGAGACCATGCATCGACTACCGCGGCTTAAACGATATTACTATCAAGAATAAATACCCCTTGCCACTAATCACAGAGTTATTTGATAGGGTTCGTGGTGCCCGCATTTTTTCCAAACTCGACTTGAGGGGAGCTTATAATCTTATACGCATCCGAGAAGGGGATGAATGGAAGACTGCCTTCAATACCCGACATGGGCATTACGAATACTTGGTGATGCCGTTCGGTCTCAGTAATGCTCCCGCTGTTTTCCAGGGATTTGTCAATGAAATCTTTCGTGACATGTTATATCAGAGTGTTGTGGTATATTTGGACGACATACTGATCTTTTCCAAGAATCTTGTCGAACACAGGACTCAAGTCAAAGAGGTGCTCCACCGTTTACGAGAGAATCATCTCTATGCCAAGCTTTCCAAATGTACCTTTGAAGTAACATCAATTCCGTTCCTCGGTTATATCATCTCGGGGACGGAGCTTCGCATGGATCCGGAAAAGCTGTCTGCCATTCGTGACTGGACTCAGCCTCTTTCTTTGAAAGCAATACAAAGGTTCCTGGGCTTTGCGAACTACTACAGGAAATTCATTAGGGGTTTCTCCACCATTGTTGCGCCCATTACTGCCCTGACGAGAAAGGGTTCTAATCCAAGTTTGTGGCCTCCGGAAGCCATTGAGGCTTTTTCCCACTTAAAGTTAGCTTTCATGACGGCTCCAGTTCTCCAACAACCAAATTTCGATGAACCTTTCTTCCTAGAGGTTGATGCATCTTCAGTCGGGGTTGGGGCTGTTCTCTCTCAGTACTCCTCTGATAAGAAATTACATCCGTGTGGCTTAAATTCTCTCCGGCCGAACGAAATTACACTATTGGAGACCAGGAACTCTTGGCAATTAAATCCGCCTTGGAAGAGTGGAGATATCTTTTGGAAGGGGCTAAACATGTGTTTACCATCTACACGGATTACAAAAATTTGCTGTACATCAAATCCGCACAATGCTTGAATCCTCGCCAAGCGAGATGGGCACTTTTCTTTTCTCGATTCTCGTTTGTTATCAAGTACCGGGCCGGAACTCTCAATATTAAAGCAGATGCGCTTTCCTGTTCACAAGCTTCCACAGACGAGGATGAATCTCCTGAGCGGGGTTTAATTCTAAATCCAGTTTCTGTCTCTGCTGCTTTAACTACTCCAGCTCCTCCTCCTGGAAGAATGTCCGTACCAGCTAGATTCCGGCCAAGAATACTACAGTGGGTCCATAACTCCAAGTTTTCCGGTCATCCCGGTGCCCAGAAGATGTACAAGTTTCTGCAAAGGTCTTACTGGTGGAACACCATGAGGAAGGATGTACAAGATTGCGTTAATTCTTGTCCACAATGTACACAACATAAATCTCCTTGTCTGCCTCCTGCAGGGTTACTTCGTCCTTTGCCTATCCCTGTGAGACCCTGGACTCACATTTCCATGGACTTCATCACTGACTTGCCCTGTTCCAAGGGTTGCAACACCGTTTGGGTAATCGTTGACCGTTTTTCGAAGATGGCACACTTCGTGCCTTTGACTGGTCTCCCGACAGCTCCGAAACTGGCTCTACTGTTCATCCAAGAACATTTTCGATTGCATGGGTTGCCACAAGAAATTGTTTCTGACCGTGGAGTACAGTTCACCGCCAGGTTTTGGAAAGCCCTCTGTTCAACTCTACAAATTAAACTTAAGTTTTCGTCCGCTTATCATCCCCAAACAAATGGTCAAACGGAACGAGTCAATCAAGATCTAGAGACTTTCCTTCGTTTGTATCTCTCCCCTTCACAGGACAACTGGGTGGAGTTATTGCCTTGGGCGGAGTTTGCCCATAACCATTTGTTTCATTCTTCCACTGGGGAATCACCATTCTTCGTCAACTACGGGTTCCATCCACGTGTTCCAGAATTTCCAAGCCTTCCGATAGAAGAGGTTCCAGCTGTAACGTCCACTCTACGACACTTCGGACAAATTTGGAGAAGGGTTCATGCTAATCTTAAGAAGGTTTCAGTCCGGTACAAGTTCTTCGCAGATAAGAAACGGCGAGCCGCACCTCAATATAAAGTTGGGGACAGGGTATGGCTGTCCACACGTAATCTCCGGTTGAAGGTGCCCACCATGAAGTTCGCTCCAAGGTTCATCGGTCCTTACCCTGTGCTACAAGTCTTAAATCCTGTGGTCTGTAAACTGGGTTTGCCTTCCCACCTTCGAATACCTAACGCCTTTCATGTTTCTCTACTCCGTCCCCTCATTCTGAATCGGTTCCACTCAGCATCCCCTAGGCCAACGTCTGTAGTGACAGAAGCTGGAGCGGAGTTTGAAATCAAAGCTATTCTTGACTCTCGTTATCTCCATAAAAAATTACAGTACTTGGTGGACTGGAAGGGTTATGGTCCTGAGGAGAGAAGTTGGATTAAGGCTACTGAAGTAACGGCTCCTCGACTGGTTCGGATCTTCCACTCCAGACATCCAACTAAGCCCGGAAAGTGTCCAGGGGCCACTCCTGGAGGAGGGGGTACTGTCACTCACCGCAGGCAGCGGCGGCCGCGCTTGTCCCTGCGGGTGACCTGGTTTGCCCGGCGCCTCTCTTCTCCCGGCGATCTCCGGTTCCAGCGGCGGGTCGGCGCATTCCTCCGGCGGCTTCCCGGAGCGAGGGCGCCGCCATCATAGTGAGGTCAAGGAGGCGGAGCAGGACTGATGTCACCTGCCTGCTCCGCCAATCAGGCAAGGGCGGGGAATTCAAAACCAGACGCCGGGCAGAGATCCGGTGCCTGAGTATCTTCGTTTCTCCCGCAGAAGCTGTGATTCCAGAGCTCCCACGTTCCTGTGATCTCCATGCCTCCAAGCACCTCCGTGCCTCCAAGCACCTCGTGCCTCCAAGCACCTCGTGCCTCCAAGCACCTCCGTGCCTCCAAGCACCTCGTGCCTCCAAGCACCTCCGTGCCTCCAAGCACCTCCGTGCCTCCAGCACTTCAGTGCCTCCAGTGCCTCAGCATTCAGTCTCACTGTGCTCCCGGCACCTGTGTGTCTCAGTACCTGTACTACCAGCACCTCAGTGCCTCCAACACCACAGTGCCTCCAACACCACGTGCCTCCAACACCACAGTGCCTCCAACACCTCAGCATTCAGTATTTCTACAAGTCTTGTCTTTCAGGAAACCTTCAAGAATTCTTCCGTGCTTCCTGCCTGCCGTCTTAATCCTGCATGAGGAAGACCTACATCCGGCCATCTCTACTGCGACCCAGTAGCGGTTCCTCTTTCCGGTCATCGGAAGAAGCCCCGAGTCCACAACACTCCCAAATCAGGTCAGTGATACCGGCCCACTTACAGAGCCAGAAGCAAGAAGAGTCCGGAAAATCGGCGGCAGAAGACATCAGTCTTCACCAAGGTAGCGCACAGCACTGCAGCTGTGCGCCATTGCTCCTCATACACACTTCACACTCTGGTCACTGAGGGTGCAGGGCGCTGGGGGGGGGGGGGGGGGGCGCCCTGAGCAGCAATAAAAACACCTTGGCTGACAAAAATATCACAATATATAGCCTTTGTGGGGTCCTGTCCTCAGTCAGAGCATTCCCTTGTGTGTGTGCTGTGTGTCGGTACGGCTGTGTCGACATGTGGGATGAGGAAGGTTACGTGGAGGTGGAGCAGAGGCCGATAAATGGGATGTCGCCCCCTGTGGGGCCGACACCAGAGTGGATGGATAGGTGGAAGGTATTAACCGACAATGTCAACTCCTTACATAGAAGGCAGGATGACGTAAAACAGCTGTGGGACAGCCGGCTTCTCAGCCCGCGCCTGCCCAGGCGTCTCAAAGGCCATCAGGGGCTCAAAAAAACGCCCGTTACCTCAGATGGCAGACACAGATGTCGACACGGAGTCTGGCTCCAGTGTCAAAGAGGTTGAGATATATACACAATCCACTAGGAACATCCGTTACATGATCTCGGCAATAAAAAATGTGTTACACATTTCTGATATGAACCCAAGTACCACATAAAAGGGGTTTTATTTTTGGGGAGAAAAAGCAGCCAGTGTTTTGTTCCCCCATCAGATGAGTGAATGAAGTGTGTGAAGAAGCGTGGGTTCCCCCAATAAGAAACTGGTAATTTCTAAAAAGTTACTGATGGCGTACCCTTTCCCGCCAGAGGATAGGTCACGTTGGGAGATATTCCCTTGGGTGGATAAGACGCTCACACGTTTGTCAAAAAAGGTGGCACTGCCGTCTTAGGATACGGCCACCTTGAAGGAGCCTGCTGATAAAAAGCAGGAGGCTATCCTGAAGTCTGTATATACACACTCAGGTTCTATACTGAGACCTGCAATTGCCTCAGTGGTCTGATACCCTGTCAGATAATATTAATACCCTAGACAGGGATAATATTTTGCTAACATAGAGCATATTAAAGACGTCGTCTTATATATGAAGGATGCACAGAGGGATATTTGCCGGCTGGCATCCAGAATTAATGCAATGTCCATTCTGCCAGGAGGGTATTAGAAACCCGGCAGTGGACAGGTGATGCTGCCTTTAAAAGGCACATGGAGATTCTGCCTTATAAGGGTGAGGAATTGTTTGGGGATGGTCTCTGGGACCTCGTATCCACAGCAACAGCTGGGAAGAAAAATTTTTACCTCAGGTTTCCTCACAGCCTAAGAAAGTACCGTATTTTCAGGTACAGTCCTTTCGGCTTCAGAAAAGCAAGCGGGTCAAAGGCGCTTCCTTTCTGCACAGATGCAAGGGAAGAAGGAAAATGCTGCACCAGACAGCCAGTTCCCAGGATCAAAAATCTTCCCCCGCTTCCTCTGAGTCCACCGCATGACGCTGGGGCTCCACAGGTGGAGACAGGTGCGGTGGGGGCGCGTCTCGGGAACTTCAGGGACCAATGGGCTTGCCCACAGGTGGATCCCTAGGTTCTGCAAGTAGTATCACAGGGATACAGGCTGGAGTTCGAGGCGACTCCCCCTCGCCGTTACCTCACATCAGCCTTGCCTGCTGCCCTCGGAGAAAGGTAGTACTGGCGGCAATTCACAAGCTGTACTTCCAGCAGGTGAAATCAAGGTACCCCTCCTTCAACAAGGCCGGGGTTACTATTCCAAAATGTTGTGGTACCGAAACCAGACGGTTCGGTGAGACCCATTCTAAAATTGAAATCCTTGAACACTTATATACGAAGGTTCAAGTTCAAAATGGAATCGCTCAGGGCGATTATTGCAAGCCTGGAGAATTTCATGGTATCACTGGACATCAAGGATGCTTACCTGCATGTCCTTATTTACCCTCTTCACCAGGAGTACCTCAAAATTGTGGTACAGGATTGTCATTACCAATTCCAGACGTTGCCGTTGGTCTGTCCCCGGCACCGAGGTATTTACCAAGGTAATGGCCGAAATAATTATCCCGTACTTGGACGATCTCCTTATAAAGGCGAGGTCCAGGGAGCAGTTGTTCGTCGGAATAGCACTATCTCGGGAAGTGCTACACCAGCACGGCTGGATTCTGATTATTCCTAAGTCGCAGCTGGTTCCTACGACGCGTCTACTGTTCCTGGGTATGGTTCTGGACACAGAACAGGATAAAAATGTGTTTCTCCCTGGGGAGAAGTCCAAGGAGTTGTCGTCTCTAGACAGAGACCTCCTAATACAAATACAGGTGTCGGTGCATCAATGCACGCGAGCCCTGGGAAAGATGGTAGCTTCTTACGAAGAAATTCCATTCGCCAGGTCCCATGCAAGAATCTTCCAGTGGGATCTGTGGGACAAGTGGTCCGGGTCGCATCTCCAAGGGCCAGGGTGTCGCTGTTGTGGTGGCTGCAGAGTGCTCATCTTCTAGGGGGCCGCAGATTCGGCATACAGGACTGGGTCCTGGTGACCACGGATGCCAGCCTTCGAGGCTGGGGGGGCAGTCACACAGGGAAGAAACTTCCAAGGCTATGGAAAAGTCAGGAGACTTCCCTACACATAAATATTCTGGAACTAAGGGCCATTTACAATGCCCTAAGTCAGGCTAGGCCCCTGCTTCAACACCGGCCAGTGCTGATCCAGTCAGACAACATCACGGCGGTCGCTCATGTAAACCGACAGGGCGGCACAAGAAGCAGGTATCACTGACCTGGTCGAAGGGTGTTGTGGACTCGGGGCTTCTTCCGGTGACAGGGAAGAGGAACCGCTACTGGGTCGCAATAGAGATGGCCGGATGTAGGTCTTCTTCATACAGGATGAAGACGGTAAGCAGGAAGCACGGAGGAATGATGAAGGTCTCCTGAAAAACAAGACTAGTGAAAGTGCTGAGTGCTGAGGTACAGAGATGCTGGTATTATTGAGGTGCTGAAGGCACTGAGGTGCTGAGACACCGAGGTACTGAGGTGTTGGAATTCTGTGATACTAAGGTGCAGAGGCTCCGAGGTGCTGAGGTTCTATGGTGCTGAGGCACCGGAGTGCTGAGGAACAGAGGCACTGAGGTGCCGAGGTACTGAGGTGCTGATGGCGCTCAGGCGCCTTGGTGGCACGGAGGTGCGTGATAGCGCTCGGGCGCTTGGAGGCACGGAAGTGCGCGATGGCGCTCGGGCGCTTGGAGGCACGGAGGTGCGTGTTGGCGCTCGGGCGCTTGGAGGCACGGAGGTGCGTGATGGCGCTCGGGCGCTTGGAGGCACGGAGGTGCGTGATGGCGCTCGGGCGCTTGGAGGCACGGAGGTGCGTGATGGCGCTCGGGCGCTTGGAGGCACGGAAGTGCGTGATGGCGCTCGGGCGCTTGGAGGCACGGAGGTGCGTGATGGCGCTCGGGCGCTTGGAGGCACGGAAGTGCGTGATGGCGCTCGGGCGCTTGGAGGCACGGAGGTGCGTGATGGCGCTCGGGCGCTTGGAGGCACGGAGGTGCGTGATGGCGCTCGGGCGCTTGGAGGCACGGAGGTGCGTGATGGCGCTCGGGCGCTTGGAGGCACGGAAGTGCGTGAAGACACTGGAGACACTGGGACACTGGAGACACTGGAGACACTGGAGACACTGGGACACTGGAGACACTGGAGACACTGGAGACACTGGAGACACTGGAGACACTGGAGACACAGCGGAAAATAGGAACAAGGGAGCTCTGGAAATCACTGCTTCAGACAAGCAGAACGATGATACACAGGCGCCGGCTCCCTGCTCGGCGTCTGGCTTTGAACCTCCCGCCTTGGTCTGATTGGTGGAGCGGGCAGATGACGTCAGCCCCGCTCCGCCTACCTAATCTAAAGCAGCATGGCGGCGCCCTCGCTCCGGGAGCCGCCGGAGAGACCCGCCGACCCGACGCCGGACCCCCGAGGCCGCCGGAGGGGAGAGACGCCAGGCCATCCAGGACACCCGCAGCGGTAAGCGCGGCCGCCGCTGCCCGCGGGGTGTGACAGTACCCCCTCCTCCAGGAGTGGCCCCTGGACACTTTCCGGGTTTAGTTGGATGTCTGGAATGGAAGATTCGAACCAGTCGGGGAGCCATTACCTCAGTAGCATTGATCCAACTTCTCTCTTCAGGACCATAACCTTTCCATTCTACCAAGTACTGTAATTTCTTATGAAAATAACGAGAGTCAAGAATAGCTTTGATTTCAAATTCTGTCCCAGCTTCAGACACAGTAGTAGTTGGCCTAGGAGATGCTGAGTGGAACCGATTTAGAATGAGGGGGCGGAGGAGAGAGACGTGGAAGGAGTTTGGAATTCGAAGGTGGGAAGGCAACTCCAATTTGCAAACGACCGGGTTCAAGACTTGCCGCACTGAGAAAGGACCAATGAACCTTGGGGCAAATTTCATGGTGGGTACTTTCAAACTAAGATTGCGGGTAGAGAGCCATACCTTGTCACCAACCTTATATTGAGGAGCTGCTCGTCGTTTCCTATCCGCAAAGAATTTATAGCGACCGGAAACCCTCTTAAGATTGGCATGAACTCGGCTCCAAATTTGAGTGAAATGTCGAAGAGTTGAGGCTGCAGCAGGAACTTCTTCTGGAGGACAAATGGGCAACTCCGGAACTTGGGGATGAAATCCATAATTAATAAAGAATGGAGACTCACCAGTAGAAGAATGATAAAAATGGTTGTGGGCAAACTCAGCCCACGGCAACAACTCCACCCAGTTATCTTGAGAAGGGGAAAGGTAAATACGGAGAAAAGTCTCTAGATCCTGATTGACGCGTTCAGTTTGCCCATTAGTCTGTGGATGGTAAGCAGAAGAGAATTTGAGCTTAATTTGTAGAGTTGAACAGAGGGCTCTCCAGAATCTCGCTGTAAACTGTACTCCCCGATCTGAGACTATTTCCAGAGGTAACCCGTGCAGGCGGAAATGCTCTTGGATGAATAACAGGGCCAACTTGGAAGCGGAGGGTAATCCGGTCAACGGAATAAAATGTGCCATCTTAGAGAATCGGTCAATGATCACCCAAATGGTGTTATGACCCTTAGAGAGCGGTAATTCAGTAACAAAGTCCATCGAGATATGAGTCCAAGGCTTTTTAGGAATGGACAAAGGACGCAACAAACCCGTAGGCGGCAGACGTGGAGTTTTGTGCTGAGCACATTGAGGACACGAATTGACATACTCTTGAACATCTTTTTTCATAGTGTCCCACCAGTATGATCTTCGCAGAAATTCCCACATTTTCTGAATTCCCGGATGACCAGAAAACTTAGAAGTGTGTGCCCACTGCAACAGTCTCGGTCGAAATTTAACTGGTACCGACATTCTTCCCGGAGGAGGGCCCAACCTAGTGGGAGCTGCAGAAATAGAGATGGGACTGAGGATTAATGCCTTCCCCATAGTATTCTCCTCATCGGAAGCCATCACTGAACGGGATAGGGCATCCGCCTTGGTATTTAGAATTCCAGCCCGATACTTGATGATAAAGGAAAATCTGGTAAAGAAGAGCGCCCATCTCGCCTGACGGGGGTTCAAACATTGGGCCGTCTTTAGATACAGTAAATTCTTGTGGTCCGTAAAAATTGTGATTAAGTGTTTAGCACCCTCCAGAAGATACCTCCATTCTTCCAACGCAGATTTAATTGCCAGTAGCTCTTTGTCTCCGATGGTGTAATTTAGTTCAGCAGGGGAGAACTTGCGAGAATGAAACCCACACGGATGCAACTTCCCATCTGAGGCGTATTGCGAGAGTACAGCACCTATGCCTACCGTGGAAGCATCAACCTCCAAAAAGAATGGTTTTAGGAAATCTGGCTGCTGAAGTACGGGAGCAGATATAAAGGCGGTCTTCAACTGTTTGAACGCTGCTATTGCTTCAGAAGGCCAATTGCTTGGGTCAGCCCCTTTTTTAGTCAGAGCCGTAATAGGTGCCACGATGGTAGAGAAACCTCTTATAAATTTCCGATAATAATTTGCGAATCCTAGGAATCGTTGCACTGCTTTTAAGGAAAGAGGTTGAGTCCAATCCCGGATGGCCGAAAGTTTCTCCGGATCCATACGCAATTCAGTTCCAGAAATAATGTAGCCCAAAAATGAAATAGAAGGAACCTCAAAGGTGCACTTGGAGATCTTGCCATAAAGATGATTCTTGCGCAACCGAAGGAGTACTTCCTTAACTTGTAGTCGGTGCTCAGAAAGATTCTTAGAAAAAATCAAAATGTCATCCAAATAGACTACTACATTCAGATACAACATATCCCGAAAGACTTCATTAATGAATCCTTGAAAGACAGCGGGGGCGTTGCTGAGGCCAAATGGCATTACCAGGTACTCATAATGCCCATCTCTCGTATTGAAAGCCGTCTTCCACTCATCTCCTTGACGAATACGTATCAAGTTGTATGCTCCTCTTAAGTCAAGCTTAGTAAATACTCGAGCTCCACGCACTCTATCAAAAAGCTCTGTGATGAGCGGCAGAGGATACTTGTTTTTAATGGTGACTTCATTTAAACCACGATAGTCGATGCATGGTCTCAGCCCTCCATCTTTTTTTTTTACAAAGAAGAAGCCAGCTCCCGCTGGAGAAGTGGAGGGACGGATGAAGCCCTTCTGCAAATTCGACTTAATGTACTCAGACATAGCTTGTGTCTCTGGAACCGACAAAGGATAAGTGCGACCTCGAGGCGGTATTTTCCCAGGAATGAGCTCAATGGGACAGTCCCAAGCCCTATGCGGAGGTAATTTATCAGCCGCCTGTTCCGAGAAGACATCCAAAAACTCTCGATAAGCCTCAGGAACTAACTCCACGTCCAACTTGGCCGACGCACGGAGTGGAACGACAGGAGTAAGACAATTCAATCGGCAGAAAGGACTCCAAGAAATTATTTGTGTCGACCCCCAGTCGACATGAGGGTTGTGTAGCCTGAGCCAGGGAAAACCCAAAACGAGATCGTGAGACATTTCCTGAATAACTAGAAACTTCAGTTGTTCATGATGTAAAGCTCCCACTTGTAGCTGAATTGACTCAGACTGACTCGTAATCAAGGCGTTAGGAATTTGAACCCCGTTAATGGCTGTAATAGTAATAGGTCGTTCGACCAACTGTAATTTCAAACCCAAACTCTGGGCGCAGGAAAGAGAAATAAAATTCCCCGCAGCACCTGAATCCAAAAGAGCCATAACGGTCTTGACTTTTGTTTTAGTAGACAAAGATACTGAGAGTAAACAGTCCACTTCTGGAGAAGATTGAGAAACCACACCCAGCTTGACTTCCCCGGAACAGGCTAGGATTGCCCGTTTCCCGGGCGAGCTTTGCAAGACTTGAGGAAGTGATCCGCGGCTCCACAGTAGAGGCAAAGTTTGTTCTCACGCCGACGCTGTCGCTTCTCTGGAGACAGTCGAGACCGATTAATTTGCATGGGTTCGTCTGGAGCTGTCGTAACCGATGGTTTAGACGGAGGAGCCCGGAATCTGCACCGATCAGACCGAGAACGTTCGCCAACTCGTTCCTGCATGCGGAGATCCACTTTCACACAGAGCGAGATCAACTGTTCCAAGGAATCTGGCAAATCTCTTGTAATCAATTCGTCTTTAAGACGGTCGGACAGCCCGTTCCAGAAAGCGGCCCGTAAGGCATCATTATCCCAGCGCAATTCGGAAGCTATGGTCTGAAAATGAATCACATACTGACCCACTGAACGAGAGCCTTGTCGAACTCTAAGAAGATCTGAAGAGGCAGCGGCCGTTCTGCCAGGCTCATCAAAGATCCGGCGGAAAGATGAGATGAAATTAGTGTAGTTGGAAACCAAAGGATCAGATCGCTCCCATAAAGGAGACACCCATTCCAACGCTGAACCCTCAAGCAAGGAAATAATGTATGCTACTTTGGATCGATCCGTGGGAAAATTGTGTGCGAGGAGTTCAAACTGCACCTCGCACTGGTTAAGAAAACCACGGCAATTCTTCGGGTTGCCGTTGTAGCGAGAGGGAGTGGGAAGCTGAAGGCGTGACCTGGTACCGGACACTGCGTGAGCATTAACAGGAACGACTGCCGGAGTGGGTACTGGAGCTGGAACTGGAACTACTGAAGCCAGGGAAACCTGAATTTGATCCAACCTGCCGGATAGCTCTTGGAGATACCGCATCACCTGGTTTTGCGCCGCTTCCTGACTCTGTACACGGGAAACCAGATCTTGGATGGCACTTGCTTCTGGGTTCCGATTCCCCGGGTCCATGTGGCCTGTGTATACTATCACTGACCTGGTCGAAGGGTGTTGTGGACTCGGGGCTTCTTCCGGTGACAGGGAAGAGGAACCGCTACTGGGTCGCAATAGAGATGGCCGGATGTAGGTCTTCTTCATACAGGATGAAGACGGTAAGCAGGAAGCACGGAGGAATGATGAAGGTCTCCTGAAAAACAAGACTAGTGAAAGTGCTGAGTGCTGAGGTACAGAGATGCTGGTATTATTGAGGTGCTGAAGGCACTGAGGTGCTGAGACACCGAGGTACTGAGGTGTTGGAATTCTGTGATACTAAGGTGCAGAGGCTCCGAGGTGCTGAGGTTCTATGGTGCTGAGGCACCGGAGTGCTGAGGAACAGAGGCACTGAGGTGCCGAGGTACTGAGGTGCTGATGGCGCTCAGGCGCCTTGGTGGCACGGAGGTGCGTGATAGCGCTCGGGCGCTTGGAGGCACGGAAGTGCGTGATGGCGCTCGGGCGCTTGGAGGCACGGAGGTGCGTGATGGCGCTCGGGCGCTTGGAGGCACGGAGGTGCGTGATGGCGCTCGGGCGCTTGGAGGCACGGAGGTGCGTGATGGCGCTCGGGCGCTTGGAGGCACGGAGGTGCGTGATGGCGCTCGGGCGCTTGGAGGCACGGAAGTGCGTGATGGCGCTCGGGCGCTTGGAGGCACGGAGGTGCGTGATGGCGCTCGGGCGCTTGGAGGCACGGAAGTGCGTGATGGCGCTCGGGCGCTTGGAGGCACGGAGGTGCGTGATGGCGCTCGGGCGCTTGGAGGCACGGAGGTGCGTGATGGCGCTCGGGCGCTTGGAGGCACGGAGGTGCGTGATGGCGCTCGGGCGCTTGGAGGCACGGAAGTGCGTGAAGACACTGGAGACACTGGGACACTGGAGACACTGGAGACACTGGGACACTGGAGACACTGGAGACACTGGGACACTGGAGACACTGGAGACACTGGAGACACTGGAGACACAGCGGAAAATAGGAACAAGGGAGCTCTGGAAATCACTGCTTCAGACAAGCAGAACGATGATACACAGGCGCCGGCTCCCTGCTCGGCGTCTGGCTTTGAACCTCCCGCCTTGGTCTGATTGGCGGAGCGGGCAGATGACGTCAGCCCCGCTCCGCCTACCTAATCTAAAGCAGCATGGCGGCGCCCTCGCTCCGGGAGCCGCCGGAGAGACCCGCCGACCCGACGCCGGACCCCCGAGGCCGCCGGAGGGGAGAGACGCCAGGCCATCCAGGACACCCGCAGCGGTAAGCGCGGCCGCCGCTGCCCGCGGGGTGTGACAGCAGGATGGCGATGGCAGAAGCCACAAGGATTCTCCGATGGGCGGAAAATCATGTGTTAGCACTGTCAGCAGTGTTCGTTCCCGGCGTGGACAACTGAGAAGCAGACTTTCTCAGAAAACACGACCTCCACCCGGGAGAGTGGGGACTTCATCCAGAAGTCTTCCAAATGATTGTACACCGTTGGGAAAGGCCACAGGTGGACATGATGGCGTCCCGCCTCAACAAACAGTTACAAAGATATTGCGCCAGGTCAAGGGACCCTCAGGCGATAGCTGTGGACGCTCTGGTAACACCGTGGGTGTACCAGTTGGTGTATGTGTTCCCTTCTCTGCCTCTCTTACCCAGGGTAATGAGAATAATAAGAAGGAGAGGAGTAAGAACTATACTCATTGTTCCAGGTTGGCCAAGAAGAGCTTGGTACCCAGAACTCCAAGAAATTATCTCAGAGGACCCATGGCCTCTGCCGCTCAGACAGGACCTGCTGCAGCAGGGGGCCTGTCTGTTCCAAGACGTACCGCGGCTGCGTTTGACGGCATGGCGGTTGAACGCCGGATCCTGAAGGAAATGGGCATTCCGGAGGAAGTTATCCCTACGCTATTTAAAGCTAGGACAGAAGTGAACGCAAACCATTATCACCGCATATGGCGGAAATATGTTGCGTGCTGTGAGGCCAGGAAGGCCCCAAAGGAGAAATTTCAGCTAGGTCGATTTCTGCACTTCCTACAGTCAGAGGTGACTATGGGCCTAAAATTGGGTTCCATGAAGGTCCAGATTTCGGCTCTATAGATTTTCTTCCAAAATAGAACTGGCTTCACTGCCTGAAGTTCAGACTTTTGTTAAGGGAGTGCTGCATAGTCAGACCCCGTTTGTGCCTCAAGTGGCACCGTGGGATCTCAACGTGGTGTTGGATTTCCTGAAGTCGCATTGGGTTGAACCACTTAAATCCGTGGAGCTACAATACCTCACGTGGAAAGTGGTCATGCTGTGGGCCTTGGCGTCGGCCAGGCGTGTATCAGAATTGGCGGCTTTGTCATACAAAAGCCCTTATCTGTTTTTTATATGGATAAGGCGGAATTGAGGACTCGTTCCCAATTCCTTCCTAAGGTGGTATCAGTTTTTCATGTGAATCAACCTATTGTGGTGCCTGCGGCTACTTGGGACTTGGAGGATTCCAAGTTACTGGACGTAGTCAGGGCCCTGAAAAGTATATGTTCCAGGACGGCTGGAGTCAGGAAAACTGACTCGCTATTTATCCTGTATGCACCCAACAAGCTGGGTGCTCCTGCTTCTAAGCAGACTATTGCTCGCTGGATCTGTAGCACGATTCAACTTGCACATGCTGCGGCTGGACTGCCGCACCCTAAATCTGTAAAAGCCCATTCCACGAAGAAAGTGGGCTCTTCTTGGGCGGCTGCCCGAGGGGTCTCGGCTTTACAACTTTGCCGAGCTGTTACTTGGTCGGGTTCAAACATTTTTGCAACAGTCTACAAGTTTGATACCCTGGCTGAGGAGGACCTAGAGTTTGCTCATTCGGTGCTGCAGAGTCATCCGCACTCTCCCGCCCGTTTGGGAGCTTTGGTATAATCCCCATGGTCCTTATGGAGTCCCAGCATCCACTTAGGACGTTAGAGAAAATAAGATTTTACTCACCGGTAAATCTATTTCTCGTAGTCCGTAGTGGATGCTGGGCGCCCATCCCAAGTGCGGACTTCTTCTGCAATACTTGTATATAGTTATTGCTTAAACAAGGGTTATGTTATGGTTGCATCAGGTTTGTCTGATGCTCTGTTGTTGTTCATACTACGGACTAAGAGAAATAGATTTACCGGTGAGTAAAATCTTATTTTTTCATGCACAGTAGAGACTCACGGTTGTGCCGTGGTAGAGATGGATTTTTTAACAGCTATAGGGACCCATTTATCAATTATTACATTTGCAATGTGTTCTGGGCATGATATTAGCGCCCAAGGGCGCATTGTAGAATTTGATCACTTCGGGTGAATGTGTCACCTGGCACAGTTGGAGCTGAGTGCGGTGCTGGGGCTTCTGCGCATGTGTGGTCACCGTAACCGCCATTGCACAGTGGCCATTTTCGGCTGATGGTTCCTGGGGAATTCTGTTGGAACTATACCTGCGATGTGTAGCCCATAGGTTACAACGGGCTACCGCTTTCTGGAAATGGCGGTAGCTGAGGGGCCAATATCGAGAATGCTTCACATTCTAGATAATGGTAAATCTGGTAACATCACATCCCCCATAGAAACCTACTGCGGGCGGGAATGGAGGGATGGCAGCAGGTACAGTATTTGAAACAGATTAAGTAGGAGCAAAAAAAGGGAACTATTTGCTCCTGGACAAACCATGTTGCCTGTTACAATGGCAAATGCATTTATTTATTTATTTGCACACAGTACAAAATCTGTTCTGCTTTTGCATTTAGTGAACAAATTCTGGTGTGCAGTAGTGTATCTATAATGGCTGCAGTATGTGCGGGCCCCTGGTATCCAGGGAAGCCCACACCGCACACCTTGCACCCATTTTTTTAATACCTCTCCGAAGTCCCTGCCGGCGTCAGCGTCTCTCTACAAATCTCTGAATAAATGGCGCTGCAGCCATTTTCTCATAGTTTAACGCATGCGCAGTAAGGAAATCTCTGAGAAAATTGGCGCCATGCCATTTCCCCGGAGATTTGTGCATGCACAATAGAGTCTGTGCCCCTCAAGTTCTCAGCTAAACTTTTAGAAAGGAAGCATAGAGCCAATGGAGCCTTTCTTCAGGCAAAGAAAACCTCCCTAGCTGCATGGGCTCTTAGAAGCTGGCATAGTATAGATCATATGTGGCTGGTGAGCTAATTGGAGATGGTGAATGGTAATTTCTTTCCACTGAAGCTGATGCTCCTAAATGTGGGTGTTGGGAAGAATACAGATGGCAATGAATTCCTCCAAGGAGGTGGGAAAGTCCTGGCAAATAACCTTGCCTTTAATCAGAGCTGGATTAAGGCCTTGGGGGGCCCGGGGTACTTAAAGACAGGGGTACCTAAGGTATAAAATTAAAATCATAATAAATAAGAATTTACTCACCGGTAATTCTATTTCACATAGTCCGTAGTGGATGCTGGGGACTCCGTAAGGACCATGGGGATTAGCGGCTCCGCAGGAGACTGGGCACAACTACAAAGAAAGCTTTAGACTACTGGTGTGCACTAGCTCCTCCCACTAAGACCCTCCTCCAGACCTCAGTTAGGATACTGTGCCCGGAAGAGCTGACACAATTAGGAAGGATTTTGAATCCCGGGTAAGACTCATACCAGCCACACCAATCACACCGTATAACTCGTGATACAATACCCAGTTAACAGCATGATAACAACTGAGCCTCTCAACAGATAGCTCAACAATAACCCTTTAGTTAAGCAATAACTATATACAAGTATTGCAGACAATCCGCACTTGGGATGGGCGCCCAGCATCCACTACGGACTATGAGAAATAGAATTACCGGTGAGTAAATTCTTATTTTCTCTAACGTCCTAAGTGGATGCTGGGGACTCCGTAAGGACCATGGGGATTATACCAAAGCTCCCAAACTGGCGGGAGAGTGCGGATGACTCTGCAGCACCGAATGAGAGAACTCAAGGTCCTCCTCAGCCAGGGTATCAAATTTGTAGAATTTAGCAAACGTGTTTGCCCCTGACCAAGTAGCAGCTCGGCAAAGTTGAAGAGCCGAGACCCCTCGGGCAGCCGCCCAAGAAGAGCCCACTTTCCTCGTGGAATGGGCTTTTACTGATTTAGGACGCGGCAGTCCAGCCGCAGAATGTGCAAACTGAATCGTACTACAGATATAGTCTGCTTAGAAGCAGGTGCACCCAACTTGTTGGGCGCATACAGGATAAAGAGCGAGTCAGTCTTCCTGACTCCAGCTGTCCTGGAAACATACATTTTTAGGGCCCTGACTACATCCAACAACTTGGAAGCCTCCAAGTCATTTGTAGCCGCAGGCACCACGATAGGTTGGTTCAGATGAAAAGCTGATACCACTTTGTGTTATGATTCCCGTACTCCAGACCAGAGGAGATCGTATGGCTGAGGTCAGAGTACTGGGAAGATATGCTGGTTGTGGGAGCAGGAAAGCCTAGTAACCCCTGGCGCCCTAACTCCGTTGTCTCGCCCGTGTTATCAGAAATCCCCTGCGAGACTATGGTTGCTTGAGCCCATGGCAGCCGCGTTCGAAGGGCGGATTATGTCTGCCCAACCCCGATGCCCCCTCAGGTCTTAATGGGAGACAAAGGGAAATCCGAGACAGGGTGATAACAAGGGGCCCTCTGACTAAGCAACCAGGCCAGGGGTTACAAGCTAACTAACTAAATCAAAAGGTATGTGCGGACTAGCCGCCAGGGAAAAGGACAACCAAAGATCCACTGATCCGTTACTCCTATCCAGCACCGCTGGATACCAGAGTGGATCAGGGAGAGCGGAATCCTCCGCAAAAGCTCCAGGACACAAATATACTAAATAATAAACAGTAAGCGGACAAGCCGCAACACACGGCTGCGCCGTGACTCACGAACACCACAGGATGTTAAAGGTGCTCAGTCAGACTCCAGGAAAAGATGACAAATCTCTGAGTACAGGACCACTGAGGACAGGAACAACCGGCTTGAGCAGGACTGGATACTTTCTGCAACTGACATAGGCAAACAGGAAGCTGCCGACACCGACTTTCAGAACTGGAGGACAGGCAGAATCCACTGGAACTCAGGGTAGGACACGGGATCAGACACAGGGACTGACACAGGAATCCACACAGGGACTGACACAGGAATCCACACAGGGACTGACAAGAACCAGCTCAAACTTAAAGCAGACTGCAAACCAAGGAATATCATCAGCATCTGCTAACTGCAGTGAGCCAGCATATATCAGAGAGGCCTAATTAATTATCTCTAGCAGCTGGCCTGCTGCACGACTAAGCTGACAAGATGCAATCAGCAGCCAGATGAGGCTGAACACATGGGAACAAGCTGCAATTGCACAGACTCACCAGCGGCAGCAGACAAGAGTAATCCAAAACAGAGCAATGGGAAATCCTGGCATGCAAGACAACTAAATAAACATAAAATAGGAATGAACCACTACCTGTGGTTCATAACAGTATCCCCTCCTTAAGGGTGAGCTCCGAGCACCCCATGACACCCACGGGGAACATAAACAAAAGTATAACATGAAATACAGAACAAAACTGCAAAACAGGAATGAGCCACAGCCGTGGCTCATAACAGTACCCCCCCCCTTGAGGAGGGGTCAAAAGACCCCAAAATTCAGACTATCCAGAACAAGGGATACAAAAAAAAACCTGACACATTGGTCTAACAGACACGAAAACAGAAACAAGCTGCAACCACAGCTTGTAACAGTGCCCTCCCCTTGATGGTGGCCACTGGACACAAGACAAGGGAAAAAAAAATCTTTTTTTTTTTTTTTTATCAAGGCAAGAGTCAAAAAATTATTTCTTTTTCTTCTTCTTTTTACAAAGCTCTTTAGGTCTGACCAAGGTAATTCCCCAAACATTGTCTGAACTGATGGTACCACCCAGCAAGGCTGCGTTCAAATCAGAGACAGGTCTCTTACCCTTGGGAGCTGAACTTTCTGGTAAAGTACTATTATTAGAAGAAGTAGTCAGAAAAGCACATCCTGCAGTCACAACAACGGGCTGAGACTCCTGTGCCGAGTTTACAGTATTTTGTGGACTCTCAGCAGACAAGACGGGTGACTTAGAGGAACCTGAACCAATTTCTTTGGAACCATATCTTTTAATAATTGCATCACTGAATGCTGGGGGATCCTGAAGAATGGGATCTTCAGCTTTCATTAGGCTGGTCGCCCACTCAAAAGGCTCTCCTTTAAAAGAATAAATAAGATAGAGCACAATGTTCTCTGGAGTGATGCCCAGAAATGGTCTAGACAACATGATAATGTAATAGTGTTTGTAAAGCGCCAGAAATTGGGCTAAGTCCCCATCAAAGATTATGGATGTTGAGATATCAGAGTCAGGATCTGTTTCCTTCCCATCTGACTGACTGAAGTGCTTTGCTAGGACCTGGTCACTATTGCCCTTACTTGAGGCTGAGACTCTCTGAACCCCACCCGGGGCAGTGACTTTCTGAACCCCACACGGGGCAGTGACTTTGTGAACCCCACACGGGGCAGTGACTTTGTGAACCCCACACGGGGCAGTGACTTTGTGAACCCCACACGGGGTAGTGACTTTCTGAACCCCACCCGGGGCAGTGACTTTCTGAACCCCACCCGGGGCAGTGACTTTCTGAACCCCGCTGGGGCAGTGGCCTCCGGGAACCCCGCTGGGGCAGTGGCCTCCGGGAACCCCGCTGGGGCAGTGGCCTCCGGGAACCCCGCTGGGGCAGTGGCCTCCGGGAACCCCGCTGGGGCAGTGGCCTCCGGGAACCCCGCTGGGGCAGTGGCCTCCGGGAACCCCGCTGGGGCCAGCACCTCGGATTCTTTTACTGGGACCGGGTCGTTGGCCTCCCTGACTGGGATCGGGCCATCGGCCTCCCTCTCTGAGTCGATAATAATCGAAAGTTCTCCCGGGACTATGACTTCCGGGACTTTTGCTGAAGCAATAACGTTCAGATCCTCCACTAATGCTATGCTTCTTAAGTTCTTTCCTGGGGAAGCGACTTCTAGACCCTTCTTTGGGGCTGCGTCTCTCGAGACCCCACTTGGGGATATTACTTCAAAGATCCCTTCTGGGGTTTTGCTTCTCGAGTTCCCTTCAAGAACTATGGTTTTAGATACCCTTTCTGAGGTTGCGCTCCTCAAGTCCCTACCTGGGGTAACAGCTTCTGAGACCCCATCTGGTATGGAAACCTGAGCTACAATATTTGATGTCCCTCTATAAGCTTGGGCATCGGGTACCGCTCCAGCACTCTGGGCATCGGGTACCGCTCCAGCACTCTGGGCATCGGGTACCGCTCCAGCACTCTGGGCATCGGGTACCGCTCCAGCACTCTGGGCATCGGGTACCGCTCCAGCACTCTGGGCATCGGGTACCGCTCCAGCACTCTGGGCATCGGGTACCACTCCAGCACTCTGGGCATCGGGCACCACTCCAGGACCCTGGGCTACGGGCACCACTCCAGGACCCTGGGCTACGGGCACCACTCCAGGACCCTGGGCTACGGGCACCACTCCAGGACCCTGGGCTACGGGCACCACTCCAGGACCCTGGGCTACGGGCACCACTCCAGGACCCTGGGCTACGGGCACCACTCCAGGACCCTGGGCTACGGGCACCACTCCAGGACCCTGGGCTACGGGCACCACTCCAGGGACTTGCAACTCCGCTTCCACAGGAACCTCAAGAGAGGAAAGAAACATTCTCTTTTGATTCCTGAATCTATAATGGGGCTCCCTTGCCCAAGGACCCCAATTATAGGACAGAGAGCTTTTTTGTGTGGGTTGTGTGACAAGTACCTCTGCCACAGTAGAGACAGGAGTAGGTCTTGTATCATGACTCAACTTGGCCAGAGGGCAAGACTCGTCACCACACTTTGGCTTGCGCAACTCACAGGTCTGCAGATAATGGCCTAAACCCCCACAATATAGGCATAAGTTTAAGTTTCTGCGACGCAGACGCTCCTCTTCTGAGAGCCTGGGCCGCAGAAAACTTTTAAACTTTTTCTCTTCAATTAAACCAGAGGATTCTCTTGTCACCATACTGTGAACAAGAGTCTCTTTAGAGATAGATGTACTCTCAACGACTTCTGGCAAAATAAGCAAGATTTTAGTCAGAAGGTTTTGCAGTTGCTTTAGGGATTGCTGCAAAACTTCAAGTCGCTCTGGTCTCAAAGCACTGAATACAGAGTTCAGGGCTGCGAGAGATGCCTGCAGGGCTTGCATAGTTGACATAGGAGGATTTAAAACTAGACAAGACAAGACAAGGCAAGACAAGGCAAGGCAAGACAAGGCAAGGCAAGACAAGGCAAGGCAAGACTAGGCAAGACTAGGCAAGACTAAATTTTGCTAAACAAAACAAGACTTTTTTTTTTTTTTTTTTTTTTAAACACCGGACTGGATTCTAAACACCGGACTGGATTCTAAACACCGGACTGGATTCTAAACACTGGATTGGATTCTAAACACCGGACTGGATTGGATTCTAAACACCGGACTGGATTCTGCACACTGAATTCTAGACAGGACTGGATTCTAGACTAAACACTGGACTGGGCCAAAAAAGAAAAAAAAAGTTTTATTTCTTTTTTGTGGTAGGGCTGATGATAATGTTATGATTCCCGTACTCCAGACCAGAGGAGATCGTATGGCTGAGGTCAGAGTACTGGGAAGATATGCTGGTTGTGGGAGCAGGAAAGCCTAGTAACCCCTGGCGCCCTAACTCCGTTGTCTCGCCCGTGTTATCAGAAATCCCCTGCGAGACTATGGTTGCTTGAGCCCATGGCAGCCGCGTTCGAAGGGCGGATTATGTCTGCCCAACCCCGATGCCCCCTCAGGTCTTAATGGGAGACAAAGGGAAATCCGAGACAGGGTGATAACAAGGGGCCCTCTGACTAAGCAACCAGGCCAGGGGTTACAAGCTAACTAACTAAATCAAAAGGTATGTGCGGACTAGCCGCCAGGGAAAAGGACAACCAAAGATCCACTGATCCGTTACTCCTATCCAGCACCGCTGGATACCAGAGTGGATCAGGGAGAGCGGAATCCTCCGCAAAAGCTCCAGGACACAAATATACTAAATAATAAACAGTAAGCGGACAAGCCGCAACACACGGCTGCGCCGTGACTCACGAACACCACAGGATGTTAAAGGTGCTCAGTCAGACTCCAGGAAAAGATGACAAATCTCTGAGTACAGGACCACTGAGGACAGGAACAACCGGCTTGAGCAGGACTGGATACTTTCTGCAACTGACATAGGCAAACAGGAAGCTGCCGACACCGACTTTCAGAACTGGAGGACAGGCAGAATCCACTGGAACTCAGGGTAGGACACGGGATCAGACACAGGGACTGACACAGGAATCCACACAGGGACTGACACAGGAATCCACACAGGGACTGACAAGAACCAGCTCAAACTTAAAGCAGACTGCAAACCAAGGAATATCATCAGCATCTGCTAACTGCAGTGAGCCAGCATATATCAGAGAGGCCTAATTAATTATCTCTAGCAGCTGGCCTGCTGCACGACTAAGCTGACAAGATGCAATCAGCAGCCAGATGAGGCTGAACACATGGGAACAAGCTGCAATTGCACAGACTCACCAGCGGCAGCAGACAAGAGTAATCCAAAACAGAGCAATGGGAAATCCTGGCATGCAAGACAACTAAATAAACATAAAATAGGAATGAACCACTACCTGTGGTTCATAACAGTATCCCCTCCTTAAGGGTGAGCTCCGAGCACCCCATGACACCCACGGGGAACATAAACAAAAGTATAACATGAAATACAGAACAAAACTGCAAAACAGGAATGAGCCACAGCCGTGGCTCATAACACTTTGGGGAGAAACTGGGGACGAGTCCTCAATTCTGCCCTATCCATATGGAAAATCAGATAAGGGCTTTTACATGACAAAGCCGCCAATTCTGAAACACGCCTGGCCGAAGCCAAGGCCAACAACATGACCACTTTCCACGTGAGATATTTTAAATCCACGGTTTTCAGTGGCTCAAACCAATGTGACTTTAGGAAATCCAACACCACGTTGAGATCCCAAGGTGCCACTGGAGGCACAAAAGGGGGCTGAATATGCAGCACTCCCTTAACAAAAGTCTGAACTTCAGGTAGTGAAGCCAATTCTCTCTGGAAGAAAATCGACAGAGCCGAAATCTGGACCTTAATGGAACCCAATTTAAGGCCCATAGTCACCCCTGACTGTAGGAAGTGCAGGAACCGGCCCAGCTGAAATTCTTCCGTTGGGGCCTTCCTGGCCTCACACCACGCAACATATTTTCGCCATATGCGGTGATAATGGTTCGCGGTTACTTCTTTCCTAGCTTTTATCAGCGTAGGAATGACTTCCTCCGGAATGCCCTTTTCCTTCAGGATCCGGTGTTCAACCGCCATGCCGTCAAACGCAGCCGCGGTAAGTCTTGGAAGGCCCCTGCTGCAGCAGGTCCTGTCTGAGCGGTAGAGGCCATGGGTCCTCTGACATCATTTCTTGAAGTTCCGGATACCACGCTCTTCTTGGCCAATACGGAACAATGAGTATAGTTCTTACTCCTCTTCTCCTTATTATCCTCAGTACCTTTGGAATGAGAGGAAGAGGAGGGAACACATAAACCGATCGGTACACCCACGGTGTTACCAGAGCGTCCACAGCTATCACCTGCGGGTCTCTTGACCGGGCGCAATATTTTTCTAGCTTTTTGTTTAGGCGGGACGCAATCATGTCCACCTGTGGTTTTTCCCACTGGTTTACAATCATTTGAAAGACTTCTGGATGAAGTCCCCACTCTCCCGGGTGGAGGTCGTGCCTGCTGAGGAAGTCTGCTTCCCAGTTGTCCACTCCCGTGCTAACACGTGATTTTCCGCCCATCCGAGAATCCTTGTGGCTTCTGCCATCGCCGTCCTGCTTCTCGTGCCGCCCTGTCGATTTACATGGGCGACTGCCGTGATGTTGTCTGACTGGATCAGTACCGGCTGGTTTTGAAGCAGGGGTTTTGCCTGACTTAGGGCATTGTAAATGGCCCTTAGTTCCAGAATATTTATGTGCAGGGAAGTCTCCTGACTTGTCCATAGTCCTTGGAAGTTTCTTCCCTGTGTGACTGCTCCCCAGCCTCGAAGGCTGGCATCCGTGGTCACCAGGACCCAGTCCTGTATGCCGAATCTGCGGCCCTCTTGAAGATGAGCACTCTGCAGCCACCACAGCAGAGACACCCTTGTCCTTGGAGACAGGGTTATCAGACGATGCATCTGAAGATGCGATCCGGACCACTTGTCCAACAGGTCCCACTGAAAGGTTCTTGTATGAAACCTGCCGAATGGAATCGCTTCGTAGGAAGCTACCATTTTTCCCAGGATCCGCGTGCAGTGATAGGAGGCCTCTGACTAGAGATGACAGCTCCTTGGCCTTCTCCTCCGGGAGAAACACTTTTCTCTGTTCTGTGTCCAGAACCATCCCTAGGAACAGCAGGCGTGTCGTAGGGACCAGCTGTGACTTTGGAATGTTTAGAATCCAGCCGTGCTGTTGCAGCACTTCCCGAGATAGTGCTACCCCTACCAATAACTGTTCTCTGGACCTCGCCTTTATCAGGAGATCGTCCAAGTACGGGATAATTAAAACTCCCTTCCTTCAAAGGAGTATCATCATTTCCGCCATTACCTTGGTAAAGACCCTCGGAGCCGTGGAGAGACCGAACGGCAGCGTCTGGAATTGGTAATGACAATCTTGTACCACAAACCTGAGGTACTCCTGGTGAGGATGGTAAATGGGGACATGTAGGTAAGCATCCTTGATGTCCAGCGATACCATGTAATCTCCCTCGTCCAGGCTCGCAATAACCGCCCTGAGCGATTCCATCTTGAACTTGAATTTTTTTATATATGTGTTCAAGGATTTCAAATTTAAAATGAGTCTCACCGAACCGTCCGGTTTCGGTACCACAAACATTGTGGAATAGTAACCCCTTCCTTGTTGAAGTAGGGGCACCTTTACTATCACTTGTTGTGAATACAGCTTTTGAATTGCCTGTAACACTGCCTCCCTGCCTGAGGGAGTGGTTGGCAAGGCAGATTTGAGGAAACGGCGGGGGGGAGACGTCTCGCATTCCAGTTTGTACCCCTGAGATACTATTTGAAGGATCCAGGGATCCACCCGTGAGCGAGCCCACTGCTTGCTGAAATGCTTGAGACGGGCCCCCACCGTACCTGGCTCTGCCTGTGGAGCCCCAGCGTCATGCTGTGGACTTTGAGGAAGCGGGGGAGGACTTTTGCTCCTGGGAACTGGCTGTATGTTGCAGCTTTTTCCCTCTACCTCTGCCTCTGGGCAGAAAGGACGCGCCTTTAACCCGCTTGCCCCTATTGGGCCGAAAGGACTGTACCTGATAATACGGTGCTTTCTTTGGTTGTGAGGGAACATGGGGCAAAAATGTAGACTTCCCAGCTGTTGCTGTGGAAACGAGGTCCGAGAGACCATCCCCGAACAATTCCTCACCCTTATAAGGCAGAACTTCCATGTGTCGTTTGGAATCTGCATCACCTGTCCACTGCCGAGTCCATAACCCTCTCCTGGCAGAAATGGACATTGCACTAATTTTGGATGCCAGCCGGCAAATATCCCTCTGTGCATCCCTCATGTATAAAAGTGCGTCTTTTATATGCTCTACGTTCAGCAAAATAGTGTCCCTATCTAGGGTATCTATATTTTCTGACAGGGAATCTGACCACGCAGCAGCAGCGCTGCACATCCAGGCTGAAGCTATAGCCGGTCTCAGTATCACACCTGTGTGTGTATATATAGATTTCAGGATAGCCTCCTGCTTTCTATCAGCAGATTCCTTCAGGGCGGCCGTATCCGGAGACGGTAGTGCCACCTTCTTCGACAAGCGTGTGAGCGCCTTATCCACCCTAGGGGATGTTTCCCAGCGTGACCTATCCTCTGGCGGGAAAGGGTACGCCATTAGTAACCTCTTAGAAATTACCATCTTTTTATCAGGGGAAGCCCACGCTTCTTCACACACGTCATGTAACTCTTCAGATGGAGGAAAAGCTACTGGTAGTTTTTTCTCTCCAAACATTATACCCTTTTTTGTGGTACCGGGGGTAACATCAGAAATGTGTAACATTTTTCATTGCCTCAATCATGTAACGTGTGGCCCTACTGGAAGTTACATTAGTCTCATCGTCGTCGACACTGGAGTCAGTATCCGTGTCGACATCTGTGTCAACCGTCTGAGGTAGCGGGCGTTTTAGAGCCCCTGATGGTTTTTGAGACGCCTGGGCAGGCACAGGCTGAGAAGCCGGCTGTCCCACATTAGGTATGTCGTCAAACCTTTTATGTAAGGAGTCGACACTATCACGTAATTCCTTCCACAGCACCATCCACTCAGGTGTCGACCCCGCAGGGGGTGACATCACATTTACAGGCATCTGCTCCGCCTCCACATAAGCCTCCTCATCAAACATGTCGACACAGCCGTACCGACACACCGCAAACACACAGGGAATGCTCTGACAGAGGACAGGACCCCACAAAGCCCTTTGGAGAGACAGAGAGAGAGTATGCCAGCACACACCAGAGCGCTATATAACACTGGGATCCCACTATCAATGAGTGTTTTCCCTATAGCTGCTTTTTTATATATATTACATATATATATATCTATACTGCGCCTAAATTTAGTGCCCCCCCCCCCCCCCTCTCTCTTTTTTACCCTTCTGTAGTTTTCTCAGACTGCAGGGGAGAGCCAGGGAGCTTCCTTCCAGCGGAACTGTGAGGGAAAAATGGCGCCAGTGTGCTGAGGGAGAAGCCCCGCCCCCTTTTCGGCGGACTTTCTCCCGCTTTTTCTGTTATACTGGCAGGGGTAATTTTGCATCTATATAGCCCCTGGGACTATATATGATGCATATTTTGCCAGCCAAGGTGTTATCTATTGCCCTCAGGGCGCCCCCCCCCAGCGCCCTGCACCCATCAGTGACCGAAGTATGAGGTGTACATGAGGAGCAATGGCGCACAGCTGCAGTGCTGTGCACTACCTTGGTGAAGACTGAAGTCTTCTGCCGCCGATTTTCCGGACCTTCTTCGTGCTTCTGGCTCTGTAAGGGGGACGGCGGCGCGGCTCAGGGAACGAACACCAAGGTCGGGTCCTGCGGTCGATCCCTCTGGAGCTAATGGTGTCCAGTAGCCTAAGAAGCCCAAACTACCACCTGTTAGGTAGGTTCGCTTCTTCTCCCCTTAGTCCCTCGCTGCAGTGAGTCTGTTGCCAGCAGATCTCACTGAAAATAAAAAACCTAAATATACTTTCTTTCTAGGTGCTCAGGAGAGCCCCTAGTGTGCATCCAGCTCGGCCGGGCACAAGAATCTAACTGAGGTCTGGAGGAGGGTCTTAGTGGGAGGAGCCAGTGCACACCAGTAGTCTAAAGCTTTCTTTGTAGTTGTGCCCAGTCTCCTGCGGAGCCGCTAATCCCCATGGTCCTTACGGAGTCCCCAGCATCCACTTAGGACGTTAGAGAAATAAAAAATATATATTTCTCTTACGTCCTAGAGGATGCTGGGGTCCACATTAGTACCATGGGGTATAGATGGGCCCACTAGGAGCCATGGGCACTTTAAGAGTTTAATAGTGTGGACTGTCTCCTCCCTCTATGCCCCTCCTACCAGACTCAGGTTAAAAAATGTGCCCGGAGGAGCCGGTCACAGCTAGGGGAGCTCCATAGGAGTTTTTCTAGTTTTATTATTTGTTTTTAGAGTTAGGCACAGGCAGGCTGCTGGCAACAGCCTCCCTGCTCCGTGGAACTTAGGGGGGAAGTAGTGTCCAACCCTCTGAGGTTAATGGCCACTATTTCCGCTGACAGGACACTGAGCTCCTGAGGGTGTCGATCGCAAGCCCCCGAGGCGACCGCTCGGTCCCGCAGCACTGCCGCCACCCCCTAACAGAGCCAGAAGACGTCGGTGGTGAGTTGGACACCGGTGACCGATAAGCGGGGATCCGGTGAGAATAGCGGCATCAGGGTGGTAGCGCAGCGCTGCGGCTGTGCTCCGGAGGGCTCAGAGGCACAGAGATGCGGCGCTGTGAAGGGCGCCCTGGGTCAGCGCAGACACTCTTAGACTGGTCAGAGAAGCTATCAGGGACACTGTACTGCTGCTAGCATTGATTACCTCAGGCCAGTATAATCTTTAAAAATGCGTGAAGACGCGCCATTTTAAGGGGGTGGTGCTTCTCCTCAGAGCGGATCCAGCAGCTGACCAGCACCATTTTCTCCCTGCAGATCACACTACAGAGACGCTGACAGGGAGCGCTGACCCTCCACATAACTCCAGTTATCCTGTGCGGCACCAGGGGGATATAGAAGAGGGGGGAGAGTGTACATTACTGTGTAGTCTATTAAGGTTGCACAGTCAGCGCCAGGCACTTATTTTATAGCTGTCTACTGGGGCGCTGTGTGTGCTGGCTCCATAACTCTGTGTCTCTCTGAAGATACTTAGGGGAAACTGTGTCTGACATTTTCGTGTGTGTGTGCTATATCTCTCACATTAGGGACTCTGTATCTTGTGCTGCAGAGTATGTATCGTCTCCTGAGGAGTCCATTCCATGTACTCAGGAATGCAATACACTGTCTCAGCCCTCTGAACCTGAACCCAAGTGGGTGCCTTCAGTTAAGGGGATGATATCTCAGATTTCATCTAGGATAGCTCATTATGAGACTGAAACACAGGTTTTAAAACAATCTGTGGAGGTTTTGTCGTATTCATCTCCCACTACCTCGTCTAAGTCCCCTGGTATATGCCCCCAAAACCGTGCTCTTGCCCAGGTCATGCAAGTCAGCACGGATACCGACTCTGATACGGGTGACGGTGATGGGGACATTCTGCGGGGGGAGGCATCCCTGGAAAAAGGGGTGCAGCTAATGATTGAGGCCATTTGGGATGTTTTACACATTACTGACAAGGTCCCTGAACAGGTTGAGGAGGCTTTCTTTACAGACAATAAGAAAGTCCCCCTTACCGTTCCTGCGTCTAGGGAATTAAACGCAATATTTGAAAAATCCTGGGAAAACCCAGAGAAAAATTCCAGGTCCCAAAGAGAATCCTTTTCCCTGAAGAGGATAGGAAAAAGTGTGAAAACCCTCCTATAGTAGACGCTTCTGTTTCTAGATTGTAAAAGGTGGTTTTACCTGTCCCTGGGTCTACCGCTTTGAAAGAACTGGCAGACCACAAGATTGAGACTACGCTCAAATCCATAAACACTGCTTCAGGCGTGGTGCTTAGGCCCACTATTGCTTGTGCATGGATTTCTAAAGCCATAGTAAAGTGGTCTGGCACGTTACTAGAGGATTTAGATAGTATGGATAGAAGTGACATTGAAATGTTTTTACGTCACATACAGGATTCTGCGGGTTTCATGGTGGAGGCCATGAAGGACCTTGATAATCTGACTGCACAGACGTCTTCCATGGCTATCTCGGCACGCAGGGGACTCTGGCTGCGCCAGTGGTCTGTGGATGCGGAACCCAAGAAGAGTGTGGAGAACCGACCCTTCACAGGTCAGGCTCTCTTTGGGGAAGCGCTGGATGCGTGGATCTCCATGGCAACCGCGGGTAAGTCAGCCTTTCTTCCCTTAGCCACTCCTTTCGGACCGCAAAGGTTAGGAAGTCCAAGTCCCCTTCCACCTTCTTCAGAGGTGGTCGGGGAAAATCCAGAAAACCTGCACCAACTGGTTCCCAGGAACAGAAACCGGGTTCTGTTTCCTCAGAATCCTCAGCATGATGGTGGACCTCCCAGCCTGGGGGTCGGGCAGGTGGGAGCACGTCTAAGAAATTTCAGTCAGGTCTGGGCGTCCTCAGGCCTGGACTCCTGGATACAAATTTTGTAACTCAGGGGTGCAGACTGGAGTTTCAAGAGCTCCCACCTCACAGATTTTTCAAATCAGGCTTACCAGCTTTGCTGGCAGAAAGGGATATCTTACAAGACACCAATCAAAAATTGGAAAAGGCAAATGTCATTATTCTAGTTCCATCTCACATGGAAAACAAGGGTTACTACTCGAACGTTTTTGTGGTTCCGAAACCAGACGGTTCTGTCAGACCAATATTGAACCTCAAATCGTTAAATCCATATTTGAGGGAATTCAGGTCTGGAGGAGGGGAAATTCCTGCTATCCTTGGATATCAAGGATGCATACCTTCACATTCCTATTTGGCCGCCACACCAGGCTTATCTCAGGTTTGCGTTGCTGGACTGTCACTATCAGTTCCAGGCACTGCCATTCAGCCTATCCACAGCACCGAGGGTTTTCACCGAGGTAATGGCAGAGATGATGCTTCTGCTCCGCAAGCAGGGTGTGAACATTATTCCATATCTGGACGATCTGCTCGACTGCTCCGGGCTCATTGTTGGATCCTGAATCTTCCAAAGTCTCATTTGGAGCCAACGAGAAGACTTTCCTTCCTGGGGATGATTCTCGACACGGAAGTGCAGAGGGTGTTTCTACCGATGGAAAAAGCATTGGTGATCCAATCAATGGTCCGGGATGTCCTGAGGCCAGCCAGAGTATCGGTTCATCAATGCATTCGCCTTCTGGGGAAGATGGTTGCCTCCTACAAGGCTCTACAGTACAGAAGATTTCATGCACGGTCTTTCCAGCTGGATCTCCTGGACAAATGGTCAGGATCTCAACTTCACATGCACCAGAGGATATGTCTGTCGCCGAAAGCCAGAATCTCGCTCCTCTGATGGCTGCAGACTTCTCACCTTCTGGAGGGCCGCAGGTTTGGGATTCAGAATTGGATCCTTCTAAACACGGATGCAAGTCTCAGAGGTTGGGGAGCAGTCACTCAAGAAAACTTCCAAGGAAGGTGGTCAAGTCTGGAATCCATCCTTCCAATAAACATACAGGAACTAAGAGCCATGTACAATGGTCTTCTACAGGCGGCACATTTTCTAAAAGATCAAGTCATTCAAGTTCAGTCGGACAATGTAACGACAGTGACCTACATAAACCGACAAGGCAGAATGAAGAGCAGAGCTGCAATGTCAGAGGTAACAAGAATCATCCTCTGGGCGGAAAAACACGCGGTGGCGCTGTCAGCAATCTTCATTCCGGGAGTGGACAACTGGGAAGCGGACTTCCTCAGCAGACACGATCTACATCCAGGAGAGTGGGGCCTCCACCCAGAGGTGTTCGCAGAGGTGACAAGTCTTTGGGGCGTACCTCAAATAGACATGATGGCCTCATGCCTCAACAAGAAGCTTCGGAGGTATTGTTCCAGGTCAAGGGACCCACAGGCAGTGGTGGTGGATGCCCTGGTAACTCTGTGGGTGTTCAAGTCAGTGTATGTGTTTCCTCCAATTCCACTCATCCCGAGGATTCTCAAAATAATCAAAAGAACAAGAGTTCAGGCGATCCTCATTGCTCCGGACTGGCCATGAAGGGCTTGGTACGCGGATCTTCTGGAGTTACTGCTGGAAGATCCAAGGCCTCTTACTCTTCAAGAGGACCTGCTACAACAGGGGCCATTCGCTTATCAAGACTTACCACGGCTACGTTTGACGGCATAGAGGCTGAACGCCAGATCTTAGCTCGGAAAGGCATTCCGAAAAAGGTTATTCCAACCCTGATAGAGGGTGGGAAAGGAGTAACGTCTAAACATTAACATCGCATTTGTAAAAAGTATGTGTCTTGGTGTGAATCCAAGAAGTTTCCTACGGTGGAGTTTCAACTTGGGCGGTTTCTCCTCTTCCTGCAAGCAGGTGTGGATGTGGACCTACATTTGGGCTCCATAAAAGTCCAGATTTAGGCCTTGTCCATTTTCTTCCAGAAACAGTTGGCTTCCCTCCCTGAGGTTCAGACTTTCTTGAAAGGGGTGCTGCACATCCAGCCTCCCTTTGTGCCTCCTACGGCACCATGGGATCTTAATGTGGTGTTGCAGTTCCTGCAGTCGGATTGGTTGGAGCCTTTATAGGAGGTTGAAGTCAAGTTTCTCACTTGGAAGGCGGTCACACTGTTGACATTAGCTTCTGCTAGGCATGTGTCTGAATTGGGAGCATTGTCCTGCAAGAGCCCTTACTTGATTTTCCAAAGGTTGTGTCGGCTTTTCATACCAGCCAGCCTATTGTGGTGCCAGTGGCTACTGACTCCTCAATTTCCTCAAAGTCCTTGGATGTTGTGAGGGCTTTGAGGATTTATGTGAAGAGGACTTCACTTTACAGAAAGTCGGACTCTCTGTTTGTTTGTCCTTTATGATCCCAACAAGATTGGATGTCGTGCTTCTAAGCAGACGATTTCTCGCTGGATCAGGTTCACTATCCAGCATGCTTGTTCTACGGCAGACTTGTCGTGTCCAAGATCTGTTAAGGCCCACTCTACTCAAAAAGTGGGTTCTTCCTGGGTGTCACGGCTTTACAACTTTGCCGAGCAGCAACTTGGTCAGGGTCAAATACGTTTGCTAAGTTCTACAAGTTCAATACTTTGGCCTCTAAAGTTTGGTCAATCTGTTCTGCAGGAGCCTCCGCGCTCTCCCTCCCGTACAGGGAGCTTTGGTACATTCCCATGGTACTAATGTGGACCCCAGCATTCTCTAGGACGCAAGAAAAAATGGGATTTTAATTACCTACCGGTAAATCCTTTTCCCGTAGTCTGTAAAGGATGCTGGGCGCCCACCCAACACTTCTTTTTCCTGCAGTTGTTACTTGGTTCAGTACTTCCTTGTTCCTTGGTTGTGTACTGCTGTGTTACATGGTTAAGTACTGTTGTTCAGCCGTTGCTTAATTGTTTCAAGCTGGTTAGCTTGGTTTGCCTTGTATGTGTGAGCTGGTGGGAATCTCGCCACTATCTGTGTATTTCCTTCTCTCAAAGTATGTCTGTCTCCTCGGGCACACTTTCTAGACTGAGAATGGTAGGAGGGGCATAGAGGGAGGAGCCAGCCCACACTATTAAACTCTTAAAGTGCCCATGGCTCCTAGTGGACCCATCTATACCCCATGGTACTAATGTGGACCCCAGCATCTTCTACGGACTACGAGAAAAGGATTTACCGGTAGGTAATTAAAATCCTATTTTCTGCAGCAGGGTACATTGGTTTCCATACATCAGGTGTAGAGTGGATCTTGATCCAGAGGCACCAACAGGCTAAAGCTTTAGGCTGTCCCAGGATGCCTTGGGGCATCCTCTATAACCCCGCCTCCAGGCACTGAGTGCTTAGCTATTCAGTTGGTGCTGCAGCAGCAGGTGACCTAACAGGAGGGCTGCACTGGGCAGTCCTGAAAAAGCTTTTTTTGACAGAAAATTTCTTCAAAACTGGGCTGTCAGTGCTGTATGTCATGGTGAAACTTCAGCGCTGCAGCTCCATCACCTCCCAAGCGGCATTGCATACTCCCGAGTACTTGCGGTGGAGACACTCTGGCTTTAGGCACACGGTCGCAGTCGCTCTCCTGGGGGTAAATTTACCTCGATGGGAGTTCTATTTAAGATGGGAGGTTGCCCATAGCAACCAATCAGATTCTACTTCTCATTTATCTAGCACCTTCTAGATGATAGTACCTGGAATCTGATTGGTTGCTATGGGCAACATCCCATGTTAAACAGAACTCCCATCTTAGTAAATTTACCCCCTGGCTCGCGTGGCTGCTACGGGGAGGAGGTAAGAGGGTCCCCCAGGCGGGACTGCCATTAAATTGCGCTCCATCTGCGACCTAGAGAGACAGGTTGCTGCGCTGGCGTGGACACTGTCACCGAGCAGGTACCCCACTAGACCAAAAGGGCAATAGAGCACAGGTTGGGTGTACTAACGCCCCATTTAATAAGGCTTGCTAGTACCTGGGGTGGAAAACCAGCATAAGGGAGTCGGCGCTTGACCTGCAGCCCCTCCCCGGCCCAGGGCGACATCTACTGCAGATTTTCCCGCCCTGGATCTGCCTCACACTCTCCTTCACTCCCTGACTGAGGCGCTGGGTACCATCTTATATGTATAGTTGCGGCTGGTCTCTGGGACTGCAGGGCAAGGTCTCCCTTGTACAGCCGCCTGTAAACACTTGAGTATTCTACATGTCTTTTTACAGACAGCATTAGTTAAGAAAAAGTGTACCAATACAGAATAAATTGTATGAGTATTCTGATATATACCTCCGGTCTGGGACCACGCTGTGTTATATAAACTGTGTTATATAGGACAGAAACCAATGGTGGCACTCAGGAAAGAAAACTGCATAGTCAACGCTGGTACGGTCAACGTTCCAGGGATTACTCCCTTTTATCAAGGCACAATCAGCACCCTGTTACAAAACACATATATATATACATAAATGATACTTTACCCGACACCAATCGAGTGGCTGCGTCCACGTGTCCCCGCCGCCGGGTCGTGACGTCATCGGAGCGACACTGCGCTGAGAATCTCTGTCAGATGGGTAGGGGGCACGGCTCAGCACACACGTCATGCCGTTGCTAGGCAACCGCTCGATACAGGAAATGAAGACATACAGTACATAGACTTTAATCCTAGGAATAAGAATATAGAGAATATAAACATGAAAATACCTAAAAATGTACATATACACCAGGCAGCTCCATCTAGCGGAGCAGAGTCTAAGGGTATATGATCGGGCAACATTCTTAATAAACTCCTTTGGGTATAAGACCCGTGGGACATATAGAATTAACATGTAATGTTGCTGTCTCATATGTCCCTTTTCTATCAAACGGAGCAACACACTGTCATAACCAAAACAATGGCATGTAATTATACTTTCAACTCAAATGATCATTAACCATTAAAACTGTTCTAGAGGATATGAACAAAGCAGTAATAACCAGTGTGTTATAAAGTACTATAAAGAAAAGATATTAATCATAAAAAGCAATTGAAGCTTAATGCCTCATTAAGACCTAGGGGATGAACTGTTTGCAGCGTGTGTATCCACCACGCTTCTTTTCGTAAAAGGACTTTACCTCTATCACCACCTTGAATACTCAGGGGGACATGGTCAATCATCTTATAGCGTATAGAGGACAAACCATGATTACAATTTTTAAAGTGTCACGCTACTGGCAAATCACTTCCCCTGCCTTCTAAGGCTGCCCGTATGCTGGATCTGTGAAGGGCAATTCTCTCCTTAAACTGTCGTATGCTTTTGCCGACATATAAAAGCCCGCATGGGCACTTGCTGTAATAGACAATAAATTTACTACTACAAGTTAATGCATGCTTAATGATAAAGGTCTTGCCAGATCTGGGGTGACTGAAGGTATTACCAGGCTCAAGGCAACTGCAGGTAGTACATCCCGTACACCTGTAGTTCCCAGGTTTACGAGTGAGAAAGTGTACAGGTCTTTCCTGACCAAAATATGAAATGTCATTATGGACGACTATATCTTTAATGTTTTGTCCTCGTCTGTACGATGCCATCAGTGTAGAGTCTTTGAAGACTGGGAGTTCTTTATTCCTAGCGATCACAGGCCAGATTCCTTTCACTTGATGGTATAATTTCCTACTGGCTGTAGTGTAATCTTGCGTCCAAATCATCCGATTCCGTTTTGATTCATAATTTTTGGGGGTCAAAGCATCTTGTCTAGGCATGCTTAAAGCTTTAGCCAAAGCCTTCTTGAGGGATTCTTGGGAATATCCCCTAGCCTTAAATATTACCTCGGAACCGTGTAAAATGGGTATTTTGAATCTGAGATTGAGTATCGACTTCATTGCTGCAAATACGTCTGATTCTTAAAAATTGTGAGAAGGGGAGACTCCATTTCATAGATTCTGGGTGGTGACTACTAGCCCTGAGGACTGTATTTCACTCTGTGGGTTTATAATACATGCTGGTGTTAATGCTGTAATCACTCCCCACCAAAATAGCAACATCCAGATAATGAATGGTTTCAAAATTGCAATCAAATGTAAATTTGGTAGCAGAGTCCATTTGATTAACTTTAGACATCATCTCTTGAAAATCTTGTTGTGTACCTGACCAGATCAGTAGGATGTCGTCTATGTTACGACAAAACAATTTAATGTTTTTTGGAGTATACCAGATCTGCAAAAAACAAAATCTTTTCCAGTTCGCTCATAAAGATATTGGCGAAACTGGGTGCCACACATGATCCCATGGCGCACCCAGTTCGCTGGCGAAAGATTTTTTTATCAAAAAGGAAATAGTTCCTATCCAGAGTCAATTCTAGAAGTTGATATCCGGACCAGAGTAATCAGCATGAGTGCCTAAAAAGGTATACATCACTTCTAAACCCCTATCGTGAGGGATACTTGTGTATACATTTACCACATCAATGGTACATAACAGATGATGGGCTGGAAGGGGTGAAATAGATTGTAAAACTTGAATCAATTAAGTCGTGTCTTTCAAACACAGAGGAAGTCCTTGTATCAGAGGCTGTAAATATAAATCAAGATACCTGGATAAATTATAATATAAAGAGTCTCTTACAGCAATAATGGGGCGTCCAGGCGGATTTAAGGCGTTGGATACAGATCAATCCAGCACCGCTATTTCGAGTGATACAGAATGTGTTACAGCGTCTGCCTCCAAGAAATCCAATACTGATGTAAAAACTCGCTCAAAAAACGAGCGTACAAAAGAGCCCGGACCCGCCGGGGGGGCCAAAACAGGAGGGAAGCAGTCAAAGCCGGCGCTAAAGAAAACATAGTTTCTCTAACGTCCTAGTGGATGCTGGTGACTCCGTAAGGACCATGGGGAATAGACGGGCTCCGCAGGAGACAGGGCACTCTAAGAAAGAATTAGGACTACTGGTGTGCACTGGCTCCTCCCTCTATGTCCCTCCTCCAGACCTCAGTTAGAATCTGCGCCCGGACAGAGCTGGGTGCACTTTAGTGAGCTCTCCTGAGCTTGCTAATAAGAAAGTATTTTGTTAGGGTTTTTATTTCCAGAGAGATCTGCTGGCAACAGACTCTCTGCTACGTGGGACTGAGGGGAGAGAAGCAAACCTACTAACTGCGGATAGGTCGTGCTTCTCAGGCTACTGGACACCATGAGCTCCAGAGGGATCGAACACAGGAACTCACCCTTGGTCGTCCGATCCCGGAGCCGCGCTGACGTCCCCCTCGCAGAGCCAGAAGGCAGAAGCCGGCGAGAGTAGCAAGAAGACTTCAAAATCGGCGGCAGAAGACTCCTGTCTTCATATGAGGTAGCGCACAGCACTGCAGCTGTGCGCCATTGCTCCCACATTACAGCCCCACACTCCGGTCACTGTAGGGTGCAGGGCGCAGGGGGGGCACCCTGGGCAGCAATGAGAGACCTCTTGGCAAAGTGGGCATATATACAGTTGGGCACTGTATATATGCATGAGCCCCCGCCATTATTTTACACAAAATCGCGGGACAGAAGCCCGCCGCTGAGGGGGCGGAGCTTCTTCCTCAGCACTCACCAGCGCCATTTTCTCTCCACAGCTCCGCTGAGAGGAAGCTCCCCAGGCTCTCCTCTGCAGAAGCACGATAGAAGAGGGTGAAAAAGAGAGGGGGGGGGGGGCACATAAATTTGGCGTAAAAACAATATATACAGAAGCTACTGGGTTAACACTATGTTACTGTGTGATTCCTGGGTCATATAGCGCTGGGGTGTGTGCTGGCATACTCTCTCTGTCTCTCCAAAGGGCCTTGTGGGGGAACTGTCTTCAAATAGAGCATCCCATGTGTGTGTGGTGTGTCCGTACGTGTGTGTCGACATGTCTGAGGTAAAAGGCTCCCCTAAGGAGGAGATGGAGCTAATATGTGTGTGAGAGGGTGTCTCCGTCGACAACGCCGACACCTGTTTGGATATGTGTAAGTGCTAAGGTGAATTTATTGCACAAAAGATTAGCGAACAGACAGGAAATCTACCCATGTCTGTCCCTATGGCGCAGAGACCTTCAGAGTCTCACAATGCTCACTATCCAAAATAATAGACACTGATATCGACACGGAGTTTGACTCCAGTGTCGACTACGATAATGCAAAGTTACAGCCAAAATGGCAGAAAAGTATTCAATATATGATTATTGTAATAAAAGATGATTTGCATATCACTGCATATCACTGATGACTCATCTGTCCCTGACACAAGGGTACACATTTTATGTGTATATATAGATATATAGATATATATATATTAAAGATGCTGTCTTAAGAGATATATATCATAAAACATGCCCAAAGAGACATGAGTATACTGGGTCCTAGAGACAAAGCTATGTCGATTTCTGCTTGACGTATCCTGTAGAATATGCAATGGACTGATGATGCCAACTTAAGTGGCATATGGAAGGCTGAGGATTGTGTGGAGAAGGGTTCTCGGACCTGGTCTCCACAGCTATAGCTGGTAATTCTGATATTTTGCCCTATATTCCTGCACAGCCTAGGAAAGCACGTCATTATCAAATGCAGCCGTTCGAACAAAGAAACAAGAAAGTCCGAGGTGCGTCCTTTCTTGCCAGAGGCGGGGGCAGAGGAAACCAGCTGCACAACACAGCTAGTTCCCAGGAACAGAAGTCCTCCCCGGCCTCTACAAAAATCCACCGCATGTCGCTGGGGCTCCACAGGCGGAGCTAGGCCCGGTAGGGGCACGCTTTCGTAAGTTCAGCCACAAGTGGGTTCACTCCCTGTTAGATCCCTGGGCAATAGGTATTGTGTCTCAGGGATACAAGCTGGACTTTGAGAAGATGCCTCCTCACTGACGGTCCTGCCGGCTTCCCCCCCGAGAGGGAAACAGGGTTAACTGCAATTCACAAATTGTATCTTTAACAGGTGGTGGTCAAGGTTCCCCTCCTTCAACAAGGAGGGGGTTATTATTCGACCATGTTGTAGTCCCGAAACCAGATGGTTCGGTCAGACCCATATTGAATTTAAAATCCCTGAACATATACTTGGAAAGTTCAAGTTCAAGATGGAATCGCTCAGAGCGGTCATCGCAAGGGAGGGGGATTTTATGGTGTCTCTGGACATAAAGGATGCTTACCTTCATGTCCCCGTTTATCCACCTCATCAGGAGTACCTCAGATTTGTGGTACAGGATTGTCATTACCAATTCCAGACGTTGCCGTTTGGTCTGTCCACGGCACCGAGAATATTTACCACGGTAATGGCAGTAATGATGGTGCAGAAAGTTATTTTGTGTGGAACCGCACTAGTCAAACAATTATACTAAATGCTGAGATAATTATATAATGAAATACCAATATGCAAACAGTTAACAAATGATTCTTAAACTGTTAATGATTGGCGGTGCTCCCAGGAATTTTGTAGGTGAACTACAATTTGGAAAGGAAGGAGAAAAAGACAAAAAAAACTTTTTTTGGTAGCACTCATTTGTTGTATTAGAAATAATATGTATAGTGAGAGATATTAAAACATAACCTTTAATCAATCCTTGAATAAAAAAACTTTTGGACAAGAAATTGAGACTCGTGTCTGTTGTTATCTGTGTGTATAAAAATCTTATTTAACCTTTTTAACAAATGAGGTACAAGATAATTGAAAAGGTGAAAATATCAAAGGGATAGTAGAGGATACCGAATAGTTTCTTAAGGTCCCGGAACACTGTACAAAGTATTTACTATTTGCACTATCTCCCCGCTCATGCCTCAATGGATATCAATTAGCGTTATGCTATTTAATGTACCTCTCTAATGCATGTCTTTTACTAACATTAGCAATTGATTGCAAAATATTCTCTAATGTTATGTCAGTCCCTAAGAAGATGTTATAAGGTTCAAGTAATTTTCCGGTGAGCCAGCCTTGAGCTCTAATCATCATCTTTGTTCCTGTATTTATGGAGCAATACAATAGTGCACATTCTTTAGTGCTTCCATTGGATGTTATACGGTTTAAGTAATTTTTCATGTGAGCCAGCCTTGAGCTCTAAACCTATACCTTTTGACTCATCATTTTTGTTCCTGTATTTTTGGAGCAAATAACAGTGCACATTCTTTAGTGCTTCCATTATTATTTTTGTGTTGCAATTATTTGTGAGCCAGCCCTGAGCTCCTAATATACCGTGTGTGCAGAATTTGCTATATACACAACATACTTTGTTGAGAGTGCATTTTCCACATTATCACTTAGAAACTATTTGAGATATGTGAAGTGTCCTCTATGATCATTTATCATTTAGATCTCCTATTTGGAGACATACATATTCAACACCTCTCTATTTTAAGATTTCCCTTTCTTTTTCTATTTCATTGACTCACCATACACTCTTCTCTGGAAATACCTCGGACTAATTTTAGTCTTGATTTATGCAAAGTACAATAAGCAGAGTGTGACTTATCTTTTTCCTTCATTCAACGGCCCACGGCCATACTACCCTGAATACGCCCGATCTTGTCCGATCTCGGAAGCTAAGCAGATATGGCCTGGTCAGTATTAGGAAGGGGAACCTCCTGAGAATTCCAGGTGCAGTGGGCCATTTTTAAGGAAAAGAGCTGCCCCTAACTCTGAATAAATTCCACACACTCTCTTATTTGGAAAAAACTTTTCAGACTATCATGGCACTGACTTATTAGAGTACAGAACTAGTGGTGGTCTCTTCTTTTCTTTTTTCTTTTTTCCTTTTTCCTCTCTTTTCCTCCATCCTAGGCCCACTGCCATACTACCCTGAATACGCCCGATCTTGTCCGATCTCAGAAGCTAAGCAGGCATGGCCTGGTCAGTATCAGGACGGGTAACTTCCTGAGAATACCAGGTGCAGTGGGCCCCCACCCTCCGTCCAAACCCAACCCCCCCCCCTCCCTTTTTCTCTCCTTTTTTTCTCTCCTTGTCTCTTCTCCCCCCCCCCTCCTCCCATCAAGGGAAGTCTAAATACTCTTTCCGCTCCATTCTCATTACATCCATCCTGAGTTCCACTTTGATAAACCCTAACAATTCTGCATATATCTTCTATCATTGATATCCATAATTTAGGCATGCACAGTGATTTCTTGGATACCCGGGACCTTAAGAAACTATTCGGTATCCTCTACTATCCCTTTGATATTTTCACCTTTTCAATTATCTTGTACCTCATTTGTTAAAAAGGTTAAATAAGATTTTTATACACACAGATAACAACAGACACGAGTCTCAATTTCTTGTCCAAAAGTTTTTTTATTCAAGGATTGATTAAAGGTTATGTTTTAATATCTCTCACTATACATATTATTTCTAATACAACAAATGAGTGCTCCCAAAAAAGTTTTTTTTTGTCTTTTTCTCCTTCCTTTCCAAATAGTAATGATGGTGCTCCTGCGAAGGCAAGGAGTCACAATTATCCCATACTTGGACGATCTCCTCATAAAGGCGAGGTCCAGAGAGCAGTTGCTGATTAGTGTAGCACGCTCTCGGGAAGTGTTACAACAGCACGGCTGGTTTCTGAATATTTCAAAGTCGCAGCTGATTCCTACGACGTGTCTGCCCTTCCTGGGCAAGATTCTGGATGCCGACGGGGAAGGCTCAGGAACTCATGATACTGGTCAGAGACCTCTTAAAACCAAAACAGGTGTCGGTGCATCACTGCACGAGAGTCCTGGGAAAGATGGGGGCGTCATACGAGGCCCTTCGGCAGGTTCCATGCGAGGACCTTTTTAATGGGATCTGTTGGACAAGTGGTCCGGATCGCATCTACAGATGCATCGGCTGATCACCCTATCCCCCAGGGCCAGGGTGTCTCTTCTGTGGTGGCTGCAGAGTACTCACCTTCTCGAGGGCCGCAGGTTCGGCATTTAGGACTGGGTCCTGGTGACCACAGATGCAAGCCTCCGAGGGTGGGGGGCAGTCACTCAGGGAAGAAGTTTCCAAGGGCTGTGGTCAAGTCAGGAGACTTGCCTTCACATCAATATCCTGGAGCTAAGGGCCATATACAACGCCCTAAGTCAAGCGGAGACCCTGCTTCGCAACCAATCGGTGCTGATTCAATCAGACAACATCACCGCAGTGGCTCATGTAATCCGCCAAGGCGGCACAAGGAGCAGGGTGGCGATGGCGGAAGCCACCAGAATTCTTCGATGGGCGGAGAATCACGTACGAGCACTGTCAGCAGTGTTCATTCCGGGAGTTGACAACTGGGAAGCAGACTTCCTCAGCAGGCACGACCTCCACCCGGGAGAGTGGGGACTTCATCAAGAAGTCTTCACACAGATTACAAATCGATGGGAACTGCCACAGGTGGACATGATGGCATCCCGCCTCAACAAAAAGCTACAAAAGTATTGCGCCAGGTCAAGAGACCCTCAGGCGATAGCTGTGGACACACTAGTAACACCGTGGGTGTTCCAGTCGGTCTATGTGTTTCCTCCTCTTCCTCTCATACCCAAGGTGCTGAGAATCGTAAGAAAAAGAGGAGTGAGAACAATACTCATTGTTCCGGATTGGCCAAGAAGGACTTGGTACCCGGAACTGCAAGAAATGCTCACAGAGGACCCATGGCCTCTGCCTCTCAGACAGGATCTGTTGCAACAGGGGCCCTGTCTGTTCCAAGACTTACCACGGCTGCGTTTGACGGCATGGCGGTTGAACGCCGGATCCTAGCGGAAAAAGGCATTCCGGATGAAGTTATTCCTACGCTGATAAAGGCTAGGAAGGACGTGACAGCAAAACATTATCACCGTATATGGCGAAAATAGGTTGCTTGGTGTGAGTCCAGGAAGGCCCCTATAGAGGAATTCCAGCTGGGCCGTTTCCTTCACTTCCTACAGTCGGGAGTGACTATGGGCTTAAAATTAGGGTCCATAAAGGTCCAGATTTCGGCCCTATCCATTTTCTTTCAAAAGGAACTGGCTTCTCTTCCTGAGGTTCAGACGTTTGTAATGGGAGTGCTGCATATTCAGCCCCCTTTTGTGCCACCAGTGGCACCTTGGGATCTTAACGTGGTGTTGAGTTTCCTGAAATCTCACTGGTTTGAGCCACTTAAGACCGTGGAGTTAAAGTATCTCACGTGGAAAGTGGTCATGCTATTGGCCTTAGCTTCGGCTAGGCGTGTATCAGAATTGGCGGCTTTGTCATGTAAAAGCCCCTATCTGGTTTTCCATATGGACAGGGCAGAATTACGGACTCGTCTGCAATTTCTGCCGAAGGTGGTGTCATCTTTTCATTTGAACCAACCTATTGTGGTGCCTGTGGCTACTCGTGACTTGGAGGATTCCAAGTTACTAGATGTAGTCAGGGCTTTGAAGATTTATGTAGCCAGAACGGCTGGAGTCAGGAAAACTGACTCGCTGTTTATCCTGTATGCATCCAACAAGCTGGGTGCTCCTGCTTCAAAGCAAACTATTGCTCGCTGGATTTGTAACACGATTCAGCAGGCTCATTCTGCGGCTGGATTGCCGCATCCAAAATCTGTAAAAGCCCATTCCACAAGGAAGGTGGTCTCTTCTTGGGCGGCTGCCCGAGGGGTCTCGGCATTACAGCTTTGCCGAGCAGCTATTTGGTCGGGTTCAAACACGTTTGCAAAATTCTACAAGTTTGATACCCTGGCTGAGGAGGACCTTGTGTTTGCTCATTCGGTGCTGGAGAGTCATCTGCACTCTCCCGCCCGTTTGGGAGCTTTGGTATAATCCCCATGGTCCTTACGGAGTCCCCAGCATCCACTAGGACGTTAGAGAAAATATGATTTTACTTACCGGTAAATCTATTTCTCGTAGTCCGTAGTGGATGCTGGGCGCCCGTCCCAAGTGCGGACTTCTTCTGCAATACTTGTATATAGTTATTGCTTAAACAAGGGTTATGTTATGGTTGCATCAGGTTTGTCTGATGCTCTGTTGTTGTTCATACTGTTAACTGGGTAAGTTTATCACGAGTTATACGGTGTGATTGGTGTGGCTGGTATGAGTCGAACCCTGGATTCCGAAAGCCTTTCCTTGGACTGTCAGCTTTTCCGGGCACAGTTTCCTTAACTGAGGTCTGGAGGAGGGACATAGAGGGAGGAGCCAGTGCACACCAGTAGTCCTAATTCTTTCTTAGAGTGCCCTGTCTCCTGCGGAGCCCGTCTATTCCCCATGGTCCTTACGGAGTCCCCAGCATCCACTACGGACTACGAGAAATAGATTTACCGGTAAGTAAAATCTTATTATTCAACCTGTCATCTAGACAATTAACCACAGATGAAATTAATGTGCTGAATAGAGGTTTGTCCTTTTTTCCCCACCTGCACACCAGATGTGTTCACCAATGAGGTTGATTTATTCAAGCTGAACCGACGCATCAAACTTAAAGAATTTTTTCATGACAGTAATCTTTCATCTGAACAGATTCCAATATATAAGAAGTCAACGTTTACTCTCTCTTCACAAAATAAGAGCATTAAGACTTTTTCCAGCTGTCTGGAATCTTACATCAATGAAGCCATACCTCAAAACTATAGAGGACCACACAACCTCTCTAAGAATGAGCAGGTGGCACTCAGTAATTTAGGGAAGTATGACGACATCACGATCCGCCTGGCGGATAAAGGGGGTGGGATCGTAATACAAGACCTTTCCAGCAATAAAAAATAAGCTTACCGCCAACTTAACGATACAGTGGTTTACGAAATTCTACATGAGGACCCCACACTAATGTACAAAGTTGAACTTGACCAGATTCTACAAACAGCGGTTTCTACCAACATTATACCATCCACGATCAAAGAAGCATTAAGTGTAGCATGGCCGATCATCCCTACTTTTTACACCATCCCTAAGCTTCATAAGTAGTGATGAGCGGGTTCGGTTCCACGGGATCCGAACCCCCCCCCGAACTTCACCCATTTTACACGGTTCCGAGGCAGACTTGAATCTTCCCGCCTTGATCGGTTAACCCGAACGCACCCGAACGTCATCATCCCGCTGTCGGATTCTCGCGAGATTCGTATTCTATATAAGGAGCCGCGCGTCGCCGCCATTTTCACTCGTGCTTTGGAGATGATAGCAAGAGGACGTGGCTGCATTCTCTCAGTTTCTGTGTTGAGTGTGCTGCAATTATCTGCTCATTGTGCTGCAAATATCTGTGCTCAGTGTGCTTGCAAATATCTGTGCTCAGTGTGCTGAAAATATCTACGTTCTCTGCCTGAAAAACGCTCCATATCTGTGCTGCATTGTAGTATATAGTAGGAGGACAGTGCAGAATGTTGCTGTGACCACCAGTATATATATAGCAGTACGGTACAGTAGTCCACTGCTCTACCTCTGTGTCGTCAAGTATACTATGCATCCATACATGTGCTGCATTTTAGTTGTGCGCAGTATATAGTAGGAGGGGACAGTGCAGAATGTTGCTGTGACCACCAGTATATATATAGCAGTATGGTACAGTAGTCCACTGCTCTACCTCTGTGTCGTTAAGTATACTATGCTTCCATACCTGTGCTGCATTTTAGTTGTGCGCAGTATATAGTAGAAGGGGACAGTGCAGAATGTTGCTGTGACCACCAGTATATATATAGCAGTACGGTACAGTAGTCCACTGCTCTACCTCTGTGTCGTCAAGTATACTACAAAAGTTCAGTAAAATTACCCAAAAATCCAAATTAAAAGCGTCTGATGAGAAGCGTAAACTTGCCAATATGCCATTTACGACACGGAGTGGCAAGGAATGGCTGAGGCCCTGGCCTATGTTCATGGCTAGTGGTTCAGATTCACATGAGAATGGAAGCACTCATCCTCTCGCTAGAAAACTGCAGTGCCACTCCTAGATGGGCCAGGTGTTTGTGTCGGCCACTTGGGTCGCTTAGCTTAGTCACACAGCTACCTCATTGCACCTCTTTTTTTCTTTGCATCATGTGCTGTTTGGGGACTTTTTTAAATCTGCCATCCTGTCTGACACTGCAGTGCCACTCCCAGATGGGCCAGGTGTTTGTGTCGGCCACTTGGGTCGCTTAGCTTAGTCACACAGCTACCTCATTGCACCTCTTTTTTTCTTTGCATCATGTGCTGTTTGGGGACTATTTTTTAAATCTGCCATCCTGTCTGACACTGCAGTGCCACTCGTAGATGGGCCAGGTGTTTGTGTCGGCCACTTGGGTCGCTTAGCTTAGTCACACAGCTACCTCATTGCACCTCTTTTTTTCTTTGCATCATGTGCTGTTTGTGGACTATTTTTTAAATATGTCATCCTGTCTGACACTGCAGTGCCACTCCTAGAGGGGCCAGGTGTTTGTGTCGGCCACTTGGGTCGCTTAGCTTAGTCACACAGCTACCTCATTGCACCTCTTTTTTTCTTTGCATCATGTGCTGTTTGGGGACTATTTTTTAAATCTGCTATCCTGTCTGACACTGCAGTGCCACTCCTAGATGGGCCAGGTGTTTGTGTCGGCCACTTGGGTCGCTTAGCTTAGCCATCCAGCGACCTCGGTGCAAATTTTAGGACTAAAAATAATATTATGAGGTGTGAGGTGTTCAGAATAGACTGGAAATGAGTGGAAATTATGGTTATTGAGGTTAATAATACTATGGGATCAAATTGACCCCCAACTTCTATGATTTAAGCTGTTTTGAGGGTTTTTTGTAAAAAAAAAAAACACCTGAATCCAAAACACACCCAAATCTGACAAAAAAAATTCAGGGAGGTTTTGCCAAAACGCGTCCGAATCCAAAACACGGCCATGGAACCGAATCCAAAACCAAAACACAAAACCCGAAAAATTTCCGGTGCACATCACTATTCATAAGGATTCCTTAAATCCTCCTGGACGCCCCATTATTGCTGCAAGAGACTCTTTATATTATAATTTATCCAGATATCTTGATTTTTATTTACAGCCTCTGATACAAGGACTTCCATTGTGTTTGAAAGACACAACTTCATTGATTCAAGTTATACAATCTATTTCACCCATTCCAGCCCGTCATCTGTTATGTACTATTGATGTGGTAAATTTATACACCAGTATCCCTCACGATAGGGGTTTAGAAGCGATGTATACCTTTTTAGACACTCATGCTGAATACTCTGGTCCGGATATCAATTTTTTTGTCAAACTTCTAGAATTGACTCTGGATAGGAATTATTTCCTTTTTGATAAAAAAATCTTTCGCCAGCGAACTGGGTGCGCCATGGGATCATGTGTGGCACCCAGTTTCGCCAATATCTTTATGAGCGAACTGGAAAAGATTTTGTTTTTTGCAGATCCGGTATACTCCCAACACATCAAATTGTTTTGTCGTAACATAGATGACATCCTAATGATCTGGTCAGGTACACAACAAGATTTTCAAGAGATGATGTCTAAAGTTAATCAAATGGACTCTGCTACCAAATTTACATTTGATTGCAAATTTGAAACCATTCATTATCTGGATGTTGCTATTTCGGTGGGTAGTGCTTACAGCATTAACACCAGCATGTATTATAAACCCACAGACAGAAATACAGTTCTCAGGGCTTATAGTCACCACCCAGAATCTATGAAATGGAGTCTCCCTTTCTCACAATTTTTGAAAATCAGACGTATTTGCAGCAATGAAGTCGATGCTCAATCTCAGATTCAAAATATGTCTGAAAAATTTAAGGCTAGGGGATATTCCCAAGAATCCCTCAAGAAGGCTATGGCTAAAGTTTAAGCATGCCTAGACAGGATGCTTTGACCCCCAAAAATTCTGAATCAAAACGGAATCGGATGATTTTGTTAGGATCTCCTGCTCTGTGCTGCCACGTCGCCATGGCAACCGGGAGGCAAGTGTTAGCGAAGTAACCTGAGCGAAGCTGATACTCCGGTCCGGGTTTTACTGTGTAGTGGTTACAGGCTCTGTGCACGGCAGGGAATCTGGCGCTGGTTTTGTGCTCACAGTCTGTGAGGTCTGAGTGGGGCGTGGACAGCACCTGCTATATAAACCATCCTCTCAGGCTAGGCAAATGCTGCTGAATCTTTGTTTGTTAGTCAGTTCCAGAGAGTTAGCTAGTACTGTGTGACTTTGTATTTACTTGTTGCTTACTGCGAATAGGCCTTGGGATTCGGTACTTCATTCTGCCAATCCGGACCTAGCAGTAAGACTGGAGTCAGTTGTTTGACCTGCTGGGGTTCTTTTGCTATTCTGTGAACCCAGCAGGTTTGCGGCTGTACTCTCAGACCTGCTTGCTTAATCCTCCCTCACTGTGCAGGGCGTCCAGGTGTCAGTTTAGTGGCAGTAAGCTGAACCTGTGCCCTGCAAGTGGGGGTTAGGATTGTGGATACTCTCCTTGTGTCTATATTTCTATCTCTGACCAAGGAGTTTATTCCCACACCCGTTGGTAACCCTTTGGGGTTTTTTCTGTTGCTCTTAGCAACATCATTTCAGGTGCTCCACATGTTAAATCACTACACATCGCTTCATTGTCCGCTCTATTCCATCTGAGCATTCCTGACACTAGGGAGACACCCAATTCCTGAGCCTTTGGGCTTCTCCGTTCACTTTGTGTTTATTAGTTATTCCATCACCTCCTGTGTATGTTATGTTATACTGTTTGTGAGTTCGTTTGCTTCGCTTCCCTCTCTGTTCATACACCAGTATACTCCTGTTAGCACTGGTGTGCGTAACATATTCAGCAGCCTTACTCCTGTTGAAATTTTGTGGGAATATGGAGCATACCCCTCAAAATACTTTGCAACAGGTGGTCGATCAGGTGCAGGTCCTGACTCGACAATTTAATGAGATGTCCATTAAAATGAACACCCCGCAGGCCGCTAGCGGAGCTCCCGCAGCAGCAGCGGCAAGTTCAGGGGTTAAGGAGCCGAAAGTAAATCTCCCGGATCGTTTTTCTGGAGATCGCTCGCAGTTCTTTTGTTTCAAGGAGAGCTGTAAGCTATATTTCAGGCTTAGGCCCCAGTCTTCTGGGTCGGAGATTCAGCGGGTGGGCATGGTGATTTCCTTGCTACAAGGAGACCCACAGGTCTGGGCATATGGGTTAAAGCCTGACTGTCCGTCGCTTAAAAGTGTTGATGCTTTTTTTACGGCACTGGGCATTTTGTATGATGACCCTGACAAGATGGCTTCAGCCGAGGCTCAGATCACGGTTCTTAAGCAAGGGCGACGGCCAGCTGAGGTTTATAGTACGGAGTTTCGGAGGTTGGCTCATGATACCCAGTGGAATGACCCAGCCCTGAGAAACCAGTACCGAATGGGCCTTTCTGACCAGATAAAGGACCAACTGGTACAATATCCCTCGCCTGATAGCTTAGATCAGCTCATGCAGTTATCCATCCGGGTGGATAGACGGCTGAGAGAGCGTAGGCTTGAAAGGGAGACCGCAGTTTCCTTTTTTCCCAAGGGAACCTCAGACTCTGAGGAATATTCCGAGGAGCCTATGCAGATTGGGGCTACCCGCCTCTCCTCGCGTGAGAAGACGCGGAGGAGACAGCAGGGTTTGTGTTTGTACTGTGGGAATAAAGGTCATGTTGTAGTATCATGCCCAGAAAAAACGGAAAACTTCAGGGCCTGAGGGTGATGGGAAATATCATGTCAGGCCAGAAGTCAGAATTTCCCAAAAAGACTTTTCTCATTCCGGTGACTTTGGAGATCCTCGGTCAAACTGTCAAGACTGAAGCCTTTGTTGACAGTGGGGCTGATGGGGTTTTCATGGACCGTCAATTCGCCCTGGAACACTCTGTTCCCTCAGTACCTTTGGCATCAGAGATTGAGATCTGTGGGTTAAACGGGGAACCATTGTCCCAGGGTAAAATTACCTCCTGCACCAGCCAAATTCCTTTGTTTATTGGAGCCACACACTCTGAAAAATTGTCTTTTTATGTGACTGTCTGTTCTTTTGCCCCATTGGTTTTGGGGTTACCCTGGTTAAGGGCCCATAACCCTCAATTTGACAGGGTCTCTGGGGAGATTCTTAGTTGGGGTAGTGATTGTTTCAGGAGTTGCTTGAGCCTTCCAGTCAGGCTCTCGCAGCTAAGTTTGCCAGGATTGCCAGGATGTTATGCAGATTTTGCGGATGTGTTCTCCAAAAAAGTTGCGGAGGTACTACCTCCCCATCGCCCCTATGACTGTGCCATTGATTTGTTGCCGGATGCTAAGCTTCCCAAGAGCAGGTTGTACTCCCTGTCACGTCCTGAGACTCAGGCTATGGCAGAGTACATTCAGGAGAACTTGGCTAAGGGATTTATCAGACCCTCACAGTCCCCAGTTGGGTCGGGGTTCTTTTTCGTGGGTAAAAAGGACGGTTCGTTGCGACCCTGCATCGACTTCAGGGAATTGAACCGTATCACGATTAAAAACTCGTACCCACTGCCTCTCATTTCGGTTTTGTTTGACTAGCTTCGTACTGCCACCATTTTTTCTAAGATTGACCTACGCGGTGCTTACAATCTAATCCGAATAAGAGAGGGGGATGAATGGAAGACTGCCTTTAATACCCACTCAGGGCATTATGAATATTTGGTGATGCCTTTTGGGCTCTCTAATGCCCCGGCAGTCTTCCAGGAATTCATGAACGATGTGCTCAGGGAATATTTGGATAGATTCTTAGTTGCTTATCTAGATGACATCCTAATCTTCTCTCATTCCCTGGAGGAACATCGGAAGCATGTACGCTTAGTCCTCCAGAAACTCAGGAACCACCAGCTTGGGGCGAAGCTGGAGAAGTGCGAGTTTGAAGTCCAGCAAATCGCATTTCTAGGGTATATTATCTCCTCAGAAGATTTTCAAATGGAGGGTTCTAAGGTACAGGCAGTCCTGGATTGGGTGCAGCCCACTAGTTTGAAGGCGCTTCAGCGTTTTCTGGGCTTTGCGAATTTTTATAGACGGTTTATCGCTGGATTTTCGTCTATAGTGGCCCCCTTGGTGGCACTCACTAAGAAAGGGGCGGATGTTGCTCACTGGTCTTGTGAGGCCAAAGCGGCCTTTGCCCGTCTTAAAAGGGCATTTGTCTCGGCCAAGGTGCTGCGACACCCAGATCCAGAGCGTCCTTTTGTGGTAGAAGTGGATGCCTCTGAGATAGGTATTGGGGCAGTGCTCTCTCAGATGGGGGTGTCTGATAATCGCCTTCATCCCTGTGCTTACTTTTCCCGTAAATTTTCGTCTGCCAAGATGAATTATGATGTGGGTAACCGGGAATTGTTGGCTATAAAGGATGCACTCGGGGAGTGGAGACACTGGCTTGAGGGGGCTAAGTTTGTGGTCTCAATTCTCACCGACCATAAGAATCTGGCATATTTAGAGTCAGCGAAGTGGCTCAATGCCAGGCAGGCACGATGGGCTTTGTTTTTTGCTCGCTTTAATTTTTTGATAACATATCGCCCTGGGTCAAAAAACATCAAGGCTGATGCGCTCTCGCTGAGTTTTGCTTCAGTTCAAGAGACCACCGAGGAGCCATTGCCCATTGTGTCCCCATCATGTATTAAAGTGGGCATTACCCAGGACCTCTTGTCATTAGTCCTTAGAGCACAGGAGCAGGCTCCTCCAGACCTTCCGGTAGGTCTCTTGTTTGTGCCTCCTAGGTTAAGACAGCGAGTGTTCCTGGAATTCCATGCCAAGAGGTCGGCAGGGCATCCGGGTATTGCCAGAACTCGGGAGTTGCTGTCTAGGGCGGTGTGGTGGCCCTCAGTGGCTAGGGATGTGGATCAGTGGGTTCGGGCATGTGACGTTTGTGCCCGAAATAAAACTCCCAGAGGGGTTCCTGTCGGCCCATTACATCCACTCTCTATTCCGTCTAAGCCATGGACCCACATTTCCATGGATTTTGTGGTGGACTTGCCCAAATCCTCGGGGATGACAGCCATTTGGGTTGTCGTTGACAGGTTTTCGAAGATGGCGCATTTCGTTCCACTGGTTGGGTTGCCATCGGCCAGACGCCTGTCTGAGTTATTTATGCAGCATGTTGTGCGCCTCCACGGGTTGCCACTTGATGTGGTCTCTGACCGTGGATCCCAGTTTGTGGCAAAATTCTGGAGGGCATTTTGTTCTGATCTCCAGATTTTTGTGAGCTTGTCGTCAGGCTACCATCCACAGTCTAATGGGCAGACTGAGAGGGTGAACCAGTCCTTGGAGCAGTTCCTCAGGTGTTATGTCTCCAAGTGTCATACTGACTGGGTTGCTCATCTGTCCATGGCGGAGTTTGCCTATAACAACGTGGCTCACTCTGCTACAGGGATCTCTCCCTTCCTTTGTGTGTATGGGCATCATCCTAAGGCCAATTCTTTTGACCCCCTGGATTCCACGCCTGGTGGTTCCTCTGTTGTTTCGGTCCTTAGGGGTATTTGGAGGAAAGTGAAGAAAGCCCTTGTGTCTGTGTCATTAGTGACCAAAAGGGTTTTTGATAAGCGGAGAAGACCCTGCAGCTTCAAATTAGGAGACTTCGTCTGGTTGTCCACCAAGAATTTGAAGTTAGGCCCCCGGTTCATCGGCCCTTATATGATCACCAGGGTTATCAATCCGGTGGCATTTCAGTTAGATCTGCCCTGTTCATTGGGTATCAATAAAACATTTCATTGTTCCCTTTTAAAACTGGCGGTTAGTAATCCTTCTTCCAGTGGAAGACCTTCTCCTCTTCTGATATGGGGTCAGAGGGAGTTCTTGACTCCAAGATGGTTCGGGGTCGGCTGTCATTTTTGGTGCACTGGAAGGGGTATGGCCCGGAGGAGCGGTCGTGGGTGCGCAGTTGTGATCTTCATGCCCCCAGACTGATACGCTCTTTCTTCTCGCAGTTCCCCGATAAACCCGGTGGTAGGGGTTCTTTGACCCCTCGTCAGAGGGGGGGTACTGTTAGGATCTCCTGCTCTGTGCTGCCACGTCGCCATGGCAACCGGGAGGCAAGTGTTAGCGAAGTAACCTGAGCGCAGCTGATACTCCGGTCCGGGTTTTTACTGTGTAGTGGTTACAGGCTCTGTGCACGTCAGGGAATCCGGCGCTGGTTTTGTGCTCACAGTCTGTGAGGTCTGAGTGGGGCGTGGACAGCACCTGCTATATAAACCATCCTCTCAGGCTAGGCAAATGCTGCTGAATCTTTGTTTGTTAGTCAGTTCCAGAGAGTTAGCTAGTACTGTGTGACTTTGTATTTACTTGTTGCTTACTGCGAATAGGCCTTGGGATTCGGTACTTCATTCTGCCAATCCGGACCTAGCAGTAAGACTGGAGTCAGTTGTTTGACCTGCTGGGGTTCTTTTGCTATTCTGTGAACCCAGCAGGTTTGCGGCTGTACTCTCAGACCTGCTTGCTTAATCCTCCCTCACTGTGCAGGGCGTCCAGGTGTCAGTTTAGTGGCAGTAAGCTGAACCTGTGCCCTGCAAGTGGGGGTTAGGATTGTGGATACTCTCCTTGTGTCTATATTTCTATCTCTGACCAAGGAGTTTATTCCCACACCCGTTGGTAACCCTTTGGGGTTTTTTCTGTTGCTCTTAGCAACATCATTTCAGGTGCTCCACATGTTAAATCACTACACATCGCTTCATTGTCCGCTCTATTCCATCTGAGCATTCCTGACACTAGGGAGACACCCAATTCCTGAGCCTTTGGGCTTCTCCGTTCACTTTGTGTTTATTAGTTATTCCATCACCTCCTGTGTATGTTATGTTATACTGTTTGTGAGTTCGTTTGCTTCGCTTCCCTCTCTGTTCATACACCGGTATACTCCTGTTAGCACTGGTGTGCATAACAGATTTGGACGCAAGATTACACTACAGCCAGTAGGAAATTATTAGTGATGAGCGGATTCGGTTTCTCGGAAACCGAACCCCCCCGAACGTCACGCTTTTTACACTGGTCCGAGGCAGACTCGGATCTTCCCGCCTTGCTCGGCTAACCCGAGCGCGCCCGAACGTCATCATCCCGCTGTCGGATTCTCGCGAGGCTCGTATTCTATCGCGAGACTCGGATTCTATATAAGGAGCCGCGCGTCGCCGCCATTTTCACACGTGCATTGAGATTGATAGGGAGAGGACGTGGCTGGCGTCCTCTCCGTTTAGAGTAGACTAGAGAGTAGTAGAGAGTAGAGACACTTGATTTACTAATTTTGGGGAGCATATTAGGACGGAGTACTACTTGCTGATAGTGTGACCAGTGACCACCAGTTTAATTAATCCGTTCTCTGCCTGAAAAAAAACGATACACAGTGTGACACAGTCACATACCATATCTTTGCTCAGCCTCAGTATGCCCTCAGTGTGCTGCATCATCTATGTAATACTTTATATCTGACTGTGCTGAGTGTTCACTGCTCACACAGCTTAATTGTGGGGGAGACTGGGGAGCAGTTATAGCAGGAGTACATATTTTAACAGTGCACACTTTTGCTGCCAGAGTGCCACTGCCAGTGCCAGTGTGACTGACCAGTGACCACTGACCACCAGTATATTGTGATTGTCTGCCTGAAAAAGTGAAACACTCGTCGTGTGGTGTTTTTATTCTATAAACGCATTCTGCTGACAGTGTCCAGCAGGTCCGTCATTATATAATATATACCTGTCCGGCTGCAGTAGTGATATATATATATTTTATATCTCATTATCATCCAGTCTATATTAGCAGCAGACGCAGTACGGTAGTCCACGGCTGTAGCTACCTCTGTGTCGGCAGTCGCTAGTCCATCCATAATTGTATACCACCTACCTGTGGTGTTTTTTTTTTTTTCTATCTTCTTGATACTACTAGTAGCTTACTTTAGGAGTCTGCAGTGCTGAGCTGACAGTGTCCAGCAGGTCCGTCATTATATAATATATACCTGTCCGGCTGCAGTAGTGATATATATATATATATTTTTTTTATATCATTATCATCCAGTCTATATTAGCAGCAGACGCAGTACGGTAGTCCACGGCTGTAGCTACCTCTGTGTCGGCAGTCGCTAGTCCATCCGTAATTGTATACCACCTACCTGTGGTGTTTTTTTTTTTTCTATCTTCTTGATACTACTAGTAGCTTACTTTAGGAGTCTGCAGTGCTGAGCTGACAGTGTCCAGCAGGTCCGTCATTATATAATATATACCTGTCCGGCTGCAGTAGTGATATATATATATATTTTTTATATCATTATCATCCAGTCTATATTAGCAGCAGACGCAGTACGGTAGTCCACGGCTGTAGCTACCTCTGTGTCGGCAGTCGCTCGTCCATCCATAATTGTATACCACCTACCCGTGGTGTTTTTTTTTTTTCTATCTTCTTGATCCTAGTAGCTTACTTTAGGAGTCTGCAGTGCTGAGCTGACAGTGTCCAGCAGGTCCGTCATTATATAATATATACCTGTCCGGCTGCAGTAGTGATATATATATATTTTATATCTCATTATCATCCAGTCTATATTAGCAGCAGACGCAGTACGGTAGTCCACGGCTGTAGCTACCTCTGTGTCGGCAGTCGCTAGTCCATCCATAATTGTATACCACCTACCTGTGGTGTTTTTTTTTTTTCTATCTTCTTGATACTACTAGTAGCTTACTTTAGGAGTCTGCAGTGCTGAGCTGACAGTGTCCAGCAGGTCCGTCATTATATAATATATACCTGTCCGGCTGCAGTAGTGATATATATATATATTTTTTATATCATTATCATCCAGTCTATATTAGCAGCAGACGCAGTACGGTAGTCCACGGCTGTAGCTACCTCTGTGTCGGCAGTCGCTAGTCCATCCATAATTGTATACCACCCACCTGTGGTGTTTTTTTTTTTTTCTATCTTCTTGATACTACTAGTAGCTTACTTTAGGAGTCTGCAGTGCTGAGCTGACAGTGTCCAGCAGGTCCGTCATTATATAATATATACCTGTCCGGCTGCAGTAGTGATATATATATATATATTTTTTATATCATTATCATCCAGTCTATATTAGCAGCAGACGCAGTACGGTAGTCCACGGCTGTAGCTACCTCTGTGTCGGCAGTCGCTAGTCCATCCGTAATTGTATACCACCTACCTGTGGTGTTTTTTTTTTCTATCTTCTTGATACTACTAGTAGCTTACTTTAGGAGTCTGCAGTGCTGAGCTGACAGTGTCCAGCAGGTCCGTCATTATATAATATATACCTGTCCGGCTGCAGTAGTGATATATATATATATATTTTATATCATTATCATCCAGTCTTTATTAGCAGCAGACGCAGTACGGTAGTCCACGGCTGTAGCTACCTCTGTGTCGGCAGTCGCTCGTCCATCCATAATTGTATACCACCTACCCGTGGTGTTTTTTTTTTTTTTCTATCTTCTTGATACTAGTAGCTTACTTTAGGAGTCTGCAGTGCTGAGCTGACAGTGTCCAGCAGGTCCGTCATTATATAATATATACCTGTCCGGCTGCAGTAGTGATATATATATATTTTATATCTCATTATCATCCAGTCTATATTAGCAGCAGACGCAGTACGGTAGTCCACGGCTGTAGCTACCTCTGTGTCGGCAGTCGCTAGTCCATCCATAATTGTATACCACCTACCTGTGGTGTTTTTTTTTTTTCTATCTTCTTGATACTACTAGTAGCTTACTTTAGGAGTCTGCAGTGCTGAGCTGACAGTGTCCAGCAGGTCCGTCATTATATAATATATACCTGTCCGGCTGCAGTAGTGATATATATATATATATTTTATATCATTATCATCCAGTCTTTATTAGCAGCAGACGCAGTACGGTAGTCCACGGCTGTAGCTACCTCTGTGTCGGCAGTCGCTCGTCCATCCATAATTGTATACCACCTACCCGTGGTGTTTTTTTTTTTTCTATCTTCTTGATACTAGTAGCTTACTTTAGGAGTCTGCAGTGCTGAGCTGACAGTGTCCAGCAGGTCCGTCATTATATAATATATACCTGTCCGGCTGCAGTAGTGATATATATATATTTTATATCTCATTATCATCCAGTCTATATTAGCAGCAGACGCAGTACGGTAGTCCACGGCTGTAGCTACCTCTGTGTCGGCAGTCGCTAGTCCATCCATAATTGTATACCACCTACCTGTGGTGTTTTTTTTTTTTTCTATCTTCTTGATACTACTAGTAGCTTACTTTAGGAGTCTGCAGTGCTGAGCTGACAGTGTCCAGCAGGTCCGTCATTATATAATATATACCTGTCCGGCTGCAGTAGTGATATATATATATATATATTTTATATCATTATCATCCAGTCTATATTAGCAGCAGACGCAGTACGGTAGTCCACGGCTGTAGCTACCTCTGTGTCAGCAGTCGCTCGTCCATCCATAATTGTATACCACCTACCTGTGGTGTTTTTTTTTTTTCTATCTTCTTGATACTACTAGTAGCTTACTTTAGGAGTCTGCAGTGCTGAGCTGACAGTGTCCAGCAGGTCCGTCATTATATAATATATACCTGTCCGGCTGCAGTAGTGATATATATATATATTTTTTATATCATTATCATCCAGTCTATATTAGCAGCAGACGCAGTACGGTAGTCCACGGCTGTAGCTACCTCTGTGTCGGCAGTCGCTAGTCCATCCATAATTGTATACCACCTACCTGTGGTGTTTTTTTTTTTTTTCTATCTTCTTGATACTACTAGTAGCTTACTTTAGGAGTCTGCAGTGCTGAGCTGACAGTGTCCAGCAGGTCCGTCATTATATAATATATACCTGTCCGGCTGCAGTAGTGATATATATATATATTTTTTATATCATTATCATCCAGTCTATATTAGCAGCAGACGCAGTACGGTAGTCCACGGCTGTAGCTACCTCTGTGTCGGCAGTCGCTCGTCAATCCATAAGTATACTAGTATCCATCCATCTCCATTGTTTACCTGAGGTGCCTTTTAGTTGTGCCTATTAAAATATGGAGAACAAAAATGTTGAGGTTCCAAAAATAGGGAAAGATCAAGATCGACTTCCACCTCGTGCTGAAGCTGCTGCCACTAGTCATGGCCGAGACGATGAAATGCCAGCAACGTCGTCTGCCAAGGCCGATGCCCAATGTCATAGTACAGAGCATGTAAAATCCAAAACACCAAATATCAGTAAAAAAAGGACTCAAAAATCTAAAATAAAATTGTCGGAGGAGAAGCGTAAACTTGCCAATATGCCATTTACCACACGGAGTGGCAAGGAACGGCTGAGGCCCTGGCCTATGTTCATGGCTAGTGGTTCAGCTTCACATGAGGATGGAAGCACTCAGCCTCTCGCTAGAAAAATGAAAAGACTCAAGCTGGCAAAAGCACAGCAAAGAACTGTGCGTTCTTCGAAATCACAAATCCACAAGGAGAGTCCAATTGTGTCATTTGCGATGCCTGACCTTCACAACAATGGACGTGAAGAGCATGCGCCTTCCACCATTTGCACGCCCCCTGCAAGTGCTGGAAGGAGCACCCGCAGTCCAGTTCCTGATAGTCAGATTGAAGATGTCAGTGTTGAAGTACACCAGGATGAGGAGGATATGGGTGTTGCTGGCGCTGGGGAGGAAATTGACCAGGAGGATTCTGATGGTGAGGTGGTTTGTTTAAGTCAGGCACCCGGGGAGACACCTGTTGTCCGTGGGAGGAATAGGGCCATTGACATGCCTGGTGAAAATACCAAAAAAATCAGCTCTTCGGTGTGGAAGTATTTCAACAGAAATGCGGACAACATTTGTCAAGCCGTGTGTTGCCTTTGTCAAGCTGTAATAAGTAGGGGTAAGGACGTTAACCACCTCGGAACATCCTCCCTTATACGTCACCTGCAGCGCATTCATCATAAGTCAGTGACAAGTTCAAAAACTTTGGGCGACAGCGGAAGCAGTCCACTGACCAGTAAATCCCTTCCTCTTGTAACCAAGCTCACGCAAACCACCCCACCAACTCCTTCAGTGTCAATTTCCTCCTTCCCCAGGAATGCCAATAGTCCTGCAGGCCATGTCACTGGCAATTCTGACGAGTCCTCTCCTGCCTGGGATTCCTCCGATGCATCCTTGCGTGTAACGCCTACTGCTGCTGGCGCTGCTGTTGTTGCTGCTGGGAGTCGATGGTCATCCCAGAGGGGAAGTCGTACTCGTAAGACCACTTTTACTACTTCCACCAAGCAATTGACTGTCCAACAGTCCTTTGCGAGGAAGATGAAATATCACAGCAGTCATCCTGCTGCAAAGCGGATAACTGAGGCCTTGGCATCCTGGGCGGTGAGAAACGTGGTTCCGGTATCCATCATTACTGCAGAGGCAACTAGAGACTTGTTGGAGGTACTGTGTCCCCGGTACCAAATACCATCTAGGTTCCATTTCTCTAGGCAGGCGATACCGAAAATGTACACAGACCTCAGAAAAAGACTCACCAGTGTCCTAAAAAATGCAGTTGTACCCAATGTCCACTTAACCACGGACATGTAGACAAGTGGAGCAGGGCAGACTCAGGACTATATGACTGTGACAGCCCACTGGGTAGATGTATGGACTCCCGCCACAAGAACAGCAGCGGCGGCACCAGTAGCAGCATCTCGCAAACGCCAACTCTTTCCTAGGCAGGCTACGCTTTGTATCACCGCTTTCCAGAATACGCACACAGCTAAAAACCTCTTACGGCAACTGAGGAAGATCATCGCAGAATGGCTTACCCCAATTGGACTCTCCTGTGGATTTGTGGCATCGGACAACGCCAGCAATATTGTGTGTGCATTAAATCTGGGCAAATTCCAGCACGTCCCATGTTTTGCACATACCTTGAATTTGGTGGTGCAGAATTATTTAAAAAACGAGAGGGGCGTGCAAGAGATGCTGTCGGTGGCCAGAAGAATTGCGGGACACTTTCGGCGTACAGGCACCACGTACAGAAGACTGGAGCACCACCAAAAACGCCTGAACCTGCCCTGCCATCATCTGAAGCAAGAAGTGGTAACGAGGTGGAATTCAACCCTCTATATGCTTCAGAGGTTGGAGGAGCAGCAAAGGGCCATTCAAGCCTATACAACTGAGCACGACATAGGAGGTGGAATGCACCTGTCTCAAGCGCAGTGGAGAATGATTTCAACGTTGTGCAAGGTTCTGCAACCTTTTGAACTTGCCACACGTGAAGTCAGTTCAGACACTGCCAGCCTGAGTCAGGTCATTCCCCTCATCAGGCTTTTGCAGAAGAAGCTGGAGACATTGAAGGAGGAGCTAACACAGAGCGATTCCGCTAGGCATGTGGGACTTGTGGATGGAGCCCTTAATTCGCTTAACAAGGATTCACGGGTGGTCAATCTGTTGAAATCAGAGCACTACATTTTGGCCACCGTGCTCGATCCTAGATTTAAAACCTACCTTGGATCTCTCTTTCCGGCAGACACAAGTCTGCTGGGGTTCAAAGAACTGCTGGTGACAAAATTGTCAAGTCAAGCGGAACGCGACCTGTCAACATCTCCTCCTTCACATTCTCCCGCAACTGGGGGTGCGAGGAAAAGGCTCAGAATTCCGAGCCCACCCGCTGGCGGTGATGCAGGGCAGTCTGGAGCGACTGCTGATGCTGACATCTGGTCCGGACTAAAGGACCTGCCAACGATTACGGACATGTCGTCTACTGTCACTGCATATGATTCTCTCCCCATTGAAAGAATGGTGGAGGATTATATGAGTGACCGCATCCAAGTAGGCACGTCAGACAGTCCGTACTTATACTGGCAGGAAAAAGAGGCAATTTGGAGGCCCTTGCACAAACTGGCTTTATTCTACCTAAGTTGCCCTCCCACAAGTGTGTACTTCGAAAGAGTGTTTAGTGCCGCCGCTCACCTTGTCAGCAATCGGCGTACGAGGTTACATCCAGAAAATGTGGAGAAGATTATGTTCATTAAAATGAATTATAATCAATTCCTCCGTGGAGACATTGACCAGCAGCAATTGCCTCCACAAAGTACACAGGGAGCTGAGATGGTGGATTCCAGTGGGGACGAATTGATAATCTGTGAGGAGGGGGATGTACACGGTGATATATCGGAGGATGATGATGAGGTGGACATCTTGCCTCTGTAGAGCCAGTTTGTGCAAGGAGAGATTAATTGCTTCTTTTTTGGTGGGGGTCCAAACCAACCCGTCATTTCAGTCACAGTCGTGTGGCAGACCCTGTCACTGAAATGATGGGTTGGTTAAAGTGTGCATGTCCTGTTTATACAACATAAGGGTGGGTGGGAGGGCCCAAGGACAATTCCATCTTGCACCTCTTTTTTCTTTCATTTTTCTTTGCGTCATGTGCTGTTTGGGGGGTGTTTTTTGGAAGGGCCATCCTGCGTGACACTGCAGTGCCACTCCTAGATGGGCCAGGTGTTTGTGTCGGCCACTAGGGTCGCTTAGCTTACTCACACAGCTACCTCATTGCGCCTCTTTTTTTCTTTGCGTCATGTGCTGTTTGGGGAGTGTTTTTTGGAAGGGCCATCCTGCGTGACACTGCAGTGCCACTCCTAGATGGGCCAGGTGTTTGTGTCGGCCACTAGGGTCGCTTAGCTTACTCACACAGCTACCTCATTGCGCCTCTTTTTTTCTTTGCGTCATGTGCTGTTTGGGGAGTGTTTTTTGGAAGGGCCATCCTGCGTGACACTGCAGTGCCACTCCTAGATGGGCCAGGTGTTTGTGTCGGCCACTAGGGTCGCTTAGCTTACTCACACAGCTACTTCATTGCGCCTCTTTTTTTCTTTGCGTCATGTGCTGTTTGGGGAGTGTTTTTTGGAAGGGCCATCCTGCGTGACACTGCAGTGCCACTCCTAGATGGGCCAGGTGTTTGTGTCGGCCACTTGGGTCGCTTAGCTTAGCCATCCAGCGACCTCGGTGCAAATTTTAGGACTAAAAAATAAGAATTTACTTACCGATAATTCTATTTCTCGTAGTCCGTAGTGGATGCTGGGGACTCCGTCAGGACCATGGGGAATAGCGGCTCCGCAGGAGACAGGGCACAAAATTAAAAGTTTGACCACTAGGTGGTGTGCACTGGCTCCTCCCCCTATGACCCTCCTCCAAGCCTCAGTTAGGATACTGTGCCCGGACGAGCGTACACAATAAGGAAGGATTTTGAATCCCGGGTAAGACTCATACCAGCCACACCAATCACACTGTACAACTTGAGATCTGAACCCAGTTAACAGCATGATAACAGAGGAGCCTCTGAAAAGATGGCTTCCAACAATAATAACCCGATTTTTGTAACAATAACTATGTACAAGTATTGCAGACAATCCGCACTTGGGATGGGCGCCCAGCATCCACTACGGACTACGAGAAATAGAATTATCGGTAAGTAAATTCTTATTTTCTCTGACGTCCTAAGTGGATGCTGGGGACTCCGTCAGGACCATGGGGATTATACCAAAGCTCCCAAACGGGCGGGAGAGTGCGGATGACTCTGCAGCACCGAATGAGAGAACTCCAGGTCCTCCTTAGCCAGGGTATCAAATTTGTAGAATTTTACAAACGTGTTCTCCCCTGACCACTTAGCTGCTCGGCAGCGTTGTAATGCCGAGACCCCTCGGGCAGCCGCCCAAGGTGAGCCCACCTTCCTTGTGGAGTGGGCATTTACAGATTTTGGCTGTGGCAGGCCTGCCACAGAATGCGCAAGTTGAATTGTGCTACAAATCCAACGAGCAATCGTCTGCTTAGACGCAGGAACACCCAGCTTGTTGGGTGCATACAGTATAAACAGCGAGTCAGCCTTTCTGACTCCAGCCGTCCTTTAAATATATATATATATTTTTAAGGCTCTGACAACGTCGAACAACTTGGAGTCCTCCAAGTCGCTAGAAGCCGCAGGCACCACAATAGGTTGGTTCAGGTGAAACGCTGATACCACCTTAGGGAGAAACTGAGGACGCGTCCGCAGTTCTGCCCTGTCCCAATGGAAAATCAGATATGGGCTTTTGTACGATAAAGCCGCCAATTCTTACACTCTCCTGGCCGAAGCCAGGGCCAGTAGCATGGTCACTTTCCATGTAAGATATTTCAAATCCACCGATTTGAGTGGCTCAAACCAATGGGATTTGAGAAATCCCAAAACTACATTGAGATCCCACGGTGCCACTGGAGGCACAACCGGGCTGTATATGTAGTACTCCTTTGACAAAAGCTTGGACTTCAGGAACTGAAGCCAATTCTTTCTGGAAGAAAATCGACAGGGCCGAAATTTGAACCTTAATGGACCCCAATTTGAGGCCCATAGACAATCCTGTTTGCAGGAAATGTAGGAATCGACCCAGTTGAAATTCCTCCGTCGGAGCCCTCTCCTTCAGGATCCGGCGTTCAACCGCCATGCCATCAAACGCAGCCGCGGTAAGTCTAGAGGTAGAGTGCACGGATCCTCCGTGCGCATCTCTTGAAGTTCCGGGTACCAAGTCCTTCTTGGCCAATCCGGAGCCACGAGTATCGTTCTTACTCCCCTTTGCCTTATAATTCTCAGTACCTTGGGTATGAGAGGCAGAGGGGGGAACACATACATTGACTGGTACACCCATGGTGTTACCAATGCGTCCCCAGCTATTGCCTGAGGGTCTCTTGACCCGGCGCAATACCTGTCCAGTTTTTTGTTGAGGCGGGACGCCATCATGTCCACCTTTGGTTTTTCCCAACGGTTCACAATCATGTGGAAGACTTCTGGGTGAAGTCCCCACTCTCCCGGGTGGTGATCGTGTCTGCTGAGGAAGTCTGCTTCCCAGTTGTCCACTCCCGGAATGAACACTGCTGACAGTGCTATCACATGATTTTCTGCCCAGCGAAAAATCCTTGCAGCTTCTGCCATTGCCCTCCTGCTTCTTGTGTCGCCCTGTCTGTTTACGTGGGCGACTGCCGTGGTGTTGTCCTACTGGATCAACACCGGCTGACCCTGAAGCAGAGGTCTTGCCAGGCTTAGAGCATTGTAAATTGCCCTTAGCTCCAGTATATTTATGTGAAGTGAAGTCTCCAGGCTTGACCACACTCCCTGGAAATTTCTTCCCTGTGTGACTGCTCCCCAGCCTCTCAGGCTGGCATTCGTGGTCACCAGGACCCAGTCCTGAATGCCGAATCTGCGGCCCTCCAAAAAGGTGAGCACTCTGCAACCACCACAGAAGAGACCCCCTTGTCCTTGGAGACGGGGCTATCCGCTGATGCATCTGAAGATGCGATCCGGACGATTTGTCCAGCAGATCCCACTGAAAGGTTCTTGCGTGGAATCTGCCAAATGGAATCGCTTCGTAAGAAGCCATCATTTACCCAGGACTCTTGTGCATTGATGCACTGACACTTTTCTTGGTTTTAGGAGGTTCCTGACTAGCTCGGATAACTCCCTGGCTTTCTCCTCCGGGAGAAAAACCTTTTTCTGAACTGTGTCCAGAATCATCCCTAGGAACAGCAGACGTGTTGTCGGGATCAGCTGGGATTTTGGAATATTTAGAATCCACCCGTGCTGTTGTAGCACTACTTGGTATAGTGCTACTGCGACCTCTAACTGTTCTCTGGATCTTGCCCTTATCAGGAGAACGTTCAAGTAAGGGATAATTAATACGCCTTTTCTTTGAAGTAGAATCATCATTTCAGCCTTTACCTTGGTAAAGACCCGGGGTGCCGTGGACAATCCAAACGGCAACGTCTGAAACTGATAGTGACAGTGTCACAACTGAGGGCCTGAGCTGACGGGAGGCAGCCTCAGTTGTAGGGGCTGAGATGTAACGGAACCTGGGAGGTTGTATCAGACCCCTAGACATGTAAGTAACATGTAGAATAACTGCCCGAAGGCGTGACCACGACAACCAGGATAAAAGTCAATGATGTTTATTATGACAAACTTATAATCTTCTAGTTGGGAAGTCCTTACCAGGCCTGACTGTAGCAATGGAGAGAACCCAGGATCGTACCAGCTGATGTTCCAGGAAAGGCTGGGCTGCTGAAGGTAAAATGGCTGCTGTGGATACTGGCTGGAACCAGACTGTTGTTGGTACGGAGTGGATACTGGCTGGAACCAGTTAAATAATAAACGAACTTGAGAGCGATGAAATAATAATGAAGTTTGGAGTTTGAGAGCGGTGAAATAATAATACCGGTGGAGAGTGGTAAACTGCAGAAAAGGACACCGGCCCTTTAAGAGAAGCTATACACTGCTGGAAGCTGGGCTGGAAGCAGGTGATTGTTTGAGAGCGGTGAAATAATAATACCGGTGGAGAGTGGTAAACTGCAGAAAGGACACCGGCCCTTTAAGAGAAGCTGTACACTGCTGGAAGCTGGGCTGGAAGCAGGTGATTGTTGTAGCTGGAAACAGGTGAGTCCAGAATGGATCGGAGAGTCAGGCTACACCGCAGATGGAATGCTGGTGCGGGTCTCTATAGCATAAGTCTGGAGACAGGAGCTGGAACCTGGAAGACAACCACAGGAGAGAGACAAACTGGAACTAGGTTAGACAACCAAAGCACTGACGCCTTCCTTGCTCAGGCACAGCATACTTATACCTGCAGCAAGGAAGGGGTTGGCTAGGCAATTATGCAAATCAACAATACAGACAGCAGATTGGTGGAAATAATCAGATGACAAAATCCAAGATGGCTGCGCCCATGCAGACACTTGGAGGGAAGTTTGGTTTGTAATCCATGTGAGAATTGAAACAGTAATGGCGACGCCGGCCACAGGAGACAGGAGACGCCAGACTGACAAGCGCACATTTAACCACGCGGGCACAGCGGAGGCCGCGGCTGATGAAATCACCACTCTGACATTCTGCATGTGGAAACTCAGGAACAGCGGGATCCGGTTCTGGAACGCTGAGCCAGCCTTAGGAGGCATCTGAAGGGTAAGTAATGGCGTCCAGATACCCGGATCGTGACAGCACCCCCCCCTTTAGGAGTGGCCCCAGGACACTTCTTAGGCTTTAAAGGAAACTTTGCGTGGAAATTTCGGACCAAGGCAGGAGCATGGACGTCTGAGGCATTGGTCCAAGAGCGTTCTTCAGGACCATAGCCCTTCCAGTCAATGAGGTATTGTAACTGACCGTAACGGAAACGTGAGTCCAAAATCTTGGCCACCTCGTACTCGACTCCCCGTTGAGTCTGAACTTTGGGAGCTGGAGGAAGTGCGGAATGAAACCGATTCAGGATCAGCGGTTTCAACAAAGAAACATGAAATGTCCTGGGTATTTTCAAGAAGGATGGTAACTGTAACCTGTAGGCAACAGGATTGATGACTTGTTCAATCTTGAAGGGTCCGATGTAGCGAGGTGCAAATTTCATGCTGGGAACTCTCAACCTCAAATTCTTCGTGGACAGCCACACACGATCACCCACCTTGAGAGCAGGAACCGCTCTACGCTTCCTATCGGCAAACTTCTTATACCTGAATGAGGCTTTAAGCAGGGCTGCGCGGACGTTCCTCCAGTTATTTGAAAACTGACGCAAGGTGACATCCACTGCTGGAACAGAAGTTGCGGGAAGCGGTTGGAATTCTGGGACTTTAGGGTGGAATCCATAATTAATGAAGAATGGTGTAGAAGAAGATGAGGAATGGTATTGATTGTTGTGGCTGAACTCGGCCCAAGGAAGGAGTTGAACCCAGTCATCTTGAGAGGAAGACACATATATACGGAGGAAGGCCTCCAAGTCCTGATTCACCCTCTCGGTTTGACCATTGGTCTGAGGATGGTAAGCCGTGGAAAACTTTAACTTGACTTGGAGGGCTTGACACAAACTTCGCCAAAATTTGGCTACAAATTGTACTCCACGATCCGAGATGATCTCTTCAGGAAGACCGTGAAGTCGGAAGATCTCTTGTATAAACACTTGAGCCAACTTGGAAGCTGACGGAAGACCGGTGAGAGGGATGAAATGTGCCATCTTGGTGAACCGGTCAACTACCACCCAGATGGTATTAAACTTGTTGCAGATAGGTAGATCGGAAACAAAGTCCATCGACAAATGGGTCCAAGGTCGACGGGGAACAGATAATGGAACCAGTTGCCCCGCAGGCGACTGGCGGGAGACTTTGTGTTGGGCACACTTTGGGCAGGAGGCAATAAATTCCATAACGTCCTTCTTCAGAGTTGGCCACCAGTAGGACCTAGAAATAAATTCAAGGGTTTTCTGAATGCCTGTATGTCCAGCAAAACGGGAAGCATGGGCCCAATGCATGAGCTTCTTCCTTAGAACTGGCTTAACAAAACGTTTCCCTGGTGGAGGCGTAGAGTCCATCCCTACCGTGGAGAATGCCAACGGATTAATAATAGGATGCTTGTCTGCAGACTCGGACTCATTTTCTTGCTCCCATGAGCGGGAAAGGGCATCGGCCTTACGATTCTGAGAACCCGGACAGAACTGGAGTTTAAAGTCAAACCTAGAGAAGAAAAGTGCCCATCTGGCCTGACGAGGATTCAGACATTGTGCGCCTTTGAGATATAAAAGATTTTTGTGGTCGGTAAGTATGGTGATTGAGTGGGAAGCTCCCTCCAACAGGTATCTCCACTCCTCCAGAGCGAGCTTGATGGCTAGCAACTCCTGATCGCCAATGGCATAGTTGCGCTCAGCTGGGGAGAACTTCCGGGAGAAGAAACTGCAAGGATGTAGATGTCCATCTTTGGCCCTCTGGGATAACACTGCTCCTACTCCAACGGAGGAGGCATCTACCTCTAAGATAAAAGGAGAGTCGGTGTCGGGCTGTTTCAGAACTGGTGCAGAGATGAACCGTTGCTTCAGAAGGTGAAAGGCCTGTGTAGCTTCCTCGGACCACTTGGACGGATTAGCACCTTTCTTGGTTAATGCAGTGATAGGCGCCACGATGGTGGAAAAGTCTCGTATAAATTTTCTATAATAATTGGCGAACCCTAAAAACCTCTGGACCCCTAGAAACGGAATGGTTTTAACTTCAAACACACACTTCTCCAATTTACAATAGAGGTGATTGACACGGAGACGGGAAAGAACCTCTTTTACCCAGAAACGATGATCTTCGAGATTATTAGCAAAGATGAGGATGTCGTCTAGATAAACCACGACATGGCGGTACAAGATGTCCCTGAAAATCTCATTCACGAAGTGCTGGAAGACTGCTGGAGCGTTGCTCAATCCGAAGGGCATGACGAGGTACTCATAATGTCCGTCACGGGTGTTAAAGGCGGTCTTCCACTCGTCACCCTCACGGATTTGGATGAGATTGTAGGCACCCCTCAAGTCCAGCTTTGTGAAAATAGTTGCACCACTAACTCTATCAAAGAGCTCGGTAATCAGGGGTAAAGGGTATCGGTTCTTGACGGTAATGTCGTTCAGACCTCTGTAGTCGATGCACGGACGCAGACCACCGTCTTTCTTCTTAACGAAGAAGAAGCCTGCGCCGGCTGGAGAAGAAGATGGTCGGATGAAACCCTTCGCCAGGTTCTCTTTGATGTACTCTTCCATGGAGTGTGTCTCAGACAGAGACAACGGATAAGTTCGGCCTCGCGGTGGAACCTTCCCTGGAATGGGTCGATTGGGCAGTCCCATTCTCTATGAGGAGGAAGGATATCAGCAGAGGCTTTACTGAACACGTCCGTGAAGTCTTGATATGGAGGAGGCGGAACATCAGATGACCTGGGGAAGGAAGAACAAACAGGAAGAACTTTGGCTAAACAAGTCTCAGCACAGGAGGGACCCCATGCCAGTATTTGCGTAGTCGTCCAGTCAATTGATGGGTTGTGGAGACGGAGCCATGGAAGGCCTAAAACCACTGGATGTGTGGCTCTTGGAATCACTAAAAAAGAAATATACTCAGAATGAAGAACTCCCACTCTCAGACGAACTGGAAGAGTCCTTAAGGAAATGACTGCGTCAAAAATCTTGCTGCCATCCACGGCAGTCAAAGAGATGGACGAGGACAGTCTCTCGGTGGGTAGGGACCACCGTTTAACATAAGCTTCGGTTATGAAATTCCCAGCTGCTCCGGAATCTAGGAGGGCAATGACGTTCCTGTAACGTTGAGCAATTTGGAGCGACACTGGGAGGTTACAGTCATGAGGAGATGGAGAGGAGATCATTACTCCTAGCCGGCCCTCTCCTTGGCGAGCTAGGATCTGGAGTTTCCCGGACGTTTGGGACAGGCATTGATAGTGTGCGACGGAGCTGCACAGTAGAGACAGAGAGACTCAGAGAGACGTCTTCGGCGCTCAGCGGGAGATAGACGGGAACGACTAATTTGCATAGGCTCATCCTTAGATGGAGATGGTTGATGAGGAGGAGGAGCAGAAGATTTAGGAGTAGATGATCTTCCTCGCTCGGTTGCTCTCTCTCTGAAACGTAGATCAACCTTCGTGCAAAGAGAAATTAGCTCATCCAACTTAGAGGGCAAGTCTCTGGTAGCTAACTCATCCTTGATGCGTTCTGATAAGCCATGCCAGAATGCAGCATACAGGGCCTCGTCGTTCCATGCCAGTTCGGATGCCAGGATTTTAAACTGTATAAGATACTGTCCCACAGTACGTGTTCCCTGGCGTAAACGGAGAATCTCAGATGAAGCAGATGTTATCCGGCCTGGCTCGTCGAAGATGCGCCTGAATGTAGCTACAAAGTCAGTATAGGAGGATAGCAGGGGATCAGACTTCTCCCATAAAGGTGATGCCCAGTCAAGGGCTGAGCCACTGAGAAGGGAGATGATATAGGCAATTTTGGTACGGTCACTGAAGAAATTGCCAGGTAGAAGCTCAAAGTGGATTTCACATTGATTGAGAAATCCCCTGCAGAACCTTGGAGATCCATCAAATTTTGCTGGCGTTGGAAGATGAAGATGTGGACTGGAAATGGGTAAGGTGGGTGGGGTTACAGCTGGTGTTACTGTAGTGGACGCACCGGACGTGCCAGGTCCACGGAGGGTCGTTTGAATCCCATCCAGCCGTGTAGAGAGATCCTGGAGACAGCGGATGATGTGGCCCTGTGCAGCCTCCTGATGTTCAAGTCGGGCTGCCAGTTCTTGCATCGGCCTGGCCGCTTGATCCTGGTCTCCGGCTGGATTCATTAGGTCAGTGCTTACTGTCACAACTGAGGGCCTGAGCTGACGGGAGGCAGCCTCAGTTGTAGGGGCTGAGATGTAACGGAACCTGGGAGGTTGTATCAGACCCCTAGACATGTAAGTAACATGTAGAATAACTGCCCGAAGGCGTGACCACGACAACCAGGATAAAAGTCAATGATGTTTATTATGACAAACTCCGTAACACAGCAGCAGTAAAAGGAAACATAAAAGTCAACAGAGGATAAATACAATTCCTGGGTACTACAGGGTGGCAAGGGCCACAGGCACTGGTAGAGTGAGACAGTTCTTATAATCTTCTAGTTGGAAAGTCCTTACCAGGCCTGACTGTAGCAATGGAGAAAACCCAGGATCGTACCAGCTGATGTTCCAGGAAAGGCTGGGATGCTGAAGGTAAAACGGCTGTTGTGGATACTGGCTGGAACCAGACTGTTGTTGGTACGGAGTGGATACTGGCTGGAACTAGTTAAATAATAAACGAACTTGAGAGCGATGAAATAATAATGAAGTTTGGAGTTTGAGAGCGGTGAAATAATAATACCGGTGGAGAGTGGTAAACTGCAGAAAAGGACACCGGCCCTTTAAGAGAAGCTATACACTGCTGGAAGCTGGGCTGGAAGCAGGTGATTGTTTGAGAGCGGTGAAATAATAATACCGGTGGAGAGTGGTAAACTGCAGAAAGGACACCGGCCCTTTAAGAGAAACTGTACACTGCTGGAAGCTGGGCTGGAAGCAGGTGATTGTTGTAGCTGGAAACAGGTGAGTCCAGAATGGATCGGAGAGTCAGGCTACACCGCAGATGGAATGCTGGTGCGGGTCTCTATAGCAGAAGTCTGGAGACAGGAGCTGGAACCTGGAAGACAACCACAGGAGAGAGACAAACTGGAACTAGGTTAGACAACCAAAGCACTGACGCCTTCCTTGCTCAGGCACAGCATACTTATACCTGCAGCAAGGAAGGGGTTGGCTAGGCAATTATGCAAATCAACAATACAGACAGCAGATTGGTGGAAATAATCAGATGACAAAATCCAAGATGGCTGCGCCCATGCAGACACTTGGAGGGAAGTTTGGTTTGTAATCCATGTGAGAATTGAAACAGTAATGGCGACGCCGGCCACAGGAGACAGGAGACGCCAGACTGACAAGCGCACATTTAACCACGCGGGCACAGCGGAGGCCGCGGCTGATGAAATCACCACTCTGACATTCTGCATGTGGAAACTCAGGAACAGCGGGATCCGGTTCTGGAACGCTGAGCCAGCCTTAGGAGGCATCTGAAGGGTAAGTAATGGCGTCCAGATACCCGGATCGTGACAGACAGTTTTGTACCACGAACCTGAGGTACCCTTGGTGTGAAGGGCAAATTGGGACATGGAGGTAAGCATCCTTGATGTCCCAGGACACCATAAAGTCCCTGTCACAACTGAGGGCCTGAGCTGACGGGAGGCAGCCTCAGTTGTAGGGGCTGAGATGTAACGGAACCTGGGAGGTTGTATCAGACCCCTAGACATGTAAGTAACATGTAGAATAACTGCCCGAAGGCGTGACCACGACAACCAGGATAAAAGTCAATGATGTTTATTATGACAAACTCCGTAACACAGCAGCAGTAAAAGGAAACATAAAAGTTAACAGAGGATAAATACAATTCCTGGGTACTACAGGGTGGCAAGGGCCACAGGCACTGGTAGTGTGAGACAGTTCTTATAATCTTCTAGTTGGAAAGTCCTTACCAGGCCTGACTGTAGCAATGGAGAGAACCCAGGATCGTACCAGCTGATGTTCCAGGAAAGGCTGGGCTGCTGAAGGTAAAACGGCTGCTGTGGATACTGGCTGGAACCAGACTGTTGTTGGTACGGAGTGGATACTGGCTGGAACCAGTTAAATAATAAACGAACTTGAGAGCGATGAAATAATAATGAAGTTTGGAGTTTGAGAGCGGTGAAATAATAATACCGGTGGAGAGTGGTAAACTGCAGAAAGGACACCGGCCCTTTAAGAGAAGCTGTACACTGCTGGAAGCTGGGCTGGAAGCAGGTGATTGATGAAGTTTGGAGTTTGAGAGCGGTGAAATAATAATACCGGTGGAGAGTGGTAAACTGCAGAAAGGACACCGGCCCTTTAAGAGAAGCTGTACACTGCTGGAAGCTGGGCTGGAAGCAGGTGATTGTTGTAACTGGAAACAGGTGAGTCCAGAATGGATCGGAGAGTCAGGCTACACCGCAGATGGAATGCTGGTGCGGGTCTCTATAGCAGAAGTCTGGAGACAGGAGCTGGAACCTGGAAGACAACCACAGGAGAGAGACAAACTGGAACTAGGTTAGACAACCAAAGCACTGACGCCTTCCTTGCTCAGGCACAGCATATTTATACCTGCAGCAAGGAAGGGGTTGGCTAGGCAATTATGCAGATTAACAATACAGACAGCAGACTGGTGGAAATGATCAGATGACAAAATCCAAGATGGCTGCGCCCATGCAGACACTTGGAGGGAAGTTTGGTTTGTAATCCATGTGAGAATTGAAACAGCAATGGCGGCGCCGGCCACAGGAGACGCCAGACTGATGATTGCACATCTAAACCACGCGGGCACAGCGGAGGCCGCAGCTGACGTAATCTCCACTCTAACACTCCGCATGCAGGATCTCAGGGACAGCGGTGGAGGCCGCGGGGAACGCCATTCCAGATGTTACATGGCGCCGCGGTGACCGCGTCTCAGAGTGACAGGAGAGGAGGCAGGAATGTGGACATCAGTGTAACGGATGGGATCCGGTCCTGGAACGCTGAGCCAGCCTCAGGAGGCATCTGAAGGGTAAGTAATGGCGTCCAGATACCCGGATCGTGACAGCACCCCCCCCTTTAGGAGTGGCCCCAGGACACTTCTTAGGCTTTAAAGGAAACTTTGCGTGGAAATTTCGGACCAAGGCAGGAGCATGGACGTCTGAGGCATTGGTCCAAGAGCGTTCTTCAGGACCATAGCCCTTCCAGTCAATGAGGTATTGTAACTGACCGTAACGGAAACGTGAGTCCAAAATCTTGGCCACCTCGTACTCGACTCCCCGTTGAGTCTGAACTTTGGGAGCTGGAGGAAGTGCGGAATGAAACCGATTCAGGATCAGCGGTTTCAGCAAAGAAACATGAAATGTCCTGGGTATTTTCAAGAAGGATGGTAACTGTAACCTGTAGGCAACAGGATTGATGACTTGTTCAATCTTGAAGGGTCCGATGTAGCGAGGTGCAAATTTCATGCTGGGAACTCTCAACCTCAAATTCTTCGTGGACAGCCACACACGATCACCCACCTTGAGAGCAGGAACCGCTCTACGCTTCCTATCGGCAAACTTCTTATACCTGAATGAGGCTTTAAGCAGGGCTGCGCGGACGTTCCTCCAGTTATTTGAAAACTGACGCAAGGTGACATCCACTGCTGGAACAGAAGTTGCGGGAAGCGGTTGGAATTCTGGGACTTTAGGGTGGAATCCATAATTAATGAAGAATGGTGTAGAAGAAGATGAGGAATGGTATTGATTGTTGTGGCTGAACTCGGCCCAAGGAAGGAGTTGAACCCAGTCATCTTGAGAGGAAGACACATATATACGGAGGAAGGCCTCCAAGTCCTGATTCACCCTCTCGGTTTGACCATTGGTCTGAGGATGGTAAGCCGTGGAAAACTTTAACTTGACTTGGAGGGCTTGACACAAACTTCGCCAAAATTTGGCTACAAATTGTACTCCACGATCCGAGATGATCTCTTCAGGAAGACCGTGAAGTCGGAAGATCTCTTGGATAAACACTTGAGCCAACTTGGAAGCTGACGGAAGACCGGTGAGAGGGATGAAATGTGCCATCTTGGTGAACCGGTCAACTACCACCCAGATGGTATTAAACTTGTTGCAGATAGGTAGATCGGAAACAAAGTCCATCGACAAATGGGTCCAAGGTCGACGGGGAACAGATAATGGAACCAGTTGCCCCGCAGGCGACTGGCGGGAGACTTTGTGTTGGGCACACTTTGGGCAGGAGGCAATAAATTCCATAACGTCCTTCTTCAGAGTTGGCCACCAGTAGGACCTAGAAATAAATTCAAGGGTTTTCTGAATGCCTGTATGTCCAGAAAAACGGGAAGCATGGGCCCAATGCATGAGCTTCTTCCTTAGAACTGGCTTAACAAAACTTTTCCCTGGTGGAGGCGTAGAGTCCATCCCTACCGTGGAGAATGCCAACGGATTAATAATAGGATGCTTGTCTGCAGACTCGGACTCATTTTCTTGCTCCCATGAGCGGGAAAGGGCATCGGCCTTACGATTCTGAGAACCCGGACAGAACTGGAGTTTAAAGTCAAACCTAGAGAAGAAAAGTGCCCATCTGGCCTGACGAGGATTCAGACATTGTGCGCCTTTGAGATATAAAAGATTTTTGTGGTCGGTAAGTATGGTGATTGAGTGGGAAGCTCCCTCCAACAGGTATCTCCACTCCTCCAGAGCGAGCTTGATGGCTAGCAACTCCTGATCGCCAATGGCATAGTTGCGCTCAGCTGGGGAGAACTTCCGGGAGAAGAAACTGCAAGGATGTAGATGTCCATCTTTGGCCCTCTGGGATAACACTGCTCCTACTCCAACGGAGGAGGCATCTACCTCTAAGATAAAAGGAGAGTCGGTGTCGGGCTGTTTCAGAACTGGTGCAGAGATGAACCGTTGCTTCAGAAGGTGAAAGGCCTGTGTAGCTTCCTCGGACCACTTGGACGGATTAGCACCTTTCTTGGTTAATGCAGTGATAGGCGCCACAATGGTGGAAAAGTCTCGTATAAATTTTCTATAATAATTGGCGAACCCTAAGAACCTCTGGACCCCTTTGAGGCTTAAGGGTATAGGCCAATTCTGGATTGCTTGGAGTTTCTCAGGATCCATCTCTAGTCCGGAACCGGACACAATGTAACCTAGAAACGGAATGGTTTTAACTTCAAACACACACTTCTCCAATTTACAATAGAGGTGATTGACACGGAGACGGGAAAGAACCTCTTTTACCCAGAAACGATGATCTTCGAGATTATTAGCAAAGATGAGGATGTCGTCTAGATAAACCACGACATGGCGGTACAAAATGTCCCTGAAAATCTCATTCACGAAGTGCTGGAAGACTGCTGGAGCGTTGCTCAATCCGAAGGGCATGACGAGGTACTCATAATGTCCGTCACGGGTGTTAAAGGCGGTCTTCCACTCGTCACCCTCACGGATTCGGATGAGATTGTAGGCACCCCTCAAGTCCAGCTTTGTGAAAATAGTTGCACCACTAACTCTATCAAAGAGCTCGGTAATCAGGGGTAAAGGGTATCGGTTCTTGACGGTAATGTCGTTCAGACCTCTGTAGTCGATGCACGGACGCAGACCACCGTCTTTCTTCTTAACGAAGAAGAAGCCTGCGCCGGCTGGAGAAGAAGATGGTCGGATGAAACCCTTCGCCAGGTTCTCTTTGATGTACTCTTCCATGGAGTGTGTCTCAGGCAGAGACAACGGATAAGTTCGGCCTCGCGGTGGAACCTTCCCTGGAATGAGGTCGATTGGGCAGTCCCATTCTCTATGAGGAGGAAGGATATCAGCAGAGGCTTTACTGAACACGTCCGTGAAGTCTTGATATGGAGGAGGCGGAACATCAGATGACCTGGGGAAGGAAGAACAAACAGGAAGAACTTTGGCTAAACAAGTCTCAGCACAGGAGGGACCCCATGCCAGTATTTGCGTAGTCGTCCAGTCAATTGATGGGTTGTGGAGACGGAGCCATGGAAGGCCTAAAACCACTGGATGTGTGGCTCTTAGAATCACTAAAAAAGAAATATACTCAGAATGAAGAACTCCCACTCTCAGACGAACTGGAAGAGTCCTTAAGGAAATGACTGCGTCAAAAATCTTGCTGCCATCCACGGCAGTCAAAGAGATGGACGAGGACAGTCTCTCGGTGGGTAGGGACCACCGTTTAACATAAGCTTCGGTTATGAAATTCCCAGCTGCTCCGGAATCAAGGAGGGCAATGACGTTCCTGTAACGTTGAGCAATTTGGAGCGACACTGGGAGGTTACAGTCATGAGGAGATGGAGAGGAGATCATTACTCCTAGCCGGCCCTCTCCTTGGCGAGCTAGGATCTGGAGTTTCCCGGACGTTTGGGACAGGCATTGATAGTGTGCGACGGAGCTGCACAGTAGAGACAGAGAGACTCAGAGAGACGTCTTCGGCGCTCAGCGGGAGATAGACGGGAACGACTAATTTGCATAGGCTCATCCTTGGATGGAGATGGTTGACGAGGAGGAGGAGCAGAAGATTTAGGAGTAGATGATCTTCCTCGCTCGGTTGCTCTCTCTCTGAAACGTAGATCAACCTTCGTGCAAAGAGAAATTAGCTCATCCAACTTAGAGGGCAAGTCTCTGGTAGCTAACTCATCCTTGATGCGTTCTGATAAGCCATGCCAGAATGCAGCATACAGGGCCTCGTCGTTCCATGCCAGTTCGGATGCCAGGATTTTAAACTGTATAAGATACTGTCCCACAGTACGTGTTCCCTGGCGTAAACGGAGAATCTCAGATGAAGCAGATGTTATCCGGCCTGGCTCGTCGAAGATGCGCCTGAATGTAGCTACAAAGTCAGTATAGGAGGATAGCAGGGGATCAGACTTCTCCCATAAAGGTGATGCCCAGTCAAGGGCTGAGCCACTGAGAAGGGAGATGATATAGGCAATTTTGGTACGGTCACTGAAGAAATTGCCAGGTAGAAGCTCAAAGTGGATTTCACATTGATTGAGAAATCCCCTGCAGAACTTTGGAGATCCATCAAATTTTGCTGGCGTTGGAAGATAAAGATGTGGACTGGAAATGGGTAAGGTGGGTGGGGTTACAGCTGGTGTCACTGTAGTGGACGCACCGGACGTGCCAGGTCCACGGAGGGTCGTTTGAATCCCATCCAGCCGTGTAGAGAGATCCTGGAGACAGCGGATGATGTGGCCCTGTGCAGCCTCCTGATGTTCAAGTCGGGCTGCCAGTTCTTGCATCGGCCTGGCCGCTTGATCCTGGTCTCCGGCTGGATTCATTAGGTCAGTGCTTACTGGTCAGTGCTTACTGTCACAACTGAGGGCCTGAGCTGACGGGAGGCAGCCTCAGTTGTAGGGGCTGAGATGTAACGGAACCTGGGAGGTTGTATCAGACCCCTAGACATGTAAGTAACATGTAGAATAACTGCCCGAAGGCGTGACCACGACAACCAGGATAAAAGTCAATGATGTTTATTATGACAAACTCCGTAACACAGCAGCAGTAAAAGGAAACATACAAGTTAACAGAGGATAAATACAATTCCTGGGTACTACAGGGTGGCAAGGGCCACAGGCACTGGTAGTGTGAGACAGTTCTTATAATCTTCTAGTTGGAAAGTCCTTACCAGGCCTGACTGTAGCAATGGAGAGAACCCAGGATCGTACCAGCTGATGTTCCAGGAAAGGCTGGGCTGCTGAAGGTAAAACGGCTGCTGTGGATACTGGCTGGAACCAGACTGTTGTTGGTACAGAGTGGATACTGGCTGGAACCAGTTAAATAATAAACGAACTTGAGAGCGATGAAATAATAATGAAGTTTGGAGTTTGAGAGCGGTGAAATAATAATACCGGTGGAGAGTGGTAAACTGCAGAAAGGACAGCGGCCCTTTAAGAGAAGCTGTACACTGCTGGAAGCTGGGCTGGAAGCAGGTGATTGATGAAGTTTGGAGTTTGAGAGCGGTGAAATAATAATACCGGTGGAGAGTGGTAAACTGCAGAAAGGACACCGGCCCTTTAAGAGAAGCTGTACACTGCTGGAAGCTGGGCTGGAAGCAGGTGATTGTTGTAACTGGAAACAGGTGAGTCCAGAATGGATCGGAGAGTCAGGCTACACCGCAGATGGAATGCTGGTGCGGGTCTCTATAGCAGAAGTCTGGAGACAGGAGCTGGAACCTGGAAGACAACCACAGGAGAGAGACAAACTGGAACTAGGTTAGACAACCAAAGCACTGACGCCTTCCTTGCTCAGGCACAGCATATTTATACCTGCAGCAAGGAAGGGGCTGGCTAGGCAATTATGCAGATTAACAATACAGACAGCAGACTGGTGGAAATGATCAGATGACAAAATCCAAGATGGCTGCGCCCATGCAGACACTTGGAGGGAAGTTTGGTTTGTAATCCATGTGAGAATTGAAACAGCAATGGCGGCGCCGGCCACAGGAGACGCCAGGCTGATGATTGCACATCTAAACCACGCGGGCACAGCGGAGGCCGCGGCTGACGTAATCGCCACTCTGACACTCCGCATGCAGGAACTCAGGGACAGCGGTGGAGGCCGCGGGGAACGCCATTCCAGATGTAACATGGCGCCACGGTGACCGCGTCTCAGAGTGACAGGAGAGGAGGCAGGAATGTGGACATCAGTGTAACGGATGGGATCCGGTCCTGGAACGCTGAGCCAGCCTCAGGAGGCATCTGAAGGGTAAGTAATGGCGTCCAGATACCCGGATCGTGACAGTCCCCTTCTTCCAGATTCGCTATCACTGCTCTGAGTGATTTCATCTTGAACTTGAACCTTTGTATGTAAGTGTTCAAAAGATTTCAGACTTAGAATAGGTCTCACCGAGCCGTCCGGCTTCGGTACCACAAACAGCGTGGAATAATACCCCTTTCCTTGTTGTAGTAGGGGTACCTTGACTATTACTTGCTGGGAATACAGCTTGTGAATAGCTTCCAACACCGTCTCCCTGTCGGAGGGAGATGTTGGTAAAGCAGACTTCAGGAATCTGCGAGGAAGAGACGTCTCGAATTCCAATCTGTACCCCTGTGATACTACCTGCAGGATCCAGGGGTCGACTTGCGAGTGAGCCCACTGCGCGCTGAAATTCTTGAGACGACCCCCCCACCGGACCTGAGTCCGCTTGTAGGGCCCCAGCGACATGCTGAGGACTTTCCAGAAGCGGGGGAAGGCTTCTGCTCCTGGGAAGGAGCTGCTTGCTGCAGTCTCTTACCCTTTCCTTTGCCTCGGGCAGATATGAATGGCCTTTTGCCCGCTTGTTCTTATGAGAACGAAAGGACTGAGGCTGAAAAGACGGTGTCTATTTCTGTTGGGAGGTGACCTGAGGTAAAAAAGGTGGATTTTCCGGCTGTTGCCGTGGCCACCAAGTCCGATAGACCGACCCCAAATAATTCCTCCCCTTTATACGGCAAACTTCCATATGCCGCTTGGAATCCGCATCACCTGACCACTGTCGCGTCCATAAACTTCTTCTGGCAGAAATGGACAGCGCACTTACCCTTGATGCCAGAGTGCCAATATCCCTCTGTGCATCTCGCATATAAAGAAAATGCATCCTTTAAATGCTCTATAGTCAATAAAATATTGTCGCTATTCAGGGTATCAATATTTCCAGTCAGAGATTCCGACCAAACCCCCCCAGCACTGCACATCCATGCTGGGGCGATTGCTGGTCGCAGTATAACATCAGTATGTGTGTATATACTTTTTAGAGTATATTCCAGCCTCCTATCAGCTGGATCTTTGAGGGCGGCCGTATCAGGAGACGGTAACGCCACTTGTTTTGATAAGCGTGTGAGCGCCTTATCTACCCTAGGGGGTGTTTCCCAGCGCGCCCTAACCTCTGGCGGGAAAGGGTATAATGCCAATAACTTCTTATCGGGGGTAACCCACGCTTCATCACACACTTCAATCAATTTATCTGATTCAGGAAAAACTACAGGTAGTTTTTTTCACACCCCACATAATACCCTTTTTTGTGGTACTTGTAGTATCAGAAATATGTAACGCCTCCTTCATTGCCGTGATTATGTAACGTGTGGCCCTACTGGAAAATACATTTGTTTCTTCACCGTCGACACTGGAGTCAGTGTCCGTGTCTGTGTCTATGTCGACCGACTGAGGTAATGGGCGTTTTAAAGCCCCTGACGGTGTTTGAGACGCCTGGACAGGTACTAATTGGTTTGCCGGCCGTCTCATATCGTCAACCGACCTTGTAGCGTGTTGACACTATCACGTAATTCCATAAATAAAGCCATCCATTCCGGTGTCGACTCCCTAGGGGGTGACATCCCATTACAGGCAATTGCTCCGCCTCCACTAACATCGTCCTCATACCTGTCGACACACACGTACCGACACACGGCACACACACAGGGAATGCTCTGATAGAGGACAGGACCCCACTAGCCCTTTGGGGAGACAGAGGGAGAGTTTGCCAGCACACACCAAGGCGCTATAATTATACAGGGACAACCTTATAGTAAGTGTTTTCCCTTATAGCAGCTTAATATATATTAATATCGCCAAAATATGCCCCCCCCTCTCTGTTTTAACCCTGTTTCTGTAGTGCAGTGCAGGGGAGAGCCTGGGAGCCTTCCCACCAGCGGATCTGTGTGGGAAAAATGGCGCTGTGTGCTGAGGAGATAGGCCCCGCCCCCTTCACGGCGGGCTCTTCTGCCGTTTTTTTCTGTAATCCTGGCGGGGGTTAAATACATCCATATAGCCCAGGGGCTATATGTGATGTATTTTTAGCCAGTAAAGGTAATTACATTGCTGCCCAGGGCGCCCCCCCCCCCAGCGCCCTGCACCCTCAGTGACCGCGGTGTGAAGTGTGCTGAGAGCAATGGCGCACAGCTGCAGTGCTGTGCGCTACCTTAAGAAGACTGGGACGTCTTCAGCCGCCGATTTCTGGACCTCTTCTCTCTTCAGCATCTGTAAGGGGGCCGGCGGCGCGGCTCCGGTGACCCATCCAGGCTGTACCTGTGATCGTCCCTCTGGAGCTAGTGTCCAGTAGCCTAAGAAGCCAATCCATCCTGCACGCAGGTGAGTTCGCTTCTTCTCCCCTTAGTCCCGCGTTGCAGTGAGCCTGTTGCCAGCAGGACTCACTGAAAATAAAAAACCTTACAAACTTTTATTCTAAGCAGCTCTTTAGGAGAGCCACCTAGATTGCACCCTTCTCGGCCGGGCACAAAAACCTAACTGAGGCTTGGAGGAGGGTCATAGGGGGAGGAGCCAGTGCACACCACCTAGTGGTCAAACTTTTAATTTTGTGCCCTGTCTCCTGCGGAGCCGCTATTCCCCATGGTCCTGACGGAGTCCCCAGCATCCACTTAGGACGTCAGAGAAATAATATTGTGAGGTGTGAGGTGTTCAGAATAGACTGAAAATGAGTGGAAATTATGGTTATTGAGGTTAATAATACTTTGGGATCAAAATGACCCCCAAATTCTATGATTTAAGCTGTTTTTTAGGGTTTTTTGAAAAAAACACCCGAATCCAAAACACACCCGAATCCGACAAAAAAAATTCGGTGAGGTTTTGCCAAAACGCGTTCGAACCCAAAACACGGCCGCGGAACCGAACCCAAAACCAAAACACAAAACCCGAAAAATTTCCGGTGCTCATCACTAGAAATTATACCATCAAGTGAAAGGAATCTGTCCCGTGATCGCTAGGGATAAAGAACTCCCAGTCTTCAAAGGCTCTACACTGATGGCATCGTACAGACGAGGACAAAACATTAAAGATATAGTCGTCCATAATGACATTTCATATTTTGGTCAGGAAAGACCTGTACACTTTCTCACTCGTAAACCTGGAAACTACAGGTGTACGGGATGTACTACCTGCAGTTGCCTTGAGCCTGGTAATACCTTCAGTCACCCCAGATCTGGCAAGACCTTTATCATTAAGCATGCATTAACTTGTAGTAGTAAATTTATTGTCTATTACAGCAAGTGCCCATGCGGGCTTTTATATGTCGGCAAAAGCATACGACAGTTTAAGGAGAGAATTGCCCTTCACAGATCCAGCATACGGGCAGCCTTAGAAGGTAGGGGAAGTGATTTGCCAGTAGCGCGACACTTTAAAAATTGTAATCATGGTTTGTCCTCTATACGCTATAAGATGATTGACCATGTCCCCCTGAGTATTCGAGGTGGTGATAGAGGTAAAGTCCTTTTACGAAAAGAAGCGTGGTGGATACACACGCTTCAAACAGTTCATCCCCTAGGTCTTAATGAGGCATTAAGCTTCAATTGCTTTTTATGATTAATATCTTTTCTACATAGTACTTTATAACACACTGGTTATTACTGCTTTGTTCATATCCTCTAGAACAGTTTTAATGGTTAATGATCATTTGAGTTGAAAGTATAATTACATGCCATTGTTTTTGATTATGACAGTGTGCTGCTTCGTTTGATAGAAAAGGGACATATGAGACAGCAACATCACATGTTAATTCTATATGTCCCACGGGTCTTATACCCAAAGGAGTTTATTAAGAATGTTGCCCGATCATATACCCTTAGACTCTGCTCCGCTAGATGGTGCTGCCTGGTGTATATGTACATTTTTAGGTATTTTCATGTTTATATTCTCTATATTCTTATTCCTAGGATTAAAGTCTATGTATGTCTTCATTTCCTGTATCGAGCGGTTGCCTAGCAATGGCACGACGTGTGTGCTGAGCTGCGCCCCCTACCCGTCTGACAGAGATTCTCGGCGCAGTGTCGCTCCGATGACGTCACGGCCCGGCGGCGGGGACACGCGGACGCAGCCACTCGATTGGTGTCGGGTAAAGTATCATTTATCTATATATATGTGTTTTGTAACAGGGTGCTGATTGTGTTTTGATGAAAGGGAGTAATCCCTGAAACGTTGACCGTACCAGCGTTGACTCTGCAGTCTTCTTTCCTGAGTGCCACCATTGGTTTCTGTCCTATATGCTCACTGAGAGGTTAGGCACCGGAGTTTCCTTATTACACCTGAAAGCGTGAGTGCCGGAGACCTCTTTGTGTATCTACTGTGTTTTATATATATATAAGAGAGAGAGAGAGAGAGAGGCAGAGACAGCATTGTTCCATGTGAAAGTAATGTGGAGGATCCAGACCAGGTTCTGGAAGCAGTAGCAGAATCCCAGGTGTGTGATCAGCAGCACCAGGGATTTCCTGATCTAAGAATTTCCAGGGCAGAGTTACCTTGCTCTCGACGGTGGAATAGCTACCCGAGTGATAGGCCGGGTTGTGTGGGTTAGACTAGGGACCACTGGAGCCTAATAAGAGTCTGCTATGCTGTGAGTACCTGTATGCTATTGCCTGTAATATTGACTGTATGGAATCAACTTGCTATTTGCTGACCTGCTATGCAAAATAAACACCGAAAGTGTTCATCTGAGTCCCAGTGTGTGTGCACCTTGTCACAATATATATATATATATATATATATATATATATGTACATATATTAGCTCAGTGCAGTTTTATTGTCATAATAATAATAATAATAATAATAATAATTATCTGCATTGCCAATGTGACTGTGTGTGCCTGTATCTGCTGTATGATTTAACTTTTCAGTGTTTCCCAGAGATCTATCACTATATTCTGTACCCTAAGGGACTATGGGGGTCATTCCGACCTGATCGCTCGCTGCAGTTTATCGCAGCAGAGCGATCGGGTGGGATCTGCGCATGCGCGGGCGCCGCAGTGCGCCAGCGCATGCTGGACTGCCAAAGGCCGTTTTTCCCTACCGATCGCCTCTGCCTGATTGACAGGCAGAGGCGGTCGCTGGGCGGCGGCATCAAGCCGCCGTTTAGGGGGAGCGGTCCGGCCAGCGCAGGCATGGCAGGACTGTTGGGGTGGGCCGTAGTGGCTGAGTGACATCACACGCAGCCGCTGTGACCCGGGCAGCGAAGAGGTTATCCCGGCCAGCGCAGCTCCTGCGCTCCTCAATTGCAAAAGCATCGCCGCTGCGCGATGCTTTTGCATATCTGCGGGGGGGGGGGGGCCGGCACTGACATGCGGGGCAGACTAGCCCTGGGCTGGGCGTCCCCCCGCATGTCTGAGTGCCTGGTCGTAGCTGTGCTAAATTTAGCACAGCTACAATCTACTCAGAATGACCCCCTGGGTGCGTCAGGATCATTTATATAGTGTGTCACAGTATTTACCCATTACATGTATTTTAATGTGTACTCAGTCACATAAAACCTGATTTAATCGCTAGTATACTATCTAATATATTTGCTGGGATTATACTCTGGCTTCATCGTACTAAACCACTCTATTGTTGCATTTGTGTACAGTGTCTAACAAGAAAGGCAGTAAGTCTGTGGACACTCCTGCATCATGCAGAGTATGCGCCAAGGATTTACCAGAGGGGGAAGCTGTGTATGATGGTCTGTGTACTATGTGTCATACATCTCCCAGTCAGTCCGCAGCTCCTGTAACCAGGAGCCACCCTGGGGCGTGTTCTTAAACCTACTGGGTACTTGGGCGGAATGCCTATCGCCCCCTATGGGACCACTGGTGCCATTACAGCCACAAATAGTCCCTATGGTCAATCCGCCTTGGGCGGAAAACTTGTCATCTAAGCAGGCTGCTTCCTCCTCACAATCCACAAATCTCTCAGATGTTTCATCTGAAGAAGAAGGGGAGCATACTGTCCTGTCAGACACTGAATCAGGTGTTTCTGACAAGGATTCTCCAGTGGAAATTGATGTCCCTGCTCTAGTGGTTGCTATTAAGCAGATCCTACATATCACTGATGATGAGGACCCCACTACTGTAGCTAAGAAAACTGATATGTTTTAACGACAGAAGGTGGTTAAAAACGTATACCCCATTCTGACCATCTAGTGGACATCAGGCAGGAACCCTGGTCTAATCCAAGGAAGAAATTCACCCTGTCTAAACAGGCCTTAGCTTGATATCCTCTCCCTGAATTGTTATGTAGCATGTGAGAAAATTCACCACCAGTGGATTCTCATGTCACCTGCCTAGTGGTGTCGTCTACGCTGCCTGTCACCACTGTCACTTCACTGAAAGAACTGACATATAAGCATGTGGAGGGATGCCTGAAATCCCTTTCTGGCCTATTCGCAACCTCAAATCACTAAACAAGTTTGTGAGAGTGTCCAAGTTTCGTATGGAAACACAGCGCTTAATTGTACTGGCGATGGAACCCGGAGACTATATGGTATTCCTGGATATTCAGGATGCGTACCTGCATATACCTATTGCCAAGCCACTTCAGCAGTATCTGCGGTTTGCTATTGGCCACCTACACTATCAGTTCCAGGATCTGCCATTTGGACTGGCTATGGCCCCTCAGTTCTTCACCAAGGTCATGGCTGTAGTGACGGCACATCTCCGTCGCCAGGGAGTCAAGATCCTGCCGTATCTGGACCACTTGCTGACCCTGGCAAACTCCCACGATGTCCTCCTCAGTCATCTACAACTGAAGGTAAGCTTACTACAAGCCCACGGGTGGCTTATCAATCGGAAGAAATCCTCGCTGGTCCCAGCTCAGAGCATGGTGCACCTGGGGGCACTCCTGGACACACACTGTCAACATCTGTTCCTGTCTCTGGAGAAAGTCCTGAAGCTTCAGGACAGGTTAAGATGCTTCCTTTGTCATCCCAGAGTGTCGATACACTCGACGATGCAAGTACTTGGCCTAACGGTGTCGGCAATCGACATGGTAGAGTACGCTCAATTTCATTCCTGCCCTCTGCAGAGGTTAGTCCTTTCCAAGTGGGACAGCCTACCTCATTGGATCAGATCTCACATGATTACTTTGACTCCGGAGGTTCGTCTCTCGCTGACCTGGTGGCTACAGGACCAGCAATTGAGCAGGGGCCATTCCTACTGGATCCTCGACTGGGTCCTGCTGACAATGGACGCCAGTTTGCAGGGATGGGGTGTGGTATTGGAGCAACACTCTTTCCAGGGTCGTTGGACCAAGGAGGAGTCACTCCTCCCGATAAACATTCTGGAGCTGCGGGCGGTGTTCAAAGCATTAACTCTCGCCCTGCTTCTGGTACAGAACAGGCCTGTTCAAGTACGGTTAGACAACGCCACCACGGTGGCATACATAAATCATCAAGGTGGCATTCGAAGCCGCATGGCAATGTTGGAAGTGTCAAAAATCCTTCGTTGGGCGGAACGCCATCTGCCAGCAATATCGTCTGTGGTTATTCCGGGTGTCCTAAACTGGGAAGCAGACTTCCTCAGTAGCCAGGATGTACATGCCGGAGAGTGGAGTCTTCATCCGGAAGTCTTTCAACTCCTAGTGGACATGTGTGTCCTACCAGATGTAGACCTGATGGCATCTCGGCACAATCACAAAGTTCTGGTCTTCGGATCAAGGACCCAGGATCCTCAAGCAGCGTTCAGGGATGCACTAGCCATTCCATGGAACTTTCGGCTGCCTTACGTGTTCCCTCCAGTGTCACTCCTGCCCAGGGTACTACGGAAGTTCAAGCAAGAAGGACGAATACTACTTCTAGTCGCTCCGGCGTGGCCCAGACGGCATTGGTTCTCAGACCTGCAGGGTCTATCGACAGAGCATCCTCTTCTACTTCCTCAATGCCCAGACCTACTCGTATAGGGCCCTTGTCTCTATCCAGACCTGGCCAGACTGGCCTTGATAGCGTGGCTCTTGAAGCATCACTCCTGAGGGCCAAAGGATTCTCCGAGGTGGTTATACAAACTATGTTGAAAGCCCGTAAGCTGACATCTGCACGGATTTATTACAGGGTCTGGAATTCTTACTTCACCTGGTGTGCTGATAAGAATTATGTTGCATACAAATTCGGAATTTCCTGAATTCTGGCTTTTCTGCAGCAAGGCCTGGACTTAGGCCTTCGTCTGGCCTTCCTCGAGGTTCACATATCTGCTTTGTCAGTATGGTTTCAGAGAAAGTTTGTGTCTGTACCTGACGTTCATACATTCACTCAGGGTGTTTTTTACGGATTCAGCCTCCCTGTGTCCCTCCTGTGGCTCCATGGGATATGTCTGTTGTCCTGTATGCTCTGCAAGAGTCTCCATTTGAACCTCTTGAGTCGGTGGACCTTAAATGGGTCACGGCCGAGGTCCTGTTTCCATTGGCTATTTCCTCTGCTAGAAGGGTGTCGGACTTAGGCGCATTTTCCTGTCGTCCACCCTTTCTGATTTTATAGCGTGACCAGGCAGTTCGTAGAACTCACCCAGGTTATTTACCTTAGGTGGTGTCATCTTTTCATCTTAACCAAGAGATTTGGTCCTAGCATTTATCTCTTCTGACTTGTCCCCCAAAGAGCGGTCTTTGGATGTGGTGAGGGCTCTCTGTATATATGTGGAGAGGACTGCCTCTATCAGAAGGTCAGATACCCTTTTTGTACTGTTTGGTTTCACAAACGTGGCTGGCCTGCGAAAATTCAAACCGTGGCCAGATGGGTAAGAATGGTGTTTGCACAAACCAATGCGCAGGCTGGTCTCTCAGCTCCTGCAGCTATTAAAGCCCATTCTACTCGGTCTGTTGGACCTTCTTGGGAGGCCCGCTGTTGCGTGTCCGTAGAACAGTTGTGCAAGGCGGCTACGTGGTCCTCAGTGAACACTTCATTAGGCTCTATGCCTTTGATACTCCCGCCGCCCAGGATGCTTTCTTTGGACGCTGGGTTCTCATACCTGCTAAGGCGCATCCTCTCTCTTGAGGAACTACTTTAGGACATCACCCAATGTTTCCCTGTGGAAACCAATGTACCCTGCTGCAGAAAAGGAGAGTTATGGTAGACTTACCATTGTTAACTCTCTTTCTGCGACGTACTTTGGGTTCCACAGGACACCCACCCTGACGCACCTAGCTTCTATGGGTTTGTATGGCATTAGCCGCTGGACCCTTCTCCTATCGTGAGAATGTACTATGTGACTAACATCTGCCTTCTCTTTTACCTGGTGCTACATTGGACTGGTTAACGAAACTGAGCTCTGCATCTTGGGACAGCCTAAAGCTTTAGCCAGTTGGTGCCTCTGGATCAAGATCCACTCTACACCCAATGTTTCCCCTGTGGAACCCAGTGTACTTCACAGAAATGCTACCATAACTCACTCACTCTCTCTCTCTTTATATATATATATATATATATATATACAGTGGTCGAAGTGGGGCGGTATACGGCGGTATGGTACACTGCCACTTCTTCCACTGACCCGGAAATTAGTAAATGAAAGTGCAGCAGGAGGCGAGGGAAGTGGCCATCCTGCTGCACATGTTCAGTATTTTACCGTTTTGCGTACCGAGGACTCGCATTTGAAAAATGGGCGGGTCCCTGGGATGCGCTCCACGGCAGCCCGGCTGGACTTGGTGCGGGGCTGAGCACGGAGGGACTGGGTGTTTCCGCTCCGATAAGGGAGTGGTTCCCAGTGTTCCCGTGGCTGGTGCGCAGGGGGGGTTTGGAGAGGACGCAAGGCCGGGTGCTCATCGCTCAGCTCCTGCGGGGGTAAATGGCATCCTGCTCAGTGTCCCCGTGTCTGCTAGGCGGCCGGGGGAATGTGGGTCCGGATGCTCAGTGCTCGGCTTCGGCGGGGGAGCGTTGCAGCTGGCTATGTGCTCAGTGTCCCTGTGGCTGGGGGGGGGGGGAACAGAGGAGAGGAGACGCTCATCGCTCTGGCGGGTGTAAGTGGCAGGTGTGCTTATTGTTCCCATGGTGGTGGCGGGTATCTGTGTGCTCTGTGTCCCAGTACTGCCCAATCTTCCATCAACCCTTACCCCCTTCCTACTCTCCAGCACTGCCTGCCCCTAACCCTCTCCTTGCCCTAACTGCCATCTACCTCAACTCCCCAGCACTGCCCATAGTACTAGCTGTCTTTAATCCCCTCTTTTCCCAAGTACTGCCCCAGTTATATACCCCTACCCCCCAGGCACTTTCCATAGTACTGCCTATCTCCCCTTGCCCCAGCTATCTAATACCCTTCCTACTCCCCCAGTACTGCCTGTCCCAATAAACCTCCTTGCCCCCAATAGTGCCCTAACTACTATCCACCCTTACCATCTCCCTACCACTCAGTGTTACCTGCCTCTAATCCCCTCCTTGCCCTCCAGTACTGCCCCAGCTGCTATCTACCCTTTTCCCCACTCTATCCTCAGCACTGCCCCAACATCTGCATGACCCCCTCACACACACACACACACACACACACACACACACACACACACACCGATAATATGTTATGGGACCCAGAAATGGTGAAGTGTGACCCCAATTTTCTATAGTGAGGGGTCCCAGTGACCCACGATTTTTTTTGCTCAGCGCGATCACTGATGTTGCTCCCGTCCCTGCTCGGCTGCCGGCGGCTGTGTAGAGCGCTGTACTAGCTCACCGCCGCCAGCCGCTCACCTGCAACAGATGAGTCATCTTATGTTCCCCTACTGTCACCCTCTCTCCCTGTCGTTACTGTCCCTGTCCCTACTGTCACTCTCTCCGTGCTGTCACTGTCGTCACTCTCTCTCTCCCTGCTGTCGCTGTCATCGCTCTCTCCCTGCTGTCACTGTCATCACTCTCACCCTGCTGTCACTGTCGTCACTCTCTCTCCCTGCTGTCACTGTCGTCACTCTCTCTCTCCCTGCTGTCACTGTCGTTACTCTCTCTTCCTGTCGTTACTCTCTCTCCCTGTCGTCACTCTCTCTCTCCCTGTCGTCACTCTCTCTCTCCCTGTCATCACTCTCTCTCCCTGTTGTCACTCTAGCTGTCCCTGCTGACACAATTTCGGCTCATTCAGTGTGCTACAATGTGAATTTCGGCTCATTCGGTGTGCTACAATGTGAATTTTGGCTCATTCAGTGTCCTACAATGTGAATTTTGGCTCATTCAGTGTGCTACAATGTGAATTTCGGCTCATTCAGTGTGCTACAATGTAATTTTCGGCTCATTCAGTGTGCTACAAGGTGAATTTCGGCTCATTCAGTGTGCTATAATGTGAATTTTGGCTCATTCAGTGTGCTACTGTATAATGTGAATTTCGGCTCATTCAGTGTGCTATCATGTGAATTTCGGCTCATTCAGTGTGCTATAATGTGAATTTCGGCTCATTCAGTGTGCCATAATGTGGATTTTGGCTCATTCAGTGTGCTATAATGTGGATTTTGGCTCATTCATTGTGCTACAATGTGAATTTCGGCTCGTACCGTGTGCTATAATGTGTAAGTGGCACCAGTACTAGATAGTATAAGGGGTTCTACTACACTGGACACGCCCCCTTTTGGACGACCACGCCCCCTTTTCTGGAGCGTGCGCACCTTTGGCGCGCGCATATTATTGCATCCTTGACTCTTGCATCCCCGACTTCAAAATTTCCACTTCGACCACTGTATATATATATATATATATACATATACATACCCTCCAACATGACCCGCCCCACTAGGTACAAAATGCTCTGCTTCTGGACTTCCCTCTTAATTATGATTTCCATCACCTGTGTTGTACTAGCTAAATGATAAGAAAGCTGTTTCTTCACAGGTGATGGCAATAATAAATTAAGAGGGAAGTCCAGAAACAGAGCATTTTGTACCTAGTGGGGCGGGTCATGTTGGAGGGTATGCATATAGATATACATATATATATATATATATATATATATATATATATATATATATATATTTTACACACACACACACACACACACACACACACACACACACACACACACACACGTAGATAGATAGATAGATAGATAAACACACACATTTATATGGTGTATAGTATATACATATGTAGGCAAGAAAGGTAGGCAGCAGCACTCGGGGACTTTTCAAAGTATCAATATATTAAAACATCAAATAGTGCAGATGACGTTTTGGGGCTCGCATGCCACTTGATAAAGTGGCGTGCAAGCCTCGAAACATCATATGCACTGTTTGATATGCTTTAATATATTGATAGTTTGAAAAGTCTCAGAGTGCTGCTGCCTGTCTTTTTTGCCTACATATCCACCTATACCAGAGGACACAAGTGGAGTGTCGGGACGTTCTATTGGGTCGCTGAGCTCTCGCTCAGTAAGCAGCCCAGCAAAGCAGTACTGGTGGCTGTATGACCACTGTCAGTCAGTGGAGAGCGCAGCGCCATGGATTGGATCAATAATAGTGATCCGATCTATGGTGGTTGGTTGGAGTCCTTACCCCCAGAGCCCCCTCCCCCCCACTTAATCCAGATCTGTAAGAGCGTAAGCAGTCCACTGACACCTAAATCCCTTCTACCTCCTTTACCCAAGCTCCTGCAAGCCACACCACCAACTACCTCAATGTCAACTTCCTCCTCAGTCAGGAATGTCAGTAGTCCTGCAGGCCATGTCACTGTCAAGACTGAGGAGTCCTCTCCTAACCGGGATTACTCCGTAGGATCCTTGAGTGGTACGCCTGCTGTTGCTGCCGCTGCTGTTGTTGCTGCTGGGAGTCGATCGTCATCCCAGAGGGGAAGTCGGAAGACCACTTGTACTACTTCCAGTAAGCAATTGACTGTCCAACAGTCCTTGGTGAGGAAGATGAAATATGACAGCAGTCATCCATTTGCAAAGCGGATAATTGAGGCCTTGACAGCTATGTCGGTGTTAGACGTGCGTCCGGTATCCGCCATTAGTTCAGTGGGACTTAGAGAATTGTTTGAGGTACTGTGTCCCCGGTATTAAATCCCATCTAGGTTCCACTTCTCTTGACAGGCGATACCGAGAATGTACACAGACGTCAGAAAAAGAGTCACCAGTGTCCTACAAAATGCGGTTGTATCCAGTGTCCACTTAACCACGGACATGTGGACAAGTGGAACAGGAGAGACTAAGGACTATATGACTGTAACAGCCCACTGGGCAGATGTATGGCCTCCCGCAGCAACAATAGCATCAGCACCAGTAGCAGCATCTCGCAAACGCCAACTCGTTCCTAGGCAGGCTATGCTTTGTATCACCATTTTCCGTAAGAGGCACACAGCTGACAACCTCTTACGGAAACTGAGGAAGATCATTGCAGAATGGCTTACCCTAATTGGACTCTCATGGGGATTTGTGAAATCGGACAACGCCACCAATATTGGGCGTGCATTACATCTGGGCAAATTCCGGCATGTCCCATGTTTTGCACATACAATTAATTTGGTGGTGCAGAATTTTTTTTTTTAAATGACAGGAATGTGCAGGAGATGCTGTCGGTGGCCCCAAAAAATTGCGGGCCACTTTCGGCATTCAGCCACCGTGTGCCGAAGACTGGAGCGCCAGCAAACACGCCTGAACCTGCCCTGCCATCAACTGAAGCAAGAGGTGGTAACGAGGTGGAATTCAACACTCTATATGCTTCAGAGGCTGGAGGAGTGGCAAAAGGCCATTCAAGCCTATACATCCACCTATGATATAGGCAAAGGAGGGGTAATGCACCTGACTCAAGCGCAGTGGAGAATGATTTCCGTCATGTGCAAGGTTCTCCAACCCTTCGTACTTGCCACACGTGAAGTCAGTTCAGACACTGCCAGCTTGAGTGAGGTCATTCCCCTCATCAGGCTTTTGCAGAAGCAGCTGGATAAATTGAAGGAGGAGCTAAGACAGAGCGATTCCGCAAAGTATGTGGGACTTGTGGATGGAGCCCTTCATTCGCTTTGCCAGGATTCAAGGGTGGTCAATCTGTTGAAATCAGAGCACTACATTTTGGCCACCATGCTCGATCCTAGGTTTAAAGCCTACGTTGTATCTCTCTTTCCAGCAGACACAGGTGTGCAGAGATGCAAAGACCTGCTGGTTAGTAAATTGTCAACTCAAGCGGAACGTGACCCGTCAACAGCTCATCCTTCAATTTCTCCCGCCACTGGGGCTGCAAGGAAAAGGATAAGATTTCCTAGGCCACCCACTTCGGTGATGCAGGGCAGTCAGGAGTGAAAGCTGACATCTGGTCCGGACTGAAGGACCAGCCAACGATTACTGACATGTCTACTGTCATTGTATATGATTCTGTCACCATTGAAAGAATGGTGGAGAATTATATGAGTGACAGCATCCAAGTAGGCATGTCAGACAGTCCATAGGTATACTGGCAGGAAAAAGAGGCAATTTGGATGCCCTTGCACAAACTGGCTTTATTTTACCTAAGTTGCCGCCCCCTCCAGCATGTACTCCGAAAGAGTGTTTAGTGCAGCCGGTAACCTTGTCAGCGATCGGCATAGGAGGTTGCTTCCACTAAATGTGGAGAAGATGATGTTCATCAAAATATATTATAAATTCCTCCGGGAAGACCTTTACCAGTAATTGCCTCCAGAAAGTACACAGGGGCCTGTGATGGTGGATTCCAGTGGGGACGAATTAATACTCTGTGAGGAGGAGGATGTACACAGTGAAAGGGGTGAGGAATCGGAGGATGAGGATGAGGTTGACATCTTGCCTCTGTAGAGCCAGTTTGTACAAGGAGAGATTGATTGCTTCTTTTTTGGTGGGGGCCCAAACAAACCAGTCATTTCAGCCACAGTCGTGTGGCAGACCCTGTCGCTGAAATGATTGGTTTGTTAAAGTGTGCATGTCCTGTTTATACAATATAAGGGTGGGTGGAAGGTCCCAAGGACAATTCCATCTTGCACCTATTTTTCTTCTTTGCATCATGTGCTGTTTGGGGACTAGTTTTTTAAGTGCCATCCTGTCTGTAACTGCAGTGCCACTCCTAGATGGACCAGGTGTTTGTGCCGCACACTTGTGTCGCTTAGCTTAGTCATACAGCCACCTCGGTGCAACTTAAGGCCTAAAAACAATATTGTGAGGTGTGAGGTGTTCAGAATAGACTGGAAATGAGTGGAAATGAATGTAATTGAGGTTAATAATACCGTGGGAGCAAAATTACCCCCAAATTGTGTGATTTTAGCTGTTTTTATGTTTTTTTTAAAAATCATCCAGATCCAAAACCAAAACCAAAACACGAAAGGGTGGTTTTGGCAAAACCAAGCCAAAACCAAAACACGAAAGTGGAATTAGAACCAAAACACAAAACACGAAAAGTGCCCGCCGCACATCTGGTAAATCTAACAAAACAAGACAGGGGTGTCCCTTGTTTCTGGTTTGCTCTTTGTGTAGAAAACTTGGTCCAGTGCATTTCATTTTATTAGTTTTATTGACATACAGTACAAATAATATAAGATATATCTTTATAATGATCGCCAGTGATCTGTTCGGCTCCATAATGTGGATCAGGAAATGAGAACTCTGCAGCGCTGGCACAGAGTAAGTAAGTAGGCCATACGCTGAGTTCATATCACTGGTAATTGCATAAGATAGTATGACTTCAGGACATAGGGCCTAATTCAGACCTGATCGCTCGCTAGCTATTTTTTGCAGCGCTGCAATCAGATAGTCGCCGCCTACAGGGGAGTGTATTTTATCTTTGCAAGTGTGCGATCGCATGTGCAGCCGAGTGGTACAGAAAGAATTTGTGCAGTTTCTGAGTAGCTCAGGACTTACTCAGCCGCTGCGATCGTTTCAGCCTGTCTGGTCCCGGAACTGATGTCAGACACCTGCCCTGCAAATGCTTGGACACGCCTGCGTTTTTCCAAACACTCCCAGAAAATGGTCAGTTGACACCCACAAACGCCTTCTTCCTGTCAATCACCTTGCGATTGCCCGTACGAATGGATTCTTCGTTAAATCCATCGCACAGCAACGATCCGCTTTGTACCTGTGTGACGCGCCTGCGGATTGCGGTGCATACGCATGTGCAGTTCAGGCCTGATCGCTACTCAGCGAAAAAACCTAGCGTGCGATCAGGTCTGAATTAGGCCCATGGTCTAACCAGTTTGCAGCACCACAACCAAAACACATTGGCCCTCATTCCGAGTTGATCGCACCAAGCAACTTTTTGCTGCTGGTGCGATCAACAAATCTCCGCCTATAGGGGAGTGTATTTTAGCATAGCAGGGCTGCGAACGCTTGTGCAGCCCTGCTATGCTAAAAATGTTTCCTGCAAAACAAGACTAGCTCTAGACCTACTTACCCTGTGCGACGGATCCAGCGATGATGGGCACGGCTTTGACGTCAGACATCCACCCTCCGTTCGCCTGGACACGCCTGCGCTTTCCTTACCTCTCCCCGAAAAAACGGCTCCAAACGGTGAGTTGCCGCCCCGGAACGCTTTCCTGCAGTCAATCTTCTTGCGGTCGCCGCTGCGACCACTTTCTTAGCAGTCAGCGTCATTGCCTGGTGATGGCCTACGCCGGGCAACGACGCATGTGCGCATTACGGCCCCCGCGCGTGCGCAGTAGTAACACGATCGCAGCTGTGCAAACGAAAGCATGCTGCGATCGGGTCGGAATGACCCCCATTAAAAGAAGCAGAGAAAGCATGTATTCTGGAAGGGTCATATGCGTCTTATATGACACTAATCAGCGCATAGCACTTTATCTTGTCAGCAGTTCACACCGTGCTGGGTCAATTCTGCCTCATCAGTCTCATCTACATCATCTGTTGCTGTCAGTCTCTTCCTGGCCAAAGATACTCACCCTGGCCACCACTGGCCTAGGGGCAGGCGCATAACATTTTCTCTCACTCATATTGGCTGCCAGCTGGCCACTGGCATCTCTTCCGCTCTTTTTAAATTAGCCAGCCTATTGAAACCGCAGTAGGAGCACAATTCAGTGCCGGTGTATTACGTCCCATACCTAGCTTCAGTGTTTCTGCCATACGTACCTACATTTTATTTCTCCTCTCCGGGAGAAGCCCAAGAGTAGACGCTGCATGCAACTTTGGGGGCGGGGCAGGGTGCTGACATCATCAAGCCCTGCCCCCACTCCGGGAAAATGCTGTTGGTAGGGGGTGGGGCTAAAATAACACGATTCCTGACATTTTAGCCCCTCCCCCACCCCACGGACCTTCAAATGCCAGAGATTATCTCTCCATCCTGCCCGCTTCACTAAGGTGTGGGCAGGATGCAAAAGATGTGCCTGCTCTTCCAGGGGTGCGGGGGGCTACCCCAAAAATTGGGAGCCTCCCGCAACTTCCGGGAGAGTAGGCAAATATGGTTCCTGCACTTTTGGTTATGATATTTCACAGGGCCACTGAGATGAGTGATCGGAAAGCATGGCCACAGAAGAGGGTATGGCTGTGCCCAAGGGCGTAGCTACCATAAGTGCAGGGACTGCAGCTGCTTTGGGGCCCAGTGCTGAGGGGTGCCCACCTTCTCAGTCATAGTTACATGTGTTATATACTTTTTTCACCCTTGAGTGATACATGGGGGCCCTTACAAAGTTTTGCCTTGGGGTCTACGATATATCTAGTTATGGATTAATTGTTATGTGGCAAAAAATTAACTGAAGGGCAATATAATGTTGTATAATATGAACTGGGGCACTGTAAAGTGGCATAGTAGGAAGTGGAGGCACTATAGGGAGGCATTCAATTTGCCAACCACCAGGAGACCGACGCCGTCATCCCAACACCTGGTGAACACCGACACCTGGTGAAATACCGGCAGTCGGTATTCCGAACGTCGGCTGAAATCCTCACTGGGGTGGTGGTCCAGAGTGAGTAAGAGAGTTGCAGAGTGACTCCCCACCTCTCGTTTGCACTGTCCCGTGATCCATGCCCTTACTGGGACCAACCCTGCAAGCTAGGACCCATATTAAACCTTTTCCACTGAGCCGCGACCTGAGTTATCACGGCAATAACCTGGGTTTAGCCGCAGTGGAAAAGGGGTATTATATACCTCCCAAGTTTTGCTTGAAGGGAGTCGGGACTATCACGCAGCAAAGCCGCAGGGCGTAGCCTCACCAAACGGACTGTTTTTCATCCTTTTGGGGGCATGCCCAGTGCTACCCGAGCTGCTGGGCAACCCCCTGCTCCCCTCCCAGCACTGATCATCTATTCAGAGATCACTTGCTGCTTTGCAGAGCAAAGCAGCGGGTGATCAAAGGCTCCCCCAACTGCCCTTCCGCCCGCGGAACAATGCTGCCCGCAAGAGCGATAGCGGGACAGTGTCCGAATAGCGGGACTGTCCCGCTGGAATCGGGACAGTTGGGAGTTATGGTATTAGACTCCCTACATTTGTAGGAGTTTCAATCTCATGGTGATATAACAGAAATTGTGAAAACACAATTTGAATGAGTTTAGAAAATATTTTCAAATTAAAAAATACGTGTTCATTTGGTGTCATTAAAAATGAATCTAAGTGAACCTAAGTGCTGAACAATAAGCTTATTAAAAATGTAGAGGAAGTAACCTGCCAATCTGCTTGCAAGGGACATGTTTTTATGCACAGGACATGAGTCATCAATACAATGCTCATTGCTGCTACTTATTGCAGGAAATATAGCTCTTTATAAAACTTGCTGGAAAATGTTAGTTTGTTGGAGACTACTCCCTACTGCAGGCTAACCCTAATTCCCCCCCCCCCCCCCCCCCCTCCCCAGCCCCTTCCCCTCTGTGTGACGTCATGATGTCATGCGTTTATGGGATGTGTCCAGCACAGGGTGCACTGCTGCAATGTTACACTGCTTCCCACAGATACTTTCATTTTTATTCAGCAATTTAGATTTGAGTTTAAATCTTCCCCACCTACAGTGCAACATGGTTTTGCCCAGGTGTTCAGGCACTTGCTGTTATTTGCTTTACTCCTACCTCTGAATCACGCCAATAGACTGGGACCCAAGTCTAATGTCATGCCTCATGATCATGTGATCTCCAAGCACCGCCCCCCCCCCCTTCCCGCCCGCATCACCGCTGACATCACCAACCCGGCAATATGCAGGTTTGCGGACAGCGGCAAATAGGGGCCCAGGTGGGTCGCACCTGGAAAACACCTGTGTACTGCTCCTAGGTGCGACCCGCCTTACGCGGTCTGAAAGGGGTACTAGTTACAGTCCTGGTAGTAGAACTACAAGTTCCAGCATAACCATAGCTTTCAGAGCATGTTGGTACTTGTAGAACTACAAGCACCGGTATGCACTGGCACTTGCCGACGTTTGCACAGTATAGCTGGTATAACTGGTGAGGGCACACAACAGGTGGGATGCTAGTGCCTGCTGGATCTTGCACAGTAGAGCATATAAGGATGGTGATACCACACAGCAGTTGGAATGCACTAGAAGTCTCAGGAACACAGGAAATGCTGAGACTGGAGCCAGGTAACCGGTCATTGGAGAAATTGTTCTGGCAATGAGCTGTACAGCATGAGTAGTTTAAATAGTGCGCTCTAGATCCTGATAGGCTGAACAGGTCAGCTGGATGAAGTACAGCTTCTGGTTTTAGGAACCAGAGTCAGCTGATTGCCACCGATATGGCAGCAGCCATGCAGCGCAGATGGCGGGTAATAAACTGGTAGCACGCAAACCTCAGGAGAAACTGTTAAACAAAAATGTTTAGGACCTTTGCAGCAGGCTGCAGATGACACCAAAGGCAAATTGGCAGTGCCATGTTAGGTAACGAGACTTCTGTACCCAAAGTGTGACAGGTTTGTTCTGTCTGTTAAATTATTGCCCCATTAATTTAAAACATCAGACAGACTCACCAGAAACTCACTGATGATTGCATCACTCTCACTATTACATTTACCGATACTTGCCTACATTTCATATTTCCTCTCTGGGATCTGCCGGAGACAAGAAGCAGGTGGGAGGTGACGGGGCAGAGCGATGGACTAATAGCGTCATTAGGCCCCGACGCCCTCGCTGTGGATTGGCTCTTATTTGCATAGGGGCAGGCTAAAATTATGCGATTAGCATATTATCACTTAGGCCCCACCCCCTGGCCCGGATCTTAGTTTATCTTCATTTAGCCATACCCCAACATTGGGAGTGGAGCAAGCAAGACTTCTTGTTGCAGCTGCCGAAAGGGGCGTGCACTATAGAAAAGGGGTGTGGATTTATGGGAGTGCCGCAATCATGAGCCACGCCCCTGTTTTCCGTTAATGAGGGGGAATGCCCAGCACTCTGTGAGCTACTGGCATGCCCCTAGACCTTCTGTCTCCTGTGAATAGAAGCTGCATGCATGCACACTGCATCTATTCACCCGCTGCTCTGCTAGGGCAGTGAGTGCAGGAGCCTCCCATCTGCCCCTTCCCCCACCGCGAGACACTGCGGCCCGCGGGTGGGACAGCGGGAAAGTCCCAAGAAAATGGGACTGTGCCGCGGGACAGTTGGTAAGTATGATTTATCTCCCCATTCTGCCCACTTCACTTGGAAGTGAGCAGAATGCAGTAGGCTGCGGGGGCACTGGCGTATCTATAAGGGGTGCAGTGTGTGCGGTGCACACGGGCCCCTGGGTCCAGAGGGGGCCCACACCGCACACACTGCACCCATTTCTTCTATACTATACCTTTCCGGCGTCCATCGGCGACTGTGTATGGGCCCCCTCCTCTCCCGTAGCCGTCACCGCCGCTGCTAGCACACTGAGCGCTAGAGACTCTGGCACAGTGCCAGAGTCTACAGCACATGTGCAGGACTCCGGAAAAATGGTGCGGCGGCCATTTTTTGGAGTACTGCGCATTAGCTGTAGACTCTGGCACTGAGAGAGCTAGCAGCGGCGGTGGCGGCTACAGGAGCGGAGGGGGCCTACACACGGAGTCTGCACACGGGTCCCCTCCTCTCTAGAAACGCTGCTGTGCAGGGGACTACCCGAAACACCGGGTGTCTCCCGCAGGTTCCAGGAGAGTAGGTAAGCATGCATTTACCCTTATGTGTGTGTTTATGACAGCACTTAGAAAAACTGTTTTGTTCATGAAAAAACTACAAGTCATGCAGCGCAAAAAATCCCCAGTATAGTCTGATATTTTAAAATTAGAAAATTGTGGTTTTTACTGCGCACCGTGGTATCTACATGTATCGGGGAGTGCTGCTAATATAGAACAAGTACGTCCGCCTTGTTTGTTAACTGATAAACAATAAATGGTGGGGGATATATGTTCTGGGTGTAAGGGCGTCCCGTTCCCGCAGGTGCATATACTTACCCTTCTTCTTTTGAACTGTCCAAAGCCGCCGCTGAACACCATGTCTCCGTCGCTCCCCGTCCCGGGCTCAGGTGGATGCTGTCACTCTGTGCGCAAGCCTGCACACCGATGCCTGGATCTTCCGGGACCACCGGTGGCTGCAGCACTTCCGGGTACCGGCAACTTGGTTGAAGTGCACGGTCTCCGGCGCGCTGCAGCGCTGCTGATCGCTCGACTTCACAGGCCTGTGAAGGAGACTAGGGTTGCGGTGCAGGAGATGTCGTCAGCGTCTCTTCTCAGATAATCTTTGTGATGCAGTGTCCTCCACAAAGATTATGTAACGCCGTTACCCCCAGAACATATATCCCCCACCATTCATTGTTATTTGCTCCACTGGACAATTTGCGATTAGCAATAAAAACGGATTCACATTTATCTTAATCCACTATTCCTCATCATATTGGTAATTGAACTCATTGCGGTCAGCAATAACTACGGTTTTTCATTTAACCCATTTCCACAGCATTATTGTTTATTTACCTGCGCTGAGAGACATTTTCAGTATCTCAAACCATTTTGGACATTTTTGTACGGACATAGGGGGTAATTCCAAGTTGATCGCAGCAGGAAATTTTTTAGCAGTTGGGCAAAACCATGTGCAGTGCGGGGGGGGGGGGGGCAGATATAACATTGCAGAGAGAATTAGATTTGGGTGGGTTATTTTGTTTCTGTGCAGGGTAAATACTGGCTGCTTTATTTCTACACTGCAATTTAGATTGCAGATTAAACTCACCACACCCAAATATATCTCTCTCTGTACATGTTATATCTGCCTCCCCTGCAGTGCACATGGTTTTGCCCAACTGCTAACAAAATTCCTGCTGCGATCAACTTGGAATTACCCCCATAATTAAGATTTCCACACAGTGAGGAAGATATTAACAACAGTTAATTAGTTAGGAGCACTGTGTCTCCTCAATAAAAACCATTTGGTTATTCTATTTCCGTTTACTGCATAATTTTATTTCACTATATTGTCAGGCTGTTTGCAAGTGTTCCCATCGCATCATGGGGGTAATTCCAAGTTGATCGCAGCAGGAATTTTGTTAGCAGTTGGGAAAAACCATGGCCCTCATTCCGAGTTGTTCGCTCTGTAATTTTCTTCGCATCGCAGCGATTTTCCGCTAATTGCGCATGCGCAATGTTCGCACTGTGACTGCGCCAAGTAAATTTGCTAAGAAGTTTGATATTTTACTCACGGCATTACGAGATTTTTTCTTCATTCTGGTTATCGGAGTGTGATTGACAGGAAGTGGGTGTTTCTGGGCGGAAACTGGCCGTTTTATGGGAGTGTGTGAAAAAACGCTGCCGTTTCTGGGAAAAACGCGGGAGTGGCTGAAGAAACGGGGGAGTGTCTGGCCGAACGCTGGGTGTGTTTGTGACATAAAACCAGGAACGACAAGCACTGAAATGATCGCACTGGCAGAGTAAGTCTCGAGCTACTCAGAAACTGCACAGAAAAATCTTTTCGCAATATTGCGAATACTTCGTTAGCAATTCTGCCAAGCTAAGATTCACTCCCAGAGGGCGGCGGCTTAGCGTGTGCACTGCTGCGAAAAACGACTTGCTAGCGAACAACTCGGAATGAGGGCCCATGTGCACTGCAGGGGAGGCAGATATAACATGTGCAGAGAGAGTTAGATTTGGGTGTGGTGTGTTCAATCTGCAATCTAATTTGCAGTGTAAAAATAAAGCAGCCAGTATTTACCCTGCACAGAAATAAAATAACCCACCCAAATCTAACTCTTTCTGCACATGTTATATCTGCCCCCCTGCAGTGCACATGGTTTTGCCCATCTGCTAACAAAATTCCTGCTGCGATCAACTTGGAATTACCCCCCATATCAGAACACTGTTACTTACAACAAACACTATTTGTCATCTAGTAGTTACTTCAGGTTAACAACACCTTTATTGTAACATCCTTGACAACAGAAAGTGCAAATTAAGGGGTTGAGCACTATATATCCACATTGTTTATCTGATATTTTAAAATGTTGCATTAAGTAGTTAAAAATAACCTGCAAGTGTAATGTAATAATAGTTCTCATTAATGCAGTAATTTCCCTTTTTAATTATGGTATATTTATTTGTACATGTACTGCATATTTATACTTATGGACAATGGGGATTATTCAGAGATGGATGCAGATTTTTCTTCCGCAGCAAGATCTGCGTCCATCTACTCACATGCCGGGGCCGCCCAGCACAGGGTAAGGTCGTCCAGCATGTAAGTTGCACCCCCCCCCCCCCCGATATGTTTGCAACTTATTTGCGAACGCATCAATTAGAGGGCAACCCTGCCTGCGCAGCCACCCCGAAAATGGTCCGTACACACCTGCGTTGCCCGGACCATGCTGCATCCCAATCACATGGTGAAGTGTCGTGCGCGAGCGCTAGGGCCAGAGCGTGTGCACAGACCCGTTGGAGGCGCCCGCGGACCATAGAAGGGAGGTTAAGTGGGAATTCAAGTGGCGCGGCAACATGACTGCATCATATGCCCATATTTACGTTTGTGTAAATACACCTGTTTTCAGGCAGATCTTTTACTCCAAGAAAGTGATAAATGTGACAGCTATAAAACTGAACATGCGGATTGTGTCAGCCCGGCATTAAACACCTCTGCATACAGTTACAGTAACTATACATTAACGCCAGGGGCGGTTTAAGAGAGGGTGGGCCCCGTGTGCAGATTCTGTCTGCCCCATCCTCTCTGTGCCGCAGTAGGTACATGGTGAGTGGTCTGGGCCCCCCTGGACCCAGGGGCCCGTGTGCACTACACACCTTGCAGCCACTACAGAAACGCCAATGATCGGCACAGAAGGAGCACTACTTTTCTGGCTGCACTTTCTGGAAAGTCATTCAGAGCTGGGTTGCATCTAATTATGTAGGGTTTCTGTCCTCATTTCGTTCATTTCGTTCTAAACAATGGTATATATCCATGATTTGCATACGCAATGGAGACATACACTGCTCAAAAAAATAAAGGGAACACTTAAACAACACAATGTAACTCCAAGTCAATCACACATCTGTGAAATCAAACTGTCCACTTAGGAAGCAACACTGATTGACAATCAATTTCACATGCTGGTGTGCAAATGGAATAGACAACAGGTGGAAATTATAGGCAATTAGCAAGACACCCCCAATAAAGGAGTTGTTCTGCAGGTGGTGACCACAGACCACTTCTCAGCTCCTATGCTTTCTGGCTGATGTTTTGGTCACTTTTGAAAGCTGGCGGTGCTTTCACTCTAGTGGTAGCATGAGATGGAGTCTACAACCCACACAAGTGGCTCAGGTAGTGCAGCTCATCCAGGATGGCACATCAATGCGAGCTGTGGCAAGAAGGTTTGCTGTGTCTGTCAGCGTAGTGTCCAGAGCATGGAGGCGCTACCAGGAGACAGGCCAGTACATCAGGAGACGTGGAGGAGGCCGTAGGAGGGCAACAACCCAGCAGCAGGACCGCTACCTCTGCCTTTGTGCAAGGAGGAACAGGAGGAGCACTGCCAGAGCCCTGCAAAATGACCTCCAGCAAGCCACAAATGTGCATGTGTCTACTCAAACGATCAGAAACAGACTCCATAAGGGTGGTATGAGGGCCCGACGTCCACAGGTGGGGGTTGTGCTTACAGCCCAACACCGTGCAGGACGTTTGGCATTTGCCAGAGAACACCAAGATTGGCAAATTCGCCATTGGCACCCTGTGCTCTTCACAGATGAAAGCAGGTTCTCACTGAGCACATGTGACAGACGTGACAGAGTCTGGAGATGCCAAGGAGAACGTTCTGCTGCCTGCAACATCCTCCAGCATGACCGGTTTGGCAGTGGGTCAGTAATGGTGTGGGGTGGCATTTCTTTGGGGGGCCGCACAGCCCTCCATGTGCTCACCAGAGCTAGCCTGACTGCCATTAGGTACCGAGATGAGATCCTCAGACCCCTTGTGAGACCATATGCTGGTGCGCTTGGCCCTGGGTTCCTTCTAATGCAAGACAATGCTAGACCTCATGTGGCTGGAGTGTGTCAGCAGTTCCTGCAGGACGAAGGCATTGATGCTATGGACTGGCCCGCCCGTTCCCCAGACCTGAATCCACTTGAGTACATCTGGGACATCATGTCTCGCTCCATCCACCAACGCCACGTTGCACCACAGACTGTCCAGGAGTTGGCGGATGCTTTAGTCCAGGTCTGGGAGGAGATCCCTCAGGAGACTATCCGCCACCTCATCAGGAGCATGCCCAGGTGTTGTAGGGAGGTCATACAGGCACGTGGAGGCCACACACAGTACTAAGCCTCATTTTGACTTGTTTTAAGGACATCACATCAAAGTTGGATCAGCCTGTAGTGTGTTTTTCCACTTTAATTTTGAGTGTGACTCCAAATCCAGACCTCCATGGGTTAATAAATTTGATTTCCATTGATAATTTTTGTGTGATTTTGTTGTCAGCACATTCAACTATGTAAAGAACAAAGTATTTAAGAATATTTCATTCATTCAGATCTAGGATGTGTTGTTTTAGTGTTCCCTTTATTTTTTTGAGCAGTGTATAATTTGCATAAGCGCAAAGGAACTTTGTTATGGATTCAGAGTTACAAAACCCCCATCACCCTCATGGAGTCAAGTTGAAAAACCATTAAAACCGTTTCTATCAGACGGAAAACATTGATGTTATGAACCATCGGTTACTGATAGCCATCCCTGGTCTGCAGTAATATTGTGTCTGGCAAGTGAGTTGAACTGGTATGTGGTGCCCACGATGATGAGGTAACAGCCTACTTATGTATGTTTTATTTTCTTATGTAATCCATTCGTCTGACAGTATACAAGGAACATTATAGAAAAAGGTAATCAGCAAGGTGTTCCAAAGTGCCGTATCTAGCAGCAACCAACTGGATGTTGGAATTAATCTTCCTGACTGATTTATATTCTGATCAGATGATGTAGGACACAACACATTCAAGCTAACTGCACCATGCTATTATATGAGCAGTGTTAGAATATTGGGCCGAATTCAGGTTGGATCGCAAATCGCGATCCAACCGGAATTTTTGCGATTGGCCCGCAGGAGCATGTGCAGTGCCCATCTTGCGCATGCGTCCGTGCTTTCTGCTGGGGTCAATCAGGCAGATGCGGTCGCAGGGCGGGGAGGGCTGGCAACACTCCATTTCCAGGGAGGAGACGGAGATCTGCGGGGTTGGTGCGGCGCGAACGGGGGGCAGAGGCGGCCGAATGGGGCATGTCGGGTGCATGATCATGGTGGCTGCGTGATGTCACACGCAGCCGCCGCGATCAAGAACGTGGCAGCGGGACTCATGCGGGTGCAGCTAAGCTGCGCCAGCAGGAGCCATCCTCTGTTTCTGCTAACAAGTAGAAATTGTGATATGATCGCAATTTCTGCTTGTTGAAGGGGGGGGGGCGTTGGCGGTCAGCATGCTGGGTGGCCTTGCCCAGCGATGGGTGGCCTCCAGCATGCTAGGAAAAGGATAGCAAATTCTGCTAATTAGCAGAATTTGCTATCCTTACTGAATTAGGGGTGTAATTCAGACCTGATCGTAGCAGCAAATTTGTTAGCAGTTGGGCAAAACCATGGGCCTAATTCAGACCTGATCGCTAGGTTGCGTTTTTTGCATCCCTGCAATCCAGTAGTCGCTGCCTACAGGGGGAGGGGGAAATCGCTGTGCAGGGGTGCGATCGCATGTGCAGTAGAGCTGCCCAAACAGAAGTTTGTGCAGTCTCTGCACAGACCAGGACTTACTCTTCCAGTGTGATGATTGGGGCTGGAGCTGACGTCAGAAACACTCCCTCCAAACGCCTGTTCCCTCCTGCGTTTCTCTTCCTGTCAGTCACCTTGCGATCGCCCATGCGATAGCTTTTCTTGCACCATCCTGTCGCTGACCGCCGATCCCCGACGCTGTGGACCGACACACCTGCGCATTGCGGTGCAATAACATGCGCAGTTCAGACCTGATCGCAGGCTGTATGAAAACACAGCCTAGCGATCAGGTCTGAATGAGGGTCCATGTGCACTGCAGGTGGAGCAGATATAACATTTGCAGAGAGAGTTAGATTTGGCTGGGTTATATTGTTTCTTATTTTGTTTCTATTAATACTGCCTGCTTTATGTTTACACTGCATTTTCGATTTCTGTTTGAACACACCCCACCCAAATCTAACTCTCTCTGCACATGTTACATCTGCCCCCCTGCAGTGCACATGGTTTTGCCCAACTGCTAACAAATTTGCTGCTACGATCAGGTCTGAATTACCCCCTAGGCCCCTTGTTCTTGCTCTGACATTTGGCTGGAAACAATTCTTTAGTGAGTGATTTGTAAAATGCTATAATTTCACTAGAGGGTACTGTTGCAATAGACTGGGTAAAGCAGCTTCAGATCAAGTAGTATTTCTCTGTTCCTGATTCATGATTGAGTTGGTATAACCCCATAAGAACTAGTATAGCAATACAATAACATACCGGGAAGGTTGTGGTAACACTCTGGGGCTCATGCAGAGTAAAATGGACCTATACTACATTACTTTAAAAAAAAGTACGCACAGAAAAATTGTGTATGTACACCAGGGGCGTTTAAACAGAGGAGGTGGCTCATGTGCTGACTTCGGGTGGGCCCCCTCCTCTCCACGGTACCATAGACTCTTCTGCCAGAGTCTACTGCACATGCGCAGGTCTCCGGAAACATGGTGTGCGCCTTGAGCCATGTTCCGGAGATTATTTTCACTACTGTGCATGCAAGGTGGCCATGTTGGCTGTGATTTTTGCAGCGGCTGCAGAGCCCAACGCAGGACTCCGGAAGGAGGGGCCCGTGTGCACCACCAGCGGTGTAGCTAGATGCCATGACGCCCTAAGCAAGGGTGTGTTTCAGCGCCCACTCTCCTATACTGAATTGAAAGAAAAAATATTTAAAAATCCTAGACTGGTGACAGGGCTGGTTCTAGACCTTGTCATTTTCAGGTCGAAAATTTCCTTTGGGTGCTCCCATGTTTAAAACCAGGTACAGTGCGCGCCTAAGGCGTGCAACAAAAATGCAGAAGCGTGGCTTCATGGAGAAGCGGCGTGGCCACAGAATGGTACCAGCTGGGGCAGAGTGGGGCGCTGCAACAGCCAGGGCAGAGAGAGGTGCTGCAGCAGCCAGGGCAGAGAGAGGTTCTGCAGCAGCCGGGGCAGAGAGTGGTGTAGCAGGACAGAATTAACCCTGCTGCACAGCTACAAGCAGACAGTAAAACATATAAAGAGGACGTCAGAGCTCCAGTATGTGCCGGCTGTCAGTGTCTCCTGCTGACGCCTCTGGTATAGTGGGCGGAGGTAGGGGGGTAGGCGGCGCATCCTTTAACTTTTCCGGCACTCGGAGCTCGTGCTCCACCGGAGCCGCCCTTGCTACACCCCTGGCACCGCACAAATTGCACCCATTAGAGAAATGCCAATGATATACACATTTACACATAGAAGCCTAGAATTTGACGGCAGATAAGAACCTCTTGGTCAATCTATAAACAAACAATTTTGGATACAACCCTATTGTGGCACTCTTACTTAAAGAGATCCTCTAATCGTTACACGTTACCCGTATGGGTCAGAGGTTGTCAGATTTAATTATCATTTTTTTTCCAAAATGGTTTTCCGATGTTTATATTTATCCAAAAAGGTGACTAGCTTCTCCTTAATCTGTTCTGATGGATTTCCTCTGAGTTTTTTATAGGTCTGTTCATCTTCCAATTGTCTGATAACCTCTCTGTCATAGTCAAGTAGATCTAATATGACTATGCCCCCTCCCTTATCGGAAGGTTTTATGACAATTGAAGACTGTTCTTTTAAGTTCTTAAGGGCCTCTCTTTCCTTCTTGTTTAGATTCCTTGGTCCATTGGTCCAAGAGATTTCTATTTCCAGATCTTCTTTAACTGCTTTCTCGAAAGTCTCTACGAAGCAACCTTTCTTATGAGATGGAAAAAATATGGATTTCGGTTTAAAAATGCTTTGTACTTCTTCCTGTATTGGTGTGCACCAGTGTGTATGAATGTAAGCACACATGTAAGCAATATTTTATCGCTGACACCAGGGTGAACCTATACGGATTAAATCGTCACTTCCTGGACTATATTTAAAAATGAACCCCGGGTGGAATTTGTCTTTTGATTGAAGCATTTATAGGGATTTAAACTGAACATTTGTATGCAAATTCTGTTCTCTTGCATATCGACCATTGAGACCAAACATTGTATGGACTGCTCCCTGTGAATCTGATGAACTCTGACCCATACGTGTAACGATTACGATTAGAGGATCTCTTTAAGTACGAGCGCCACAATAGGGTTGTATCCAAAATTGTTTGTTTATATATTGTCAGGTGTGTGGTGACACATCAGAATAGGGACCCTGTGTTGGCAGCTGTTAGAGTGCGCAGGGAGACATCTTAATCTTTATTGTAGCTTGGTCAATCTAGTCTGCCCCTTTTTCTTTTATCCTTTTGGTAACTTCAACCCTATTTGTTCCTTAAGTCTTTGTGAGAATATTGCCCTTGGCGCGTGCACCCCCAAAAGGGGGTGTGGTCACATGATAATGGGTGTGAACTTACTAAAATGGGCGTGTCCTTGCAGGAAAAGGCTGCCTTACAGCCCAGTTTTTGACCCTGCACCCCCAGACATTGGCAAACACAGGAGAAAAGAAGTTCCACCATATTATGCCCCACACAGTAATGCCCCTTGCATCATATTATGCATCACACAATAAATGCCCCTTGCACCATATGCCCTACACAGTAAATGCCCCTTGCACCCTATGCCCCACACAGTAAATTCCCCTTGCACCATATTATGCTCCTTGCACCATATGCCCCTCACATTAATGCCCCTTGCACCATTTGCCCCTCACAGTAATGCACCTTGCACCATATGCCCCTCACAGTAATGCCCCTTGCACCATATGCTCCACATAGTAATGCCCCTTGCACAGTAGGCCCCTCTTCACCATATGCCTCTCACATTAATGCACCTAGAACCATATGCCCCACACAGTAATGCCCCTTGCAACATATGCCCCACAAAGTAATACCCCTTGCACCATGTCCCACACAGTTAATGCCCCTTGCACCATTTCCAGCCCCACTACCTGCTTGTTGTCAGGGGTTTCACACCGCCACCTGCCTCTAACTGCCTGAAGGCTGCAGCCGTCCCTCAGTCCCGGCCGGCACTTCAGGGGAGCGATGTCCATCCCAAAACGGCCACCGCCACCTCTAGCATCCTTTAAGCTGTCTCCTCTGTGGTGGTGGCCGTTTTGGGAGGGTCATTTTCAATAGTATTTCATGCGGATGGCTCATAAAGCACCTCAATATACCTGTCCCATCCCTTGTACTGCAATTTCCATCACTTTGCATTTCGTGATCATGACCTGAGAGTTTACTGTGGCGGAATACATACTGGAGACCAGCAGACGGGATGCCAGTCGTCACTATACCGACAGCAGCATCTTGTCAGCCGGAATCCCGGCAGCGAGTCCATTTGCGGGCTCCCTGTGCTTGCCACAATTCGGGTCCGGTGGCGAACTTTAGTGTACCAGTGTGAGTTTTATATGTGGAAGTATTGTAGGTGTGAGGGTTATGTGAGAGTAGGGTGGCTGCTAGGGTGTCACAAACAATGTGAGCAGTATATGAGGGAGCAGGGTAGGTATGAGGGTGTACCAGTGTGAGTAGTATTGGTGGGAGTCAGGGCCATCTTAACAGCAGTATAGGCCCCTGGGCAAAGCAATGCACTGGGGCCCCTACCCATCCCCAGCGGTAGGGGTGGGTGGTGCTTTCAGTGGAAGCTTTGCTGTCCTGCGGCCGGTAGGGGTGTTTTATCTTCCACATGTAGGACCTGGAGAAGTCATTTCTGCTAATTACTCCTCTACTGCACAGATGGTGGGAGATGGGCCGAAGGGAGAACATTAAACTGTAGAAAGGCTGAATGAAGGGGCCCCAGTACACGACTTCCATGGTGGTAAGGAGAGTTTAATATGCAGGGGAGGGGTGGATAGTGAATTGTGCTTAATATACATCATTTTCCAGTGGGAGGGCAGCTTGCTTAACTGCAGATATCTCCAGTTCCTGGAAATAGATTTCTTAGCTTTCATTGGGATAACAACTAGAGAGTCCCATCTTTCAGGAGTTACTGGGGACATGGGGATCAGAGTTCAGGAGACAAAACAATACACCAATGAAAATATAAAACTGCATACCAGGCGTGTGAAGCTGGAGCAGGGACCAGCTACTGGAAGGCTGATATCTCTGGTTCTGGGCATGGTAGAGGCAAGCTGACAGTGTCCACCGAAAGGGGAGAGTCCCATATTCTGGAATATAACCTCAGAAAAAATCAATGTCAGACAGAACCCGAGATATCTGACTGGAGATAGCAATTAACAGGCTTAGATGGGGACCACTGCTTTGAAATCGGATATCTCCGGTTCCCCAGGGTCCATTTAAAAAAAATCTGGTACCCCTGGAAAAAGGGGACCCTCAGCCCATGGCCCTTATACTCCTGGTGCCTGTGGGCAACTGCCCATGAAGCTAGTATGAAAAGACAGTCCTGGTGGCAGCAGGGTAGGAGTGAGGGTGTACCAGTGTGAGTAGGATAGGTGGGAGCAACGTAGGAGTCAGGATGTACCAGTGGGAGTAGGGTAGGTAGGAACATATAACAATGTAAGCAGTATTGGGGGTTATAGGGTAGGTGTGAGGGTGTACCAGTGTGAGTAGTATATGTGTGAGTAGGGTATGTTGGAGGGTGTAACAATGTATTATAGGTGGGAGTAGGGTAGGTGTGAGGATGTACCAGTGAGAATAGAATAGGTGTGAGTAGAGTAGGTGTGAGGGTGTACCAGTGTGAGTATTACTGGCTGGTGTATGGTAGGAATGAGGGTGTACAAGTGTGATTTGAATAGGTGGGAGTAGAGTAAGGTAGTAGTCAGGATGTACTGATGAGAGTAGGGTAGGTAGGAGATTGTAACAATGTATGCAGTATATGTAGGAGTAGGTTACTGTAGGTGTGAGGATGTACCAGTGTATGTAGTATAGGTGGGAATAGGGTAGGTCTGAGGGGGAAAGTGTGAGTAGTATTGATGTAAGTAGGGTAGGAGTGAGGGTGTGCCATTGTGAGTAGTATAGGTTGGAGTAGGGTAGCTGTGAGAGTATAACAGTGTGAGTATTACTGGTGGAAATAGGGTAGGAGTGAGGGTGTACCAGTGTGAGTATTATTGCTGGGAATAGGGTAGGAGTGAGGGTGTACCAGTGTAAGTATTATTGGTGAGAATAGGGTAGGAGTGAGGATGTACCAGTGTGAGTAGTATATGGGAGTAGGGTAGGAGTCAGAATGTACTGGTGGGAGTAGGGTAGGTAGGATGGTGTAACACTTTGAGTAATACGGGGGGTAGTAGGGTAGGAGTGAGGGTGTACCAGGGTGAGTAGTATATGTGGGAGTAGGGTAGGAGTGTGGGCGTGCCAGTGTGAGTAGTATATGTGGGAGTAGGGTAGGTGTGAGGGTATATTGTTGGGTTAGGCAGGAGGGTGTAACAATGTAGTATACGGGGTTAATAGTGTAGTAGTGAGGTGTACCAGTGTGAGTAGTATTGGTAGGGTAATGGCACAAAAGAAGCCTTGTAAGATTTTTGAGCTATGTATCAGAGGCATAGGGAGGAGACGGATTAAACCTTCGAGAGGTATAAAGTGGAAAAGGTGCCTATTGCACCAATCAGTTTCATACACTGTGCTAGATAAATGACAGAATCTGATTGGTTGCTTTGGGAAACTTCTCCACTTTATTTCTATCAAAGGTTTGATACATCCTAAGGCTTCCTAAGGGTTTTGCGGATGCACACCCTGCATACCTTCTGGGAACGCCTATGTTGTAGGGTGAGATGATGAGTGCAGAGACTTTGTTTTTTTATTTCAAGGAAGTATAAACTCAATGTGAATTAAAATGTAGCAGATGGTGGGTTGTGTGGGATGTGGCATGGGGAAATATCTTGAGGTATGGTGTCAGCCCTGTGTTTGAAGTACAGTGGGCTACAAAATCATGGTCTGTGAAGATGGGAGGGTGTTAGTGCAGGTGGGCCAAGAATTGAAGGTTGCAAATGAAAAAAATTAGAAACATAAAATATATTTGCTCTGCTAGTGAAACAACAGTGTTGTAAAATGAGAGGATACATTATAGGCCCTCATTCCGAGTTGATCGCTCGCTAGCTGCTTTTAGCAGCAGTGCACACGCTAGGCCGCCGCCCCTTGGGAGTGTATCTTAGCTTAGCAGAAGTGCGAACGAAAAGTTAGCAGAACTGCTCGAAAACATTTTCATGCCATTTCTGAGTAGCTCCAACCTACTCCTACCTTGCGATCACTGCAGACAGATTAGTTCCTGTTTTGACGTCACATACACACCCTGCGTTTGGCCAGCCACTCCCCCGTTTCCCCAGGCACGCCTGCGTTTTTACCTGACATGCCTGCGTTTTTTAGCACACTCCCGGAAAACGCTCAGTTACCACCCAGAAACACCCACTTCCTGTCAATCACTCAACAATCAGCAGAGCGACTGAAAAGCATTGTTCGACCTTGTGTAAAACAGCATAGTTTTGTGTGAAAGTACTTTGCGCGTGCGTACTGTGGCCCGTACGCATGCGCAGAAATGCTGATTTTTTTTGCCTGATCGCTACGCTGCGAACAACGGCAGCTAAGGATCAACTCGGAATGACCCCCATAGTTGGATTTGGACTAAGATTTCCTCCAGTGTCGCTCAATAGCATGGGAGCAGTTTCGCCAATAGAAGCTGCAATGGTGACCACACGGTGCGATGCGGGGGCCGGGGGTGGTGCGGTGGGCGCTTAGCACATTAAAAATATATATTTTAATATATATTTTATGCTGTATGTGTAATATATGTGCTGGCTGGTTATCCTGGGGATCGGCAGCGCTGTGTGTATTAAAGCGCCCTGACTCAGCATTAGGCTTCATTCTCCTTCTAAGCTCGCTCCCAGACTCCAAATGGCTAGTTTCACAGGAGTCTGTGGCAGTGGCGTAACTAGAAATGTTTCTCCCCCAAGGCAAAAAATTCTTCGGCGCCCCCCCCCCCCCCCCGCCCCCCCCTTCATGCTCCATAATTGGGAGCAAGAAAGGGATAAATATGCGACAAAAAGGGGCGTGGTTTCGTTGGAATGGGCGTGGTTTCGCATAAAGGGGCGTGGCACTGCAGGAAAAGTCTACCTTATACCCCAGTTTTACAACCTGCACGCCCATACGTTGGCCACCACAGGAAAGAAAAATAATCCTGATTCATGCCCCTTACATTATTTGTCATTTTTCCTCCTTATAGTAATGCCCAGTATACATTATGCCACATACTGCAATGGCCCTTAGACATTATGCCGCACACAATAATGCACATGACACAATATGCACACACTGTAATGCCCCCGACACATTATGCCACACACCGTAATGCCTGTGACACATTATGCCACACACCGTAATGCCTGTGACACATTATGACAGGAATCGCAATGCCCGTTATACATTATGCTACACACTGCAATGCCCCTGATACATTATAGCACATACAATGTCTGTGACACATTATGACACACACCGCAATGTCCGTGATACATTATGCCACACACTGCAATGCCCGATACATTATAGCACATACAATGCCTGTGACACATTATGCCACACACTGCAATGACCTTGAGACATTATACCACAATGCCCGTGATATAGTATACCATACACCGTAATGCCTGTGACACATACCGCAATGCCCTGCCCGTTATACCCTATGCCACACACCGCAATGCCCGTTATGTATTATGCCACACTGCAATGACCCTGAGACATTATACCACAATGCCTGTGATATAGTATACCACACACCGTAATGCCTGACACATTATGACACACACCGCAATGTCCGTGATACATTATGCCACACACTGCAATGACCCTGAGACATTATACCACATATCACAATGCCCGCGATATAGTATACCATACACCGTAATGCCTGTGACACATTATGACACACACCACAATGTCCGTGATACATTATGCCACACACACCTGCCCATTACACATTAAGTCCTACAGTAAGGCTTCTAATTACTTTTCAATTACCTGCTCGTTGTCAGGGGTTTCATGCACTGGGTGTCATGCTCGTTGCCAGGGGTTTCATGCTCTTGGTTCCATGCACGGTGCCAGGGGTTTTCATGCTCAGGGTGTCATGCTCGTTGCCAGGGGTTTCATGCACTGGGTGTCATGCTCGTTGCCAGGTGTTTCATGCACTGGGTGTCATGCTCGTTGCCAGGTGTTTCATGCACTGGGTGTCATGCTCGTTGCTAGGAGGTAGTCCTTGTTGCTAGGGCTGTGCTCTTAGTGCCACATATGTCCCCAGTGCCAGATATTCCCCCACGGTGCCAGGTACTCACATGCCCCAGTGCCAAATATAGCCCCCCCCCCCATGTGCCAGGTACACATATACCCCCCCAGTGCCACATATGCCCCCAGTGCCAGATATTCCCCCCCAGTGCCACATATGCCCCCAGTGCCAGATATGCCCCCAGTGCCATATATTCCCCCCCAGTGCCAAATATGCCCCCAGTGCCATATATGCCCCCAGTGCCAGATATTCCCCCCCAGTGCCATATATGCCCCCAGTGCCAGATATTCCCCCCGTGCCATAAATGCCCCCAGTGCCAGATATTCCCCCCCAGTGCCATATATGCCCCCAGTGCCAGATATTCCCCCCCAGTGCCATATATGCCCAGTGCCAGATATTCCCCCCAGTGCCAGATATGCCCCCAGTGCCAGATATTCCCCCCCCAGTGCCATATATGCCCCAGTGCCAGATATTCCCCCAGTGCCAGATATTCCCCCCCCCAGTGCCATATATGCCCCCAGTGCCATATATTCCCCCCCAGTGCCATATATGCCCCCAGTGCCAGATATTCCCCCCGTGCCATATATGCCCCCAGTGCCAGATATTCCCCCCCAGTGCCATATATGCCCCCAGTGCCAGATATTCCCCCCCAGTGCCATATATGCCCCAGTGCCAGATATTCCCCCCAGTGCCAGATATTCCCCCCCCAGTGCCATATATGCCCCCAGTGCCAGATATTTCTTCCCCCACCTCCCGCCCCCCCCCCCCCCCCCCCCCGCCGCCGCCGCTTTTTGGAGGGACACGGAGGGCACAGCTCGCCTCTCCTGTGTCCCTCCTGCTGCATCATCTCCGGCGGCCGCGGGTCTAATAGGGGGAAGTGCCGGTTCGTGAGCCAATTAGAGCTCACGGACGGCACTTCCCCCTATTAGACCCGCGGCCGCCGGAGATGATGCAGGAGGGACACAGGGAGGCGCGCTGTGCCCTCCGTGTCCCTCCAACAAGCGGCGGAGGGAAGGAGACCGCAGACTGACATGCGGACGCTCGCATGTCAGTCTGCTGTAAATCAGTGGCGCCCCCGCAGCCCCTCGCCCCCAAGCCACCGCGAGGGCTGCGGGGGCAGTAGTTACGCCACTGGTCTGTGGGTGGGCTTAGAAGGGGAGTGAAGCCTAATGCTGAGTCCCAGGTGCCGCACCAACCAGTACATATATTACATACACCATAACATGTATGTTTCTATGTGCTAAGCGCCCACCCCCTCCCCCCCTCCCATCCACCCTTGCACTGTGTGGTCAGTGCTGCTGCCCGCCACTGGTGGTATGCATGCCAATAGGAGTAGGATGTATGTTTCGGCTGAAGCATGAGGTAAGGCGAAACAGAAAAAAGGGAGGTTGTGATTAATTTAAAAGCCTGCTGACCAAACGATTAGGTCATTTTTTGGCTGGAAATAGTTAACATAGAAGATGTGCTGTTTGCAGGACCTACTATCATGGTCCACACCCAATATTGACCAAGCTAATCTACTAATCTCTATGACTATTAGTTTCGGGTAATGGTCTGAGTGTCTTTGCAATGTGTAAGATTCTTATTTCTTTACGTCTCTAGTAGTCTGGTAATCTTGTAATGTAGATCTTACTTTAACACCAGACTCTCTTGTCGTTAGTTGGGTGTAACCAAATCAATTCTTATGTAATATGTAATCTTTGTAGTAATTTTTCATGGGTTCTGTATTTATTGTCCACATTGATCACGTCAACATGGTCGTAATATCGACAAACTTGGCGTGTTGACATTGAGCACATCAACATACAGCATGTTGACACTGATGAAATGTCACAATGATTAGAATGTTGACAACATGTTGTTGGTGATCTAGTGGTGACTCACCTGGTTCGACAGGTCTGGAAACTCCAGCAGTGTATTCCGCGTCCAATGGTCAGCTGGTGATTTCCAGCTGTTACTGTGGTGGTTCTTGTGTTATCGCTAACCTTTAATCCTTAACCTTCCCCCCCCCCCCCCCCAGTTCCTCACCCTAAACTCTGCTCCTGCAGCCTAACCCTGCTATCCCACAGCCTAACCCTAAACCTCCCCACCCCCAACACAACCTAACCCTATATGTCAGCATTCTGAGGGTGGTGTTCAATTGTTTAAAAAGTCAGTTAGGTGTCTATTTTTTCCTGTCTAAAAGACAGGAAAAAAACAGACACCCAACCGACTTTTCAAACATTTGAATTCCCCCCTAAGAATGTCAGCATTTCATATGTTGACATTTCAGATTGACATTGTGACATGTGACAATTTGCTCCATGTCAACATTTAAACAGTGCACAAAATGGTAAGCTGCTCAATCAGATTGTGATGTCACTCAGGTGCTAAAAGGGGAGGGGTATTTCTGTGTAGGAAAAAACAATGTGTTCCCTAATGCACACCGAGTGAAAAATATTACTACATAATAGTCAGATAATACGGAGATCTTAGTTGCGTATATCTGCAGATATAGGGTTAAGCCCCCAGGCCGATCGACAAGGCTTCTCCGTCACTGGGGGTCCCTAATACTAGGTATGGGTCCGGGGTGCAGGACCCCATAACGTCGGCACAGGTCGGCTACCCCAGGTCAGCACACAGGTGATAATTAATAAGGGTTAATAAGAAGCACAGAAGTGCTATGTAAGCGGTGTGATTAAAATAATACAAAAATATATACAAAGTGATAGGGAAAATCATAAGTGTTAATAAAGTGTTAGGGTGTGCCGACCTGAAGCAGCCCAGCCATACCGACACAGGGGCCACCGCACCCCACACCCACCCCATAAATAATTACAAATATGTCTTGGTTAAATTCCCAGTGTAAGGCCACATGGTAATGGCTCCTACAGCATCTGGGAGCCAGCTTACCTGGAGATACCCCTAGCTTCTCCTATGGCACTCTGGAGTCAGCAATCCCTCCTAATGCTGACCCATCCATGCCTCTCTAAATACAATGCACAAAATGGTAAGCTGCTCAATCAGATTGTGATGTCACTCAGGTGCTAAAAGGGGAGGGGTAATTCTGTGTAGGAAAAAACAATGTGTTCCCTAATGCACACCGAGTGAAAAATATTACTACATAATAGTCAGATAATACGGAGATCTTAGTTGCGTATATATCTGCAGATATAGGGTTAAGCCCCCAGGCCGATCGACAAGGCTTCTCCATCACTGGGGGTCCCTAATACTAGGTATGGGTCCGGGGTGCAGGACCCCATAACGTCGGCACAGGTCGGCTACCCCAGGTCAGCACACAGGTGAGAATTAATAAGGGGTAGCCGACCTGGGCCTACGTTATGGGGTCCTGCACCCCGGACCCATACCTAGTATTAGGGACCCCCAGTGACGGAGAAGCCTTGTTGATCGGCCTGGGGGCTTAACCCTATATCTGCAGATATACGCAACTAAGATCTCCGTATTATCTGACTATTATGTAGTAATATTTTTCACTCAGTGTGCATTAGGGAACACATTGTTTTTTCCTACACAACATTTAAACAGTGTCAGCATCATAATTATATAAACATTTCCGCTTATGTAGAATTAATTTTAATAAAGTGGGCAAAAAACTGCTTCAACTGCAAAAATGGATACATAGCATTCCTCATTATGGTCAGGCAGCCAGCAGCGTCATGGAGTATGTCATTTAAAGACTGGTATGGTATAATTTAAGTTTAATACTAGGAGAAATCAGTATCATTACCGTCCACAGAAAGGGAGTCTGTTAATGCTGTAAGGGCGGAAATTCATTTGTGCCCCCTTCCTCCCACACCTGTTCACGCCCGCCGGCAACTACTCAGTTGTTTCTGCTGACGGGCGCGATAACATCATTTCAGCGACCTACCCTCGAAATGCGTGAAAACTGACCCATTTGGGCGTCACTTTAGATGGGAGATTGGGCGCAATATAACAATTGAATATGGAACTAAGAGTTTGGTTGGTCCAGCTTTGGACAATTATTACAGTGTCTGGGCTTCTAATAAAAATAAAACTTACTGGAGATATTTTGATCTTGTCACAGTTTGAACGGGATGTTGTGAAAATGTTGACATATACAAGTCAATATGCAGAATGTCGACATCACAATTTAGACAATTAAGTTGATATTGTTAAAATGTTAATATTGAATTCTTTGTGTTGTGCAGAATGTCGATATGTTCACACTGTCAACATGTGAACTTCCATAATGTGAAATGCTGACATTCTGCAAGGACTGGCAGTGGAGGGTTAGGGCCATGGTGCTGGAGTGGAGGCAGGGCTGTTGAGAGCCATGCCGGGCCCCAGTAAAGTGGTATGGGGCGTGGCTTAATAAAGTGGGTGTTACTATGCCCATTAATATAAAGGTATTTTAATAATAAAGCGTCCCTGCGTGCTCCCCAAAAGGAGCACAGTTTTAACATGGAAAGGTGGGGGGGGCGCGGGGGAAGGGCACCCGCTTCCTACCTTACTTGATCTGGAAGCTGGTCACTACTCACCAGCCAGTGACATCTCCCCAGTGATATTTGGGAAGATGACACTAGTCACTAGAGAGAAAAGATTCTGGCACAGAGTTTCTACTTTCTATGAGCGGCGCCATCTTCCTGAAGATATCACAGGGAAGATGGCACCGCCATCGGCCGTCCACAGAGCACAGGTGTAGTCGGGTGTATGTGTGAGGGGGGTGTTAGGAGATTCAGGCCCCACCCTGGGCACCACCTGCAGACCGTGCCTGGGTAATTTGTACCCGCTCCCCATATTGGGGTTTAGCTGCTGGAGGGGTGGGATACGGTTTGGCACTAGGCAGGGGTGGCCCCCAGACATTGCTGTGGCTGCATTACAGCTGTTACAGGAGCAGAGTGCTGTACGTAATGTTATAGTGCAGCACCCAGCACCTGTCAGTGAGGTAAAGCTGGTATTTTACTGTCACCCAATGGAGGGTGACACCTGGGAGTAGCCCGCACCCACCACGCCCCCTAGTGACTCTATTGGCACTAGGGCACTACTCAGTGGCGTAACAACCGCGGGTGCAGGGAGTGCAGCTGCTATGGAGCCCTGGCTGCTTCCAGGGCCCTATCACAGGCTGCCTCCGAGGCCCATGACTCCACCTTCACCCCCAGCTGCAGGACAGAATGGCAGTGGGGGATGTAGCGGCTGGGGGACCCACACTATGGCAAACATTGTCCCAGCATGTCCCTGACCACTCTGCCCCTACCTGGTTGGCTCCTGGTAGCAGGGAGTCCAGTGCCGCGATTCGCTGGTATTTAAGGGGTGGTGCCTAATACCATGAAGTGCCCACCCCCATCAGAGACCTGTGCAGTAATCAGGTAATGTCTCTTTTGATTACTTCCCCCCTCTCTCTCTCTCTCTCTCTCTCCCCCTCTCTCAGTCTCCTGCTCCCCCCTTTTCTATCTGCCCCCCTCTCTCTCTGATGTTGTGTCTCTCTCTCTCTCTCTCTCTCTCACACACACACACACACACACACACACACACACACACACACACACACACACACACACACACACACTATCTCTTCCTTTCTCTGACACTGTCTCTCTCTGCTCTATTTCTCTGACACTCACTCTCTCTCACACTGACTCTCTCTCTCTCTCTCTCTCTCTCTCTCCCTCCCTGACACACACTCTCTCTTTATTCCTGACATCCCCTCTCTCTCTCTCTCTCTCTCTCTCTCCCTGTCTGTCTCTCCCTGACACTATCTCTCTTGTTCCCCTCTCTTTCTCTCCCTCCCTGACACTCTGTCTCTTCCTCCTGCTTGCTCCCCTCCCTCTATCTCTCTTGCTCCCCTCTCTCCGACACTGTCTCACTCCCTCTCCCTCGACAGTCTCTTCCTCTCTCTCTACCTGACACTGTCTCTCCCTCTCTCTCTCTGACACTGTATCTCACTCTCTCTCCCTGACACATTCTCACTCTTGCTCTCTCTCCCCCTGACACAATCCTCTCTCTGCCTGACACCCCCCTCACACTCTCTCTCTCCTTTACACCTCTCTCTCTCCTTGACACCCTCTATCTCTCACTGATGCTCTCACTTTCTCATTCTCCTCTCTTTCTCTCTCCCTTCCTCCCTGACACTCTCTCTCTCTCACTCCCACTTGCTCCCCTCCCTCTCTCTCTTGCTCCTCCCATTTCTCTCTCACGCCATCTCTCTTTCTCCTTGATGCTCTCTCTATTCCCTTGCATCCCTTTGTCTATCTTTCTCCCTGACATCCTCTCTCTCTCTCCTCTCTCTTTCTCTCATTCCCTCTTTTTCCATGAAACCCTCCTCTCTCTCTCTTTCTCTCTCCTCTATCTCTTTCTTCCCCTGACAACCTTTTTTGTCTGTCTCTCACTCCGCTCGCTCTCTTTCTCTGGCAGGGTGCACAGGTTATCCACACGATAACAATGGGATATGATGAAGCGACAGCGGATTGGCACCAATCGATCAAAGCTTTCCGGCCTCCCAGCATGCAACGGGCCCGTCCATTTATCCCCGCCTCCTGGCACAGGCAAATCGTTTTTTTGTTTGGTGCGGCAGGAGCCGGACCATGGTCAGAGGGCTGCTGCTTTTTAGCAGCCCTAAGCTTTCTTATTTTATTTTTAGTCTTACTAGTTTTTTGAGTGATCTTTCTAAACAGCGTCCTATACGTATATTAGAAAGAGTCGCTCCAACAACTCTCTGCCTGGTCGCAACAACGCTTACCCACGAGTGCAGTGCTGTTTCGGCGGGCATCTGTGTCAGATATACTAGCAGGTCCAGCAGACGTTACCAGGCTGTGCCCGGAGCACGGGGGGAAGGTAAGGCATCGGTTCCGCATAGCTAGATGGAATACAGACACAACCGCACTGTTTTGGGAGGTGACTACCAAATAGTAGCTGACACGGCTGCCACCGCGAGTGCACCAGCGCTAGGCCTTAGGGATCATAGGCTCTAGGAATAGCATGAGGCCGCGATCCCTAGGGTTGATGTAAGCAGGGGGGGTCAGACGCTCTCCTGGTCACCCCTCCCCCCAGTTCATGACCAGTTTCCTCCGAGTCTCCCGCCATGAACTGTTTCCTTGCTTACGTCCCAGACTCTGTGCACGAGGGGACCCAGTCGCAGCATAGGCGGCTGTGTGACGGGTGCGTCTGTGTTCACTGAGCGTCTGTGTTCACTATAGGTTCATGGAGCGGCAGTGTACACTAGTAGCGTCTGGATCCACTCAGTGTTTGCTAACGTATTGATCGATCCTGGAAGCGAGGTGAGTCTCCCTGTATCCCACTCTACTGAGTGCGGGTTATACAGCACTAAATCTCTATCTACCTTTTGAGTACAAATAGTTAGATAAGTGCCTATTGCATATGAGTCTGTATACATTTACTGTTGTTTCTTTCGCTTTGCATCTGAATACGTTAGATCCATTCAAACATGATCAGTAATATGTTCTCATACATATTTAAAAATGTGTTTGTAGTTGATGATGTGCTCATATTGCTAATTATACTAATGTATAACGTGACTGACTGCTAGTGTGATTGCTGACTTTACTATTTGTCAGTTTGGTTTTCTGATCCTCAATGCTGGTGCATGGGTAGGGTCAGATTGTATGTCACTTTAGAAACTTTAAAGTGATTACAGTCACAAATTGTGTAGTACACTGTGAAAGTGCTCATTATTTATCATGTCTAAGAGTGGCAAAGGTGAGGAAGGTACACTGACAGCAACACCAACACTCATATCATGTTTGTCTTGCAAAACTGTAGTATCCTCTCAGGATCTGGTTCAGGATGGTTTGTGTGCAAATTGTTTTAGTTTTCAGCAAAGTACAAGGCAGATCCATGTATAACGTCAGGTACAGATGGATCCACCTTGGGCTGTGTTTGCACAGACCTTATCCAGTATAGCTGAACGGATAATTCCTACAGCTTGTGTACCAGGAATAGGTTACACTATTAACCCTTACATGCAGCTCCCTACCTACGGTATATCACTTCCACCAGCAGCTTCTCAAAAAAAAACAAGCTGATAAACCGATGGTAAGTAAATCTTCACCTTCACAGGCTACACATGAGGCAGAGGAGGATTCATCGGAAGATGAAAGCTCAGTTAATTCTACTTCAGCATACGAAGAGGAGGAAGAAGGTTTCAGCTCAGTGGATATAGCTAAGTTAATTAAAGCAATGAAAGCCATTCTATCCTTAGAGGATTCAGCAGAGCCTGTGTTAAAAACCAAGGCACCTGTGTTTAAAACCGAGTTTCCAGGGTCAGATTAGCTGACGGAAATCATGGAAGAGGCTTGGGCCACACTCAATAAGAAGTTTAGAATTCCAAAAAAAATTGGATTCCAATTATCCTCTTCCAGCTGGGGATTGTTTAAAAAGGGAGGTGGCTCCTGAAGTAGATACGCATGTGATTCGATTAGTGCAAAAATCTATATTACCTTTGCCTTCAACATCATTAAATGATGTCACGGATAGGAGAGTGCATGGTTTTCTAAAGACCATGGCCCTCATTCCGAGTTGTTCGCTCGGTAATTTTCTTTGCATCGCAGCGATTTTCTGCTAATTGCGCATGCGCAATGTTCGCACTGCGACTGCGCCAAGTAAATTTGCTATGGAGATTGGTATTTTACTCATGGCATTACGAGGTTTTTTCTTCGTTCTGGAGATCGGAGTGTGATTGACAGGAAGTGGGTGTTTCTTGGCGGAAACTGGCCGTTTTATGGGAGTGTGTGAAAAAACGCTGCCGTTTCTGGGAAAAACGCGGGAGTGGCTGTAGAAACGGAGGAGTGTCTGGGCGAACGCTGAGTGTGTTTGTGACGTCAAACCAGGAACGACAAGCACTGAACTGATCGCACTGGAAGAGTAAGTCTCGAGCTACTCAGAAACTGCACAGAGAAGTCTTTTCGCAATATTGCGAATCTTTCGTTCGCAAATTTGATAAGCTAAGATTCACTCCCAGTAGGCGGCGGCTTAGCGTGTGCAAAGCTGCTAAAAGCAGCTTGCGAGCGAACAACTCGGAATGACCACCCATATTTTCCCTGTCTGGGGCAGTCATAAGGCCAGCTATGGCTTCAGCTTGGATGGCAAAGGTAGTGGCTGCCTGGGCTGATACATTGGAGGGGGATTTTTCTGTAGCTTCTAGAGCGCAAATATCCCATATAGCTAATCTAAAACAGCTGCAATATTCTTGGAAGAAGCAGCATTAGATATGGGTACTATTGCCTCCAGGGCATCAGCTTCAACAATAACTGCTCGCAGAGCAGTTTGGTTACGTACGTGAAAAGCTGATTCAGAATCTAAGAAGCTTTTGGAATCTTTGCCTTTTTCTGGAAATATTCTCTTTGGTAAAGAATTGACAGATATTCTGGAGTCAGAAGCAGACTCCAAAAAGTTCAAGTTTCCTTCCACATACAACTTCAACCCTAAAGTTCTGGCTTTTTGGCCCTTTAGGTCTCAAGGAAAAGCTAGGGGAAAAAGGGATCGCAAGCAGCCCCAATACAACAAGTCTGGTAAGTCAAAAAAGCATTGGGCTACCAGGGGGCCGGCTTCCAATTCAGAAGACAAGCCATCAGCCTGATGGTGCAGGCCTCCTCCGGGGGGACCCCAGGGTAGGGGGCCGACTTCTTCAGTTTGCACAGATCTGGCAGCAGTCTCCAACAGATGCGTGGGTGCAGGAAGCGGTATCTCTAGGCTATGCTTTCCCCTTCAAGAAGCATCCTATCAAAGTTTTTTTTGTACCAGCCCGTCCCGGGTAAAGACGAAGGCCAGGGCATTGCAAGAAGCAGTTCTGAAATTGCTTCAGTCAGGAGTAGTCATTCCAGTTCTCCCTGCACAACGAGGACAGGGTTTTTACTCCAACCTGTTTTTGGTTCAGAAGCCAAATGGGTCATTTCGGCCCATTCTCAATCTCAAAATGCTAAACAAGTACATTTGGGTACCTCGGTTTCACATGGAGACGTTACGTTCCATAGTCTTGGCCATGGAGCCAGGGGATTATATGGTATCCCTGGATATACAGGATACTTACCTACATGTTCCTATACCACTGTCTCATCAGTGTTATCTCAGGTTCGCTATCCTCCAACAGTATTTTCACTTCCAGGCTCTACCCTTTCGGTTAGCCACAGACCCCAGAAGATTATGGTGGTTATGGCAGCTTATCTCCGCCGGCAGGGGATAAGAATTTTTTCATACCTCGACAATCTTAATCCTGGCACAGTCACAGGAATTGCTCTTATGACATCTCCAAAAGACAATAACATGTCTGCAGTTGCACGGGTGGCTCATAAATTGGGCAAAATCGTCTCTAGTTCCGTCACAATGGATGAATCACTTGGGGGCTGTACTGGATTCAGGTCTGCAGAGAGTATTTTTACCTCGGAACAAGATATCCAAGGTTCAGTCAAGGATTCAAGACTTACTACACAGTCAAACAGTATCCATTCATGCAGCAATGTGAGTGATGGGTTTGATGGTGTCAACGTTCAACATGGTGGAGTATGCACAATTCCACTCAAGGCTTCTGCAGCGTCTGATTCTTGCCAAATGGAATGGAAAACATCAGACAATAAAAACACAGACTATGGTACTTTCGATAAAAGTAAGAAGGTCATTAGCCTGGTGGCTACTGATGTCCCATCTGGACAAGGGGAGGCCCTTTTGGATATCAGATTGGGAAATTATGACAACAGAGGCCAGTCTCCAGGGCTGGGGATCAATGTCCGGAAGGTTGTGTTTCCAGGGGCGATGGACCAAAGAAGAAAGTTGCCTGCCAATAAATGTGTTGGAACTTTGGGCCATATACAAAGCACTGACTCATGCAAAGGACATTCTTCGAGGAAAAACAGTCCAGATCCGCTCGGACAATGCGACGGCAGTAGCGTATCTCAACCATTAGGGAGGAACTCGCAGCCAAAAAGCAATGAAGGAGGTAAGTCACATACTAAAGTGGGCAGAACTTCGTCAGCCAGCCTTGTCCGCAGTGTTCGTTCCGGGAGTCCTAAACTGGGAAGCGTACTTTCTCATTTGACACACCATTCAAGCAAGCGAATGGGCTCTACACCCGGAGGTCTTCCAGACTCTAGTAGACAAATGGGGGTTGCCAGAGATAGATCCCATGGCGTCCCGTCTAAACAACAAAGTGCTCGCATACGGGTCAAGAACAAAGGATCCCAGAGCGATCTTTGTGGACGCCTTGTTGGTGAAATGGGACTTTTATCTGGCTTATGTGTTCCCTCCAACCACTCTATTACCCAGGGTGGTGAGAAAGATAAAGCAAGGAAAGGGTGCCGTAATACTAATACCTCCGGCTTGGCCCAAAAGGCATTGGTATACGGATCTACAGAGAATGTCGATGGATGCTCCATTTCTGCTCCCTCAACGTCAAGACCTACTGACACACGGTCCTTGTTATCACAGACATCTGGATTGACTGTCTTTAACGGCGTGGCTCTTGAAACCTCTATCCTGAAGTCAAGAGGATTCTCACAACAGGTAATTTAAACAATGCTCAGAGCAAGGAAATCTTCCTCAGCTCATATTTATCACCGAATATGGCAAACCAGAGGCGTAACTAGGGTTTTTGGAGCCCAGGGCAAGATCAATAATGGCGGCGCCAAAAAAAAGTTAAGTATGTGCAGACGCCACCGGTGTCACTGCATATAAAGATGTCAGGGTGTGTATGTATGTGTATGTAGGTGCAGTGGTCGAAGTTGAATTTTTGAAGGTGGAATGAAAAAGTGCAGATAGCAATTATGCGCGCGCCGAAGGCGCGCGCGCTCCGGAAAAGGGGCGTGGTCACTCAAAAGGGGCGTGTCCTTCAGTGTAGTAGGACCCCTTATACTATCTAGTACTGGTGCCCCTTTGACATTATAGCACACGGTATGAGCTGAAATTCACATTATAGCACACAGTATGAGCCGAAATTCACATTGCCCCACACGGCATGAGCCGAAATTCACATTATAGCACACAGTATGAGCCGAAATTCACATTACCCCACATGGTATGAGCCAAAATTCACATTATAGCACACGGTATGAGCCGAAATTCACATTAGAGCACACGGTATGAGCCAAAATTCACATTACTCCACATGGTATGAGCCAAAATTCACATTACCCCACATGGTATGAGCCGAAATTCACATTACAGCACACGGTATGAGCCGAAATTCACATTACAGCACACGGAATGAGCCAAAATTCACATTACCCCACATAGTATGAGCCGAAATTCACATTATAGCACACGGTATGAGCCAAAATTCACGTTACAGCACATGATATGAGCCAAAATTCCCATTATAGAGTTAGGGGATCCTACCCCCAGAATTAACATGGCCTGTGGGGCACTATGATGAGGGGAGCCCACCCCCTTAATAGACTAATTGCAGAGTTTAGCAGCGGAAGGGCTGCAGCGGTTTCTCACCCCAAGCTGCGGCGCTTCTGCCACCTCCGACACTCCACATCTTCGGCACCACCCGGGATGCAGAGCAACGCACCGGGTATGCACCCTTTTCAGTGTGGTCTGCTGCGCTCCGAAGGGGTTCTTGTTTCATGCTGCAGGATCCCGATGTGCGCCTTCCTCCCCGCTGTTACTGTCATGGTAAGCATTAGTATCGTTTACCGCAGAGGCCATTTTCTGAGGCATATGTGTTAAACCTCAGGAACTGAGATGCCCTTCTCACCATATAGCTGTGTGGCCGAGCCGGGCGGGGGGACAGCCAGCAGCAGCATGCCGGATATCAGCAGCAGAGGGTGCGGGCTGTACATACTTGAGGCAGCTGGATATTCAACAGTGCTGAAAGCCTCCGGAGCCCGCACCCCCGGAGCTGCAGTACACCGGCAGAGGACACCCATCCCCCGAACCCTGCGTAGCCCAAAGCCGGAGATCAGCAGCATGTTGAACGCGGAAGCAGAAGCTGCTTATTGCCGGTCAGCATGCTGCTGATCTCCGGCTTTGTGCTCCGCACGTGCATTACAGCCCCCACCCTCGGCTGCTGATATCCGGCATGCTGCCCCTGCTGCTGGCTTTCCACCCGCCCGGCTCGCCCACCCAGCTAGATGGTGAGTGAGAAGGGCATCTCAGTGCCCGTGGTTTAATACATATCTGTCTTCGGTAAATGGCCATTAGTACATCCCACACACACTGATTACACACACACAGACTTGCCACCCCCAAATCCTACACACACCCACTCAGACTACACACACACATTCTCATACTTTCCTCTCCCCCACACACACACTGGACTGCAAAAATTTACACACACTGACACTGTTCCACACACACACAATTAACACACACTCACACTGTCCCACACACACAATTAACACACACGCACACTGTCCCACACACCAGTGGCATGCGGTGAGGTCAGTGGCGTGCGGTGAGGCACTACAGCCATAATGTCCGCCGAATCCTGCCGATGACCCCTACCGCCACCGAGCCAATGCCCGCCACTGCTTCTGAGCCGATGCCCGCTGCCACCACCAATGGCTTACAAACTCGCCCACCATCAACTGACCCAGCCCTCCGCCACTAATTTGCAACTCAGTCCAAAGCCGCCAATGCCCGCTGCATGCCTGCTCATCATACTTGTGATATATTGTACATTTTTATAGAAAAAAATAATAATTAGTGTTTGGGACTGGGAAGGGAGTGGGAGGACATGAATGCAATTCTGTTGTCCAGGGTTTCCATTAACTTAATGGAGAAGGGTCTGAATGGGTTAAAAATGTAAAAAAAAAACTGCGTGAGGTCCCCCTCCTAAGTATAACCAGCCTCGGGCTCTTTGAGCCGGTCCTGGTTGTTTAAATACTGGGAAAAAATTGGACAGGGGCTCCCCGTATTTAGACAACCAGCATCGGGCTCTTAGTCCGGTCCTGGTTCCAAAAATACGGGGGACAAAAGATGTAGGGGTCCCCCCGTATTTTTAAAACCAGCACCGGGCTCCACTAGCCAGGGACATAATGCCACAGCCGGGGGACACATTTATGTAGGTCCCTGCGGCCGTGGCATTACCCCCCCAACTAGTCACCACTGGCCGGGGTTCCCTGGAGGAGTGGGGACCCCTTAAATCAAGGGGTCACCCCCCCTCCAGGCACCCAAGGGCCAGGGGTGAAGCCCGAGGCTGTCCCCCCCATCCGTGGGCTGTGGATGGGAGGCTGATAACCATGTAAGTAAAAAAAGAATATTGTTTTTTGTTGTGGAACTACAAGGCCCAGAAAGCCTCCCCCGCTTGCTGGTACTTGGAGAACCTCAAGTACCAACATGCAGGGAAATAACGGGCCCGCCGGTACCTGTAGTTCTACAACAGAAAAAATACCCAAATAAAAACACAACTCACACACCGTGACAGTAAAAATTTATTAAAGCACACTGACACACTCACACATACTTACCTATATCCCACGCCGGTCACGTCCACTTGTCCAGTAGAATCCAATAGGGGTAGCTGTAAAAATGAGAGACACATTACTTACCTACATCCCATGCCGGTCACGTCCACTTGTCCAGTAGAATCCAGTAGGGGAATCTGTAAAAATGAGAGACAGATTACTTACCTACATCCCACGCCGATCACGTCCACTTGTCCAGTAGAATCCAATAGGGGTACCTGTAAAAATGAGAGACAGATTACTTACCTACATCCCACGCCGGTCACGTCCACTTGTCCAGTAGAATCCAATAGGGGTACCTGTAAAAATGAGAGACAGATTACTTACCTACATCCCACGCCGGTCACGTCCACTTGTCAGTAGAATTCAGTAGGGGAATCTGTAAAAATGAGAGACAGATTACTTACCTACATCCCACGCCGGTCACGTCCACTTGTCCAGTAGAATCCAATAGGGGTACCTGTAAAAATGAGAGACAGATTACTTACCTACATCCCACGCCGGTCACGTCCACTTGTCAGTAGAATTCAGTAGGGGAATCTGTAAAAATGAGAAACAGATTACTTACCTACATCCCACGCTAGTCACGTCCACTTGTCCAGTAGAATCCAGTAGGGGAATGTGTAAAAATGAGAGACAGATTACTTACCTACATCCCACGCCGGTCACGTCCACTTGTCCAGTAGAATCCAATAGGGGTACCTGTCAAATAGAGAGACAGATTACTTACCTACATCCCACGCTGGTCACGTCCACTTGTCCAGTAGAATTCAATAGGGGTACCTGTAAAAATGAGAGACAGATTACTTACCTACATCCCACGCCGATCACGTCCACTTGTCCAGTAGAATTCAATAGGGGTACCTGTAAAAATGAGAGACAGATTACTTACCAACATCCCACGCCAATCACGTCCACTTGTCAGTAGAATCCAGTAGGGGAATCTGTAAAAATGAGAGACAGATTACTTACCTACATCCCACGCTGGTCACGTCCACTTGTCCAGTAGAATCCAATAGGGGTACCTGTAAAAATGAAAATGATACTTACAAACTTCAATCCACAGGAGGAGAGAGAGAGAGAGAGAGAGAGAGAGAGAGAGAGAGAGAGGGGAGGAGGAGGAGTGGGGGGGGGAGAGAGAGACTAACCTGCTGCTGCTGCTGGGGAGACCGGCACACACTGCAGGGCCACGACGGGAGGACGGAGCCGGCGAGGGAGGGGGAGAGCCGCACACCGCCGCTCCTGTCAGCGGCAGCGGAGGAGGACGGGGCGCACACTACAGACGCCAATAACCGCCGGGACAATTAACACACACACAATTAACACACGCACACTGTCCCACACACACACACACACAATTAACACACATGCACGCACACTGTCCCACACACACAAATAACACACACGCACACTGTCCCACACACACAATTAACAAACACGCACTGTCCCACACACACACACACAATTAACACACTCACACTGTCCACACACACACACACACACACACACACACACACACACACACACACACACACACACAATTAACACACGCACACTGTCCCACACACACACAATTAACACACACGCACACTGTCCCACACACACACAATTAATACACACGCACACACAATTAACACACACTCAAACTGTCCCACACACACAATTAACACACACTCAAACTGTCCCACACACACAATTAACACACACGCACAATTAACACGCACTCAAAACTGTCCCACACACACAATTAACACACTCACACTGTCCCACACACACACACAATTAACAAACACGCAAAACTGTCCCACACACACAATTAACACACTCACACTGTCACACACACACACACACACACACACACACAATTAACACACACACACTGTCCCACACACACAATTAATACACACTCACACTGTCCCACACACACGCACAATTAATACACACTCACACTGTCCACACACACACACACACACACACACACACACACACACACACACACACACACACACAATTTACACACTCAAACTGTCCCACACACACAATTAACACACTCACACTGTCCCACACACACACACAATTAACACACACGCACTGTCCCACACACAACACACACGCACACTGTCCGACACACACACACAATGTCCCACAAGAACACTGTCCCACACACACACTTAACACACACACACAAAATGTCCCGCACCCCCTGTCCCGACAGGGAAGTATAAAGAAGATTACCCCGCTCACCTGCAAGGCTGCACTCACTGCTGTTCAGGGGCCGCGCGCCCCCCGAGGTCGCGCACGCGCATGCGCGCACCTCCGCGGTCGCGATCGCGATCGCGTACACTTTGCAGGGGGGAGTAGGGGGAGGCTCCTGGCTGCCGCTGCCTGTCTATTGTGACAGGCACAGCAGCCGGGAAGACAGGGAAACCGCCGCGGGTAGCGCCGGCGGAATCCCTGACGCATGGGGCGAGTGGGCCGTGCCGGTGGCGCCCCCCTCTGTTGGGGCTGCCATGGCGCCCAGGGCACGTGCCCTGCTCGCCCCGTGCTAGATACGCCTCTGTGGCAAACCTATATTCATTGGTGCTGTGAAAGAAAGGGGGACCCTAAATCTTTCAGGGTTTCCAGGGTCTTAGCATTCCTTCAGGCAGGAATGGATAAAGGTTTGAAGGTGGCTTCCTTGAGAGTGCAAGTGTCGGCATTGACTGTATGGTTCCAAAAGAAAGTTGCCAATTTACAGGATTTGCATACTTTTTTCCAGGGAATGCTGCGCATTCAACCTCCATTTGTTCCGCCTACAGTGCCATGGGACTTATGTTTAGTCCTGAAAGCCCTGCAAGGTGCCCCATTTGAACCACTTAATAAAGTGGATCTTAAATGGTTGACAGCTAAAGCGCTCTTTCTACTGATTATGGCATCAGCTAGAAGAGTATCAGATTTAGGGGCATTGTCATGTCGTTCCCCATTTCTGATTTGTTATCCAGATAGAGCAGTTCTCAGAACTAGATCTGGGTATCTTCCTAAGGTGGTGTCTAAATTCCATCTTAATGAAGAAATTGTAGTCCCGGCTTTTCAGGCACCGAGACTTTCTGCGGGAGATGCATCGCTGGAAGTGGTCCATGCATTAAGGATCTACGTGGATCGTACCAGTGCCATCAGAAAGACAGATTCTCTCTTCATTCTCTACGGATTTCACAAGAGAGGATGGCCTGCTAGTAAACAAACGCTGGCAAGATGGCTTCGGATGACGATTTCAGAAGCATATTCTCAGGCTGATCTTCCTGTTCCGGCTAATGTCTCTGCTCACTCTACTCGTAAGGTAGGTCCCTCATGGGCAGCACAACGTGGTGCTTCAGCAGAACAGATATGTAAGGCAGCCACATGGTCTTCCATTAACACATTCATTAGACATTATGCCTTGGATACCTTTGCCTCTCATGGTGCTGAATTAGGGCAAAGGGTTCTCCTGTCCAATCAGGAGTGTCCCCACCACTAAATTGCTTTGGGAAATCCCATTGTTATCCTGTGGATAACCTGTGGACCCTGCCGGAGAAATATACGTTATGGTAAGAACTTACCGTTGATAACGGTATTTCTCCTAAGTCCACAGGATCCACAGGGATCCCACCCTGATGCACCTGATTTGAGGATCCTTTTACTCACTAACCTCTTCCTTCTTGTACGGAAGGGTGTGCACGTGTGTTCTTTTCGCCTGATTAGGGCTCTACATGATGCTCCTGCCTTGTGCTTTGGAATACAACTGATTTGCCTGAGCCAGGAGGTGGGGATATATGGACGGGCCCTTTGCATGCTGGGAGGCCGGAAAGCTTTGATTGGTTGGTGCCGATCCGCTGTTGCTTCATCATATCCCATTGTTATCCTGTGGATCCTGTGGACTTAGGAGAAATACCGTTATCAACGATAAGTTCTTACCATAATGTATTTTTCTCTTGCTCCCCTAAACAGCATTGTAGTGACAAGGGGAGGGGGGGGGGGGGGGCTATTTTGCTATGGTGCCCACAAGAGAGGTTACAAGAGAGGAGGGGACCTGCTTCCACAAGCCCTCTCCTCTCCAGCAGCAAGTAGACTCTGGAATTACGCAGTGGCAGACATTTTCTGAGTGATTTATGCCTGCACTAGAGGGCCGCCGCGGGACTCCGGAGTGGTAAGTATAATATTTGGGTCCAGTGTGTGCAATTATAGAAACGCCTATGGCCCCTTGGGGTTGGGATCGGGTGACCGGCAGACGGAATCCCGGCGGTCATCATACCAACACCGGGATCCCGGCCACCAAATTGGCGGTGGGGTGGGCGTAACAAAGCCCCTTGCGGGCTCACTGCACTCACCACGCAGTGGGCACGGTGGCTTGCTGCGCTCGTCACAGGTTCTATTCCCACTCTATGAGTGTCAGGGACACCCACAAATGGGAATAGTCCCTGTTAGTCGGCATGCCGACTGTCTGGATTCCGATGTCAGTATACTGACCGGCGAGATCCCGACCGCCAGTAACATGATTACATCCACCTGAACTCCTCATCAGCTGACCACTGGACCCAGGAAGAGATCTCTGGAGCTGCTGTACCTGTCAGACCAGGTAGGTCACTGCTAGACCTGTATTAAGAGATTGAATTCTGCTCTTAGGGGAAGTATGTACTTTTCAGTAATATTTAATTTAATATGTTCAGTTCTTTGTCTTCATTGTTAGAAAGAAAAATCCTACAATTTGTCTTGTTAAAAGCAATTTACTATCCTTCGACTCATACTTGCTGACTTTAAATATCTGCTCTCCGGGAAAAGCCCGGAGAGGAGACACTGCAGGAGACTTCGGCGGGCGGGGCCAGGCTATGACAGCAATAAGCCCTGTCCCCACATCGGGAAACGCAGCGATTCGCCGGTCAGCGGGAAGGGGGCGGGACTAAAATGACGCGATTTGCATCATTTTAACCCCACCCCACGGACTCGTGTATACGGGAGTTTATCTCTTCATCCTGCCCGCATCACTGGGGTGCAAGCAGGATGCGGGAGACCTGCCTACTCTTCCGGGGGTGTGGGGGCCTACACCAAAAAATGGGAGCCTCCCGCAGCTTCCGGGAGAGTAGGCAAGTATGCTTCTACTGTAATACTGAAAATATTCACAATTCGTTATCATGTTCCCTGAAAACTAGTATTATCTGGATACTTTACTGGCACTATCCTCATTTCTCATAATGTCCCTCCTCTGTGTTCCGGCACAACTATCAGACAAGAGTGGACAAAATGTAGAAATCAGGATGCAGAGGTCAGCTTTTATATGTTACAGAGCCAAGAAGATGTGAAGAATCCATTGCCATCATCAGGAATAACTCACACAAAGTAGTAACATTCAGGTGCATGGGGTACCTGGCTCCTGGGTCATGCTCAGCTGAGCAGGCGGAATCCTGCTACCTAGCATTGCTACTGATCATCTCCCTGACTCGATCTATGGGCCTAATGCATACCAAATCTAGAGTCAGCGATAGCGACGAACAAGGCATACACACAGAGAGATCTGTGCTTAATTTCTAAGCAATCTGGTCAGATTGCTTAGAATTAAACACGGATCTCTCCGTGTGTACCCCTCTTAATTCTCTCTACACATCAAGGGAGTAGCTACCATAGGTGTAGGCAGTGCAACTGCTATGGGGCCCAGAGATGAGAGTGACCACCTTCCCTGTCAAAGATACATGTGTTATATACATTTTTTGCCATTGGGTGGTACGTAGCGGTCCATTCAAACTTTTTCCTTGGGGCCTGCAAAATATTTAGGTATGCCCCTGGACATGCTCATTGTAGTGTGGTATAAAATGAACTGGAGGGAATTTTAATGTTATATAATATGATCCGGATCACTGTAATGAGGCACAATATGAACAGGGAGCACTATATATCATAATGTGAATTGGGGCTACTGTGCGGCATAATGTGTACTGGCAGCTCTGACATAGGGTGAACATAAGCACTACTGCGATTCATAAAAGAAACTAGGGCACTGCTATGGGTCATAGCATTAAATAAGGCTCTACTATGGTTCAGAAAATGAACTAGGGCACTATTATAGGGCATAAAATTATCAACTGCTGCAGAGAAGTGTCTCTCTAGAAGCATTGGGATGAGGGCCCCTTAAAAATGCAGCAAAAGCTGTGCTGGCCGGGAGCTACTCCTAAAGTACAAAAGCATCGCCGCTGTGCAATGCTTTTGTACTTCAGCGACGGGGCAGGGACTGACATGCGGGGCGGGCTAGCCCTGTGCTGAGCATCCCCCTGCATGTCAGTGTGAATGATCGTAGCTGTGCTAAATTTAGCATAGCTACGATCAACTCGGAATGACTCCCATGGTTTTGACCATTAGCTAACAAATTTGCTGCTGCGATTAGGTCTGAATTAGGCTATATAGCTTTTAACACTGATACATTTCTGATTGTTACCTTTAAAACCTCACTTTGAAAAGTGTTAGGTATGTTTTTAATTGGCCCGTTGTCTAATGGAACATTCATCATTAGAGTTCCGATAGAGACGCCTATTATTCAGCAAACAATTCAAGTTTTCGAGTTTGCCTATGAGAACAAATGCCATCTTCAGATGTCCCAGATCCCCACTCCTTCCTATGGGAAGGAGTTCCGGGGATTCAAAGAGAGATCAGAGTGGATCCCTCCGCCACCTCCTCACTGTCTGATCAGTGGCTCTGTCCATGCATGACCTCATGTCACACATGTGTAGAAGCCTGAAACAGTTGAGGAAAGTAGCAGTGTTTCTGATTGTGGGGACAGCTGCTTATCGGAACCGAGGCCATTTGCTGTAGCAAATATACGCATCTGTGCATATCTCTGGCCAATTCTGAGATGGACCTCTCTCTGTCTGTGAAATTAGCGTTACTGGGTGCAAACTGGGCATCCATCTTGTGGCAGCGATGTGTATGTGTTGCCAGAGTTACACCAGAGTCATGCATATGCTGCGCCTGGTTCAGATGGATCTCTTGCATTTCGAATAAGAGAGATGCAAGTGCCAATAAGTGGTGTTTACGGCTCATGCAGAGGGCTAGGGTGGTCCATGACATTATTATCCTGATATTTGGAGGTAGGAGCCCTCCCAGCTCCTCCATCAGAAGCAGCAATGACCAATCCCACAGCTGCACAACATAGGGTCTGATTCTGAGACATAAAGTTGTACACAGTGGAGTGAATATTGCCACTGCACATTTGGGATGTAGTTATGTGACTGGTGGTCGGGAGACTGCCAGTCACTATACCGACGCCAAGATTCCAAACAATTGAAAGATCGACAGTCGGCATGCCGACCGACAGGAACTATTCCCACTCGTGGGTGTCCACAACACCCATAGAGCAGGAATAGATCCTGTGGAGACCGCAAGGGGCTTCGTTGCGCTCGCGACCCCCCACCCAAACACCGGTCACCCATACCCATCCCGCGCATGCTTATAAGGCGCACTGCACATATGCTGCGATGGGCTTACGACATCAGTCACAGTGTAGAGTTATTCACAAAGTGACTGACAGTCAGATAGTGTTTGTATGGGGGTAATGGGAGAGTAGCGATTGAAACGCAGGCGTGCCGCGTGTTTCAGGGCCGTATCACAACTTGCGACTGCAATTCTGTACACAAAAAAGATGGCTACAGCATCTTACTTCCGGCTGCCATGCTGTAAGACAATAGGTTACTCAAATGTTGATGATCATCCGACGTACGTCAGATGGTTGTGTCTTCATACACATGGTAATAGTTTCCATTTTATTTTCTAAGTTTAATAACCTGTGCTGAATTATGAATTACATTTAAAAAAATATAGAAAATTACAAATATAAAAATATATATATCTTAACTCCAGTTAGTAATTCTGTCTACAGCAGTCTGACTGAAAAATAAGTGGGAAAACCAGACAGATATCCAATTAGGATTGCAGATACAGCAACAGTCCTTATATTTGCCAGAAACTTACTCCCATGATATACAGGTAAGTATATTTGAAAAGTACTTTTCAACAAGTATATTTTTATCATTACAATGAAAGGCGACAATGACTACAAAATTACAAATCTAATTCTCTTTACGCAGATGTAAAATCTTAACCCCCGTACACACAGTGGAGATGTGTAATGGACGATCCAGCAAAGACCACTCAGCACACATCACTCCCCCTGCTCGGCCTCAGCACACAGCGCGATGTGTGCTGAGCAAGGGGGTGGGGGGGGGGGAGAACATGGGGGGCTGTTCACTTCACACAGCAGTGAAGTGAGTGATCTACTAGATTTGGCATGGATGCCAAATCTACAGTCAGCGATAGGGACGCGCGGGACCGCCCATCGCTGTCGCTATGGGCATACACATGGAGAGATCTGTGCTTAATTTCTAAGCAATCTAGTCAGATTGCTTAGAATTTAAGCAAGGATCTTTCCGTGAGTACCCCCGTAGGTCAACACGTTTGCAGCACCCATGATCAGGGCATTTAACGCAGATTTGTGTTTGAGCCTCCTCAGAATCTAACACAATCCACGTTAAAGGCTGCCTGCGATCTGATTGCGGCTAATGGAATCCGGCCCTAAGTGTTTATTCACCTTGGAAAAGTGGGGGGTTATTTAGCAAGAGAACAGGTGTAGGATTATTAATAAATCAATGGGACAACAGAAAGACTACATATGGGCCAGATGCATCATCGCTTGGAAAGTGATAAAATGGAGAGTGAAAAACTACCAGCCAATCAGCTCCTAACTGCCATTTTTCAAACATGTGACATGGCAGTTACGACTTGCACGGCTGGACCTTTTTTTTCTGTATTTTATCACTCTCCAAGCGATGATGCATCTCGCCCTATGTATGTGGAAGTTATAGGCCTGCTATATACATACTTCATGATTCAGCATTTTACATCTTGAGATATTTGAACAGAGAGGGAAGGGAGGGTGCAGGGTATTTTCCCTCTATCATACACTTGCTCTGCAAACAAGGAAGTTGTGCTGAGACTATTATTTCTGGTACTAATTATGTTTTACATTGCCTGCTGACATTGGGTCACCTTCTGTGTTGGGTTTTATGACCCATTAAAGAGATGCTTTCTGCATTTATCTACACTGTGGCCCTCATTCCGAGTTCGCTCGCAAGCTGCTTTTAGCAGCTTTGCACACGCTAAGCCGCCGCCTACTGGGGGTGAATCTTAGCTTATCAAAATTGCGAACGAAAGATTAGCAAAATTGCGATTAGACACTTCTTAGCTGTTTCTGAGTAGCTCCACACTTACTCGGCAACTGCGATCAGTTCAGTCAGTTTCGTTCCTGGTTTGACGTCACAAACACTCCCAGCGTTCGGCCAGACACTCCTCCGTTTCTCCAGCCACTCCCGCGTTTTTCCCAGAAACGGTAGCGTTTTTTCGCACACACCCATAAAACGGCCAGTTTCCGCCCAGAAACACCCACTTCCTGTCAATCACATTACGATCACCAGAATGAAGAAAAAACCTCGTAATGCCGTGAGTAAAATACCTAACTGCATAGCAAATTTACTTAGCGCAGTCGCACTGCGGACATTGCGCATGCGCATTAGCGACTAATCGCTCCATTGCGAGAAAAATGTAACGAACGAACAACTCGGAATGACCCCCTGTGCCAAGATTCATAAAAATACGGTATTAATACTATCAAGTAACCATTCACCAGGAGCCAATTTCTAATGGATTTGAAGACTGCCTGTTGTGGAATAATATATCACTCTATAAAATATATCATTCTATCTATTGGATCTTACCACCACCTTGCAACTTTTACTTTTGCTTTCTTTGTAATACCCCTTTCACACTAGCACAAAAGTCCCGGGTTTTTGAACGTGAACGGGCATCAACCCAGGATTTTTGTGTGTGTGAATGCAAACTACCTAGGACTAGTCACGGGTCCCCAACCCCGCTCTTTACCAGGACCGAAGCTGAGACCTGGGAATTTGCTGGCCGCTAGACCTGATCCCAGCTCCAATGTTTGAAAGTGGAATAAATCAAGCAGGCTCACTTATAATCATGGGGAAACGTATAAAGCCTTGGGGGTCTATGTACTAAGCCTTGGAGAGAGATAAAGTGGAGAAATAAAGTATCAACCAATCAACTTTTAATAGTCTGTAAAATGGCATTTAGATGCTTATTTATTGGTACTTTATCTTTCTCCAAGATTTGATACATCTCACCCTATATATATCTCCACCATATCTCTCTCCGAAGCTTGATACCCTTCCCCCTATATATGAACAGTATCTGTTCGCTTTTTGTTAAATGGGAGTCAAAGCACTATTCTTTTGGTGTGATGATACATGGCTAAAACGAACAATTTAAGCCAGGAAGAGAGTAGTAAGAGTTGCAAGCGTGTATACTTCACTAACTGATTTTTTATTTTTATTTTTGGTTGTGAAAGAGTTAATTGGAATTCCTGAAATTTTTTTTTTCAGCTGTGAAACTTCCTGGGAAGGCAGAGAGGAGCTGTGGTCGGTGTCAGGAAATGTGGAGGGACTCGGTGCAGGCAGAGAGCGGTGCTGGGTGTCTGTGGCTCAGCCAGCACAGGGGAGGAGCGGGACTGACACGTCAGAGAGGGGACACTTGTAAACACAGCACTTCTAGCAGGCAAAGCCCAGGAAAAAGGAAGAGAGAGTTCAAACTTCATACATAAGCAGCAGCAGCAGCAGCAGAAGGCTGACTGTCCTGGAGGTATGCGGTATGTAGCAAGCCCTTCTTTATGGGTTTATAGATTTACTAGTGTGCATAGCTCGTGTTAACTGCTGTTATACAACTTCATCACACTCAGCAGAGGCTGCCAGCTGCTGCACTGGTTTCTCAGACTGGTGTGTGTTGGGAGGGAGGTTTATTACTGGTTATTGATAGGTGAATTACAGTTAATAAACTTTCCCTCCCAACATCCCCCCAAAAAAACCATTGTATGTAATTGGGGAGATAGGCTGATTGTTAGTATGGTGGCTGTTGTATTGGGAGACCGCTTGTGTGTGTAGAACACTCGGCAATGTGCAGTGTACAACCTCATAGTAGCTCAGGAAGAGCAAGGAGCTCCCAACCCCCTCAGTCATTGCTGGTTGTTATGTTATAATGATGTGGACACATATTGTGTAAGATCAGCAGAAAGATTACAGCCCCCCATTGTGTGTGTGTGTGGGTTGTCATATTTCGGTTGAGTAATGGTGTAAGCACTTCCTGTCAAACATGTGATATAGATTTCATGTTCAGGTTATACGGTAGACAAGGGAGGCATCCCTACATGTCTGACCATCACGTTATAAAGTAGCATTGAGTTCCAATTATATGGGATTACTGTGCAGCACTGTATTCTAAACGCCATCTCTAGCTGTGGACGCAGGTATCAACCTGGTTTGTGCCGGTCTAGAGATTCTGTTATTGTTTTTTTTCTTTCTTTTAATGCACGTGAATTTTTTCACTCATTAAACTTGTTTTCCCTTTGCTCCAATGATTCCAAATTAAGTGGATTAATCGGTATTGGTTTCTATAACTGGTTTAAGTTTATTTAGCACGTAAATGTGTAGTGTATTTATGGTATTATTGTTTTAGAAAGAAGGTATTCCAGTGCTCATGTACTTGCGTATTTAGATTGTCCTAAGGCTGCTACCTATTTTCAGAAGTGCCTCAAACTTCTATAGGGATATAGTACAGTACAGAGTTAGGTGCGCCAAATGGACAAGTTCTAATTGTTTAAGAGGTATGATGTGGTTTTAATGATACTCAGACTAAATGTTATAGCTAACAAAAAATGTTTCTTTATTTAAACCAAAAATGGGGGGGGGGGGGTGAGGGGGATTTGGATACTGAAGGGAGAGGGGAGTGAAAAGGAATATATACTTTATGTATATAAGGGATTATCCGTCAGTATCGGATTAGTAAAAATGTTTTTGTTGCTGTGACTTTTTTTGGAGGCACTCAGGTCGGTGGCCGGAATTCTAGCATCTACCGTGGCCGGAGGCGTCCTTCCTCACTACACTGGAGGGTCTTCCTACACTATTTAAGAGCCTTAAGAAACAGAGGAGCAAAGAAGGACGAGGGGGAGCCGCCGCTTCACGGATCAAGAACGTCGCGACCTCACAACCCGATCACGTGATCAGGACAACCCGGAAGCAAGAGGAGGACAACGCCGCCGAAGGAGACCGGAGCAGGCCGCCGGCAAGTGGGGACGAGACGGAGCTACGAGGACAAGGTAAGGGACTCTGTAGGAGAGGAAAAGACACGGCAGATAGCCCAGCAGGGCTAGAAGCAGTTGTCTATCTGCCGTGTCTTTTCCTCTCCTACAGAGTCCCTTACCTTGTCCTCGTAGCTCCGTCTCGTCCCCACTTGCCGGCGGCCTGCTCCGGTCTCCTTCGGCGGCGTTGTCCTCCTCTTGCTTCCGGGTTGTCCTGATCACGTGATCGGGTTGTGAGGTCGCGACGTTCTTGATCTGTGAAGCGGCGGCTCCCCCTCGTCCTTCTTTGCTCCTCTGTTTCTTAAGGCTCTTAAATAGTGTAGGAAGACCCTCCAGTGTAGTGAGGAAGGACGCCTCCGGCCACGGTAGATGCTAGAATTCCGGCCACCGACCTGAGTGCCTCCAAAAAAGTCACAGCAACAAAAACATTTTTACTAATCCGATACTGACGGATAATCCCTTATATACATAAAGTATATATTCCTTTTCACTCCCCTCTCCCTTCAGTATCCAAATCCCCCTCACCCCCCCCATTTTTGGTTTAAATAAAGAAACATTTTTTGTTAGCTATAACATTCAGTCTGAGTATCATTAAAACCACATCATCCCTCTTAAACAATTAGAACTTGTCCATTTGGCGCACCTAACTCTGTACTGTACTATTTATGGTATTAAATTGTTTTTTAACTTTTTACTTCTGAATTGTGGAATTTCTGACCTTACAAATAACCGGATTCTAGCACTTCGGTCTGGTAGTCTGTGGTGCCACTTGAAGGGGTAGAAGTTTACTCTGAATGTGGACAGATTATCTAGTGAATTGTTCGATATCTCAGTGCTGCACACAAGGCATCTCTAGACAAGGCATCTCTAGTATGGGAAGGGGGCAGGATTAGCACAGAGCATGAGAAAGTGTTCTTTGGTTTTTATAGCGCTACCAGTTTATGTAGTACTGTACAAAGAATATTTATCATTCATGTCAGTCCCTGCACCACTGGAATTTACAGTTCCAGATTCACAACACAAAGTACATGCACACTAGAGTTACATCTTTCTCCAGAATTAAATTAACCTACCAGAATGTTTTTTTGGGAGTGTGGGAGGAAAACTGAGTGCCTGGAGTAAACCCATGCAAACATACAAATTCCACACATATAGGAGGATTACATATATAATCCCGCCAGGCGGGATGCCGACTGTCAGTATCCAGACAGCGGCTCCCCCCCCCGGCAGAATTCCGGCAGCGGCGCAAGCGGTGCGCTCGCCACAGGTTCTATTCCCACTCTATATAGGTGTCGTGGACAACCACGAGTGTAAATAGACTCTGTACACTGGTATTCAGGCTGGCGTCATTGCCGGCATCCCAACAGCCGGCAAATTGGATGGATCCCATATTGGGTCCCGGTCAGAAATGTATTTTATCACCTCAGTTCTGTGCAGTAAAGCTGTCCACTATGCCACTGTGCTGCCCAGAAGTTCATTTGTCCAATTCATTGATGTATCTATAATGGGTGCAGGGTGTGCTGTGCACACTGGCCCCTGAGTTCAGGGCGGCCCAAGTCGCACACCCAGAGCCGGCCCTAACCAATATGATGCCCTAGGCAAGATTTTGGCTGGTGCCCCCTAG